>NC_082665.1:148724538-149033174 GCF_025265405.1 Mesoplodon densirostris
ATAACTCCAGCTGACACAAGCATCAGTTTGCTTAGCTACCTCTGTCTGAGCTGGGGGGATGCTCTCCTCCAAGTGGAACTTCACCTACCCAGTTCTAGCCTCCTCTGCCCAAAACTTGGCATAAGCTCCTAGGGGCTGGTGAGCAATGCCAACCTGTGTCTGACTTAAAAACGTTCTATACCAGATATGCTGAACCACTGTTCCAGGACCACATCGGGACACCTTGCCTCTCTCCTGCCTCAGAGTGACTTTCTTCTCTCCATGTATAACCCCTCCCTTTATAACTTTGGAGACAGACTTTGTCCTGTCTTGTTGCTAAAGCCCTAACGTTGTGTGCCAGGATCTAAGTGTCAGTCTCATAGACATCTGCAATCTTTCTCCCAGATCCTCCTGCAAACAGATCTCCCTTGTGGTGGATGTTCTGTTGTGTGAGAATTCCTCAATGGATATATAGGCTCCACTCAGCTCCACTTCTCCTGCCCTCTCCTCTCCCATCCCTTCTTTTCCCCTAGGGTCCTCTTTTCTTCTATATACACACAAAAGTGGTGATTTTTTCCTTTCAAAATTGTCTGAAATTTTACATCCCTAGAGGACTTGCTGTGGGATTGGCACACTTGCTGCAGCAAAAAGGTTAAAAGAAGGAATTTAATACGCTTCTTTCCCATTCCCTCTGGTGGGTAGGTGGAGTATTCACCTGGGATGGACACTAGTGGGGAGAGGGCTGAGGGTGAGGGGGCTCAAGTTCCCGCCCTTAGCCTGGGGAGGGGAAAGAGGGAGAGCCCCCTGGTGACATAGGCAACATGTCCTACTCATTATTTTTCATAGCAGCCTCAGCGACAGCTTTACCTTTCTCTAGACCTTTCTTCCTTCCCCTACTCCATTTCTTTTTAACAGCAAAAGAGGAACCAAAAGGAGAGTGTATTAGAGAGAGAACCATTACTTTAAACATAATTAATTCTAGGGCTTTCTTACAGCAGGGTTTCTCAAATTTTAACAAGCATAAGAATCACCTGAGGATCTTATTAAAATGCAGATTCTGATTCAATAGGTCTGGGATGGGCATCAAGAGTCTGCATTTCTAACAAGCTCCCAGGTTAAATACTGTTATGGAACCAAACTTGGGTCTGCTTGCCCCTGCTCAGTAAAGTCAATGTACTGACTCCAGCCTGTGGTGAAGGCAAGTGCAGTGTTTATTGCAGGGCGCCAAGCAAGGAGTCCAGGGCAGCTAGTGCTCAAATCACCTGAACTCCCTGATGGGTTCAGCAAAGCATTTTAAAAGGCCAGGTGAGGGAGGGGAGTCCCAGGGTATGTGATCGGTTTGTGCACAATCCTCTGACTGAGTGATTGATGGTGAGGTAACAGGGTAATGTCACAGGAGTTGACGTGATCAATCCTTGGGCACCAGGAGGTCAGGGGGCTCTGTGCTCATGGTCATCAAGTAGTTAACTTTTTCCGTTTGGTGGTGGTTTTAGCATCCGTAAAACACCTCAGGAAATGTGCGTCAGATACTACTATCTAGGTACTTTAGAGAAGAACTAAAGCTAAAGGATATAGGGGAGGGGGTCTTTCCTGGGAAGGTCTTACAGGGTCCTGCTCAGTTACAATACCAAAACTTAAGGTACACGGACCATACTTTGAGTATTAAGGTATTACAGTTCAGACGTGTAGCCAGGTGCTGACATCAAGGGGAGGGAGCCTGGGGGCTGGGCCAGGATGTGATGTGGGATTTTTGCCATAGTTCCTGGTCTCTGCCATAATGGGGGCAATACCAATGGAGGTATAGAAGGAATGAGAGGGCATGAAATTGTAAGTTTGGGGGCTCTCTCTTGGCAACGAAACTGCACTTTTACCTACTTTATAAATCTGTCTTTACCTGGGTGTGATTTCAACGGGAGAAAAGTCCACACCGAGAAGGAGAAACATCTATGTGACTACTATGTGCTATGAAATATTATTTTATATTTTTTGCTCATGTTTTCACACATTTGGGCCAGCCTTAAGAAGCAGTACAATTGCATCAGTTAGGACTACATCCAACTTCTAGTAACAGAAATTCCAGTGACACTGGGGTTTATTGGTTTCACATAATGGGAAGTCTGAACCATTGGGTAGTGGGATGTTGGCTCAGACCTCACCTTCTATATGCCTCCAGAACTTTGTTCTCAACTCTGGCTGAATGACCTGGGGAATTTAAAAAAATCATGTTGTCCAGAGCACAGCCCAGACCAATTAAATCAGAATTTCCAGGGTCAGGACCCGGGCATCCGTATTTACAGAATCTCACCCCATGAATCTAATGGGTGAGGACCTCCACTCCTGGCCTTGCTGCTGCACAGCTCTCTCCAACACTTTGCATCATGTTCTTAACAACTCTCAGCTGCTGGCATTGGTTCCGTACCGGACAGTGTTACAGCCAGCATATCTGTGAGTCTCCTGGCCGATCCAGCTTGGTTCCCAGATGCTTGATGCAGCCACAGTCACTACATTCTAGACCAGAAGGAGGAGGAAGGGGGAAAGGCAGGGCTCAGACTGCCACTCACATCTTATTGGCTAGAATTGTGTCAGGTGTCTTCTGCTAGGACAGAGGTGGCTGGAAAAGTGACTACTTCACCTTTGTCAGCCTCTGTAGTAGAAGTAGACAAGAGCGATGTGGGTTGGGAATAGCTATGAGGTCAGAGATAGGTATTGGGTTTTTTCAAGAGTTGATTATTATTGCAAACATAAAAATTACATGCCCATTATAGAAAACTTGGAAAAAATGGAATAGAAGAAAATATACTTACTCTGGTCTCAGCACTTCAAGACCAGAACTGTCAATAGTTTGATGCATTTCCTTCCAGATTCTTACATGTTTTCCCTATGATTAAATTATATTGCATTTACAGTGATAACTTTTACCTTTTCTTGTAACATGAAAGGATGAGAATTTCTCCATATGTTATGATGATTTCTTAAACATCACTTTATTGTCTGCATTATATTTCACTGGGCTACTGCATCATAGTTTACCTTTTTCCTTGCTGTTAAGATTAAGGTTTTTGTTTTCCCTTTTCCAGTTTTACAGAATTAAAAACAATGCTGCACTGAACTTCTTCATGCCCAGAGTCTTCCCCCCTGATTTGTTCCTATCTATCTATCTATCAATCAATCATCTATCACCTATTTTGGTGGGAGAGAGGAGGAGATAAAGAAAAAAAATTTGGTTTCTACTTCAAAGAACTTTCCCAAAGAGTGGCAATTGATTTACATTATACATCCTCATGGATGAACACTGTTCTCCTGGTTTTCATGGCAGTTTGAATTCAAGGTAATGTGTGTAAAGTTTTTCTGAAGTCCAGTGTATTCCTTTGGACCTGTGTGGAGTGTTTCTTGTGTTCTTGATCTCATATGAAAGGAGGGGGAAGGGTAAGCTGGGACGAAGTGAGAGAGTGGCATGGACATATATACACTACCAAATATAAAATAGATAGCTAGTGGGAAGCAGCCGCATAGCACAGGGAGATCAGCTCAGTGCTTTGAGTCCACGTAGAGGGGTGGGATAGGGAGGGTGGGAGGGAGACTCAAGAGGGAGGGGATATGGGGATATATGTATATGTATAGCTGATTCACTTTGTTATACAGCAGAAACTAACACACCATTGTAAAGCAATTATACTCCAATAAAGATGTTAAACAAAACAAAACAAAACAAAAAACCAGAAAGATACATGCACCCCTATGTTGATAGCAGCACTGTTCACAATAGCCAAGACATGGAAACAACCTAAATGTCCATCGACAGATGAATGGATAAAGATGTGGTACATATATACAATGGAATACTACTCAGTCATAAAAAAGAACAAAATAAAGCCATTTGCAGCAACACAGATGCCACATGTTGGAGATTATCATACTAAGTGAAGTAAGTCAGAGAGAGACAAATATCATATGATATCACTTATATGTGGAAACTAAAATAAGGCACAAATGCACCTATCTACAAAACAGAAGCAGACTCAGAGAGAACAGACTTGTGGTTGCCTAGGGGGAGAGGGGAGGGAGAAGGAGGAACTGGGAGTTTGGGGTTGGTAGATGCAAACTATTACATTTAGAATGGATAAACAATAAGATCCTAATGTATAGCACAGGGAACTATATTCAATAACCTGTGATAAACCATAATGGAAAAGAATATAAAAAGGAACGTGTATGTATGTATAACTGAGTCACTTTGCTGTACAGCAGAGATTGGCACAGCATTGTAAATCAACTATACTTCAATAAAAAAAATTAAAAAGAAAAGAAAGGAAGGCATTGACATTTTGGCTTCAAGAACAAATTAAAAAATCGTAAATACAACTTGTGTTTGATTTGGGTCTGGGCTGATTACCAAGCAACCATTCAGCAACAATGGTCTCAAATATTTAAACACCCTGTGAAATTGCAATTAACTTAGCAACAGTTGATTTGAAGAACTGTGCAACCAACAAGGGAATGAGGGGAGAATTTTAAGTCTGGATGCCAAGTTCAGAGCAAAATGTTAATAGTCTCCTGCTCACATCTGCCATATCTGTAAATATAATAGAGGGAGAGGATAATAAGTATCATATGAATAATGTTAAATAAAAAGTGCAAATAAAGCAGGAAATTTTTTCCATTAAATTTGCCACTTATTCAAGTTCAATAAAATGGTTGTAAGGAAAATAACAATTTAAGGCAGAAGGCTAGTTACATTGTTGCTATTCAGAACTTCTTAAGGGCAGAAGAATGAATACCTATCAACTCCCCTGCTTTAAACTTACTTATTTGCCTTAAAACATGTTATTTTGTAACTTGAACATCTTTGTTACGCCTTGAAAAGTCCAAGAAGAAAGTAAAATCATACTGAAAGCCAGCAACTGCATCAATACATCTAGACAGATGTTTGCTGGTGGTTTTTGGTAACAAACCCTTTTTCCTCACATTGCACAGATATTCTTTTTATAGGCACAGCCCTGGCAGTAATGAGAATGAGGGTTGGTGCACAGAAATGTTACAAATTCTGCAAGTGGAGAACTTATTCTCCCCATAAGGGCTGAATTTTGCTTTTTTTAAGAAGGTAAAGTTTTATTTTTGTTCAGCTTTCTCCCACCAATTTCACTAGTATTTCTTGCACATGGAAAGACATATATCTGGTGTGATAATACTATCAAAAGTACTACCAAATACCTTCAACTGATGGTTCCCTTAGCCACAGAACAAGCTTTTTTGAGAGTCAGGATGATTTCCTTTGGGCAGATTCCCAGGAAGGGACCACTGGGTCACAGAGAATGAACCCAGTAGTGACTTGGAGTAGGTTGCCAGAGAAGCCAGGAGGGTCATTCTAATGCCAACTCTCCAGTGAACCCTTCACTGGCTTCTCTCTGCCCCATTGGCTGTGCTCCTTTGCAGATGGATAGGGCTGGTCTGTCTGCACAAGGGCTAGTGGTGGGAGGGTTCTGCCAGCCCTCAGGAGAAGACACAGTCACATACACCCACCCATTCTGACGCCCCACCTCCATCCCTCAAAATGCTTGTTGGACATTTTTCTTTCTCTCATTCTCTCTTAATTATGACTTAACTCCTAAGACTTGGGCAAACACTCCCAGTATCATAAGAGGGGGCTAGCTGGGTGGCCTATGCCCTATTATGGTATTTTATTCACCCTTCAGCCAGACTCCATTCTCCTTACCAGAGCCATTGCCATGGCAACTGTCCTCCTTTGGGCAATAAGTATGGGCGGCAAAGTCCTACATGATTAATATGTTTGATATTTTACCTTTCAAAAAATTCATTGGGGAAATTCAAGTTGGATTGTTGAACAAAATAAATAAGCTTTTTATTGTCAACGAGGGCTAAGGGTGGCAGCTTTGATAACAGGAAAAGGCTGGACTGGTCACAAACCTGAGACCAGAGTGAGCAGGTCACATCCAGCTCCACTTCAGACAAGAAAGGAAGGAAAAAACTATTGATTGATGGAAAGTGACTCAGAACCCAGAGTGTTGGGGAGCTCTAACATAAGATTACTGCTGAGATGAAATGTGCCTCAACCCAAACCCAATCTCAGTGACCTTTGGGTGGTTTTTGGCTGTCACCACTGGAGGAATCAGGGATTTCACCTGCAGAGGGTGCCCTTTGAGGGCTCTGGGCCTTCCCTGACCCTCTGGCATCACACCACAGGTCTCCTCAGCCTTAAAAATGCGCCCATGTCACACAGCACACTGAGAGTTTTGCAGAGGCTGAATGTATCAGCTCAGAGGGAACAGCTAGCCTGATGTTCTCCTCCATCCCCACCATCTTCTGTCCACCATTTACAATAGATATGCTCTTTTTTTTTTTTTTTTTTTTTTTTTTTTTTTGCGGTACGCGGGCCTCTCACTGTTGTGGCCTCTCCCGTTGCAGAGCACAGGCTCCGGACGCGCAGGCTCAGCAGCCATGGCTCATGGGCCCAGCCGCTCCGCGGCATGTGGGATCTTCCCAGACTGGGGCACGAACTCATGTCCCCTGCATCAGCAGGCGGACTCTCAACCACTGAGCCACCAGGGAAGCCCAGATTTGCTCTTTTTTGACATTTTGTTTAAAATTAGAGAATTAAAGATTGAAATTTTACAGTATGTTGTTTTAAGTATTATGCTTCTTGGTTTCATAGGCCAATACTTTTTCCTTTAAAGTAGACTTATTCCTCCCTCCCTCCCTCTCTCCCTTCCTTCCTTCCTTCCCTCCTTTGTCTGTATTTATGTATGTATTTTGCCTTAGTGGGATTCACTCTGGCATAGTGGAAAGAGAGTGAGGTGTGGAGCCAGACAAACCTTGGTTGGAGTCCATGCTTTCCTATTAGCTATGTAGCTTTGACATAGGGTGACCAGATGTCCTAATTTGCTGAGGACTGAGGGGTTTCCTGGAAGGCAAGACTTTCAGTGCTAAACTCAGGACAGTTTATCGCAAACCAGGACAGTTGATCACCTTACTTAGGCAAGACACTTAACCTCTCTGAGCCTTGGTGTCTTCATGTGTGAAATGAGGATAATAATACTTGTCTCTTGAGCTATTTTGAGGATTGGAGCTAGTGTACAAAAAGGGCCTGAAGCTATGTCTGAGATCTACTAGATCTCAGTAGATGATACTCATAGTAGTATTCATATTAGTAATTTTCTATATATTTTTTAAGGCTCGAAGAGATCTTTCATCATCATTCAGTTCTGCCATCAATGCTTTTCTCTTAATTTCTAATGTCTGTTCAGGAAAGGGGAGTTCAGTTTGTTTTCTTCGCTTTTATGTAAGCCTAGGTTTCTAAAACGTTACTTTCCCAATTAAAAAAAGGCTAAGAAATTTTGCCTAACATCTCTGAGTGGAGTCTAAGGGTAACACACCAACTGAGATTCAGATTATCTTTTAGAAACCCTGAGAAAGTCCTTGAGGCCCCTAAAGTCTTCCTCTTTAGATATAAGACATATGGCTTTTACCAAGCCCCTTCTTTCCCAGATGCAGGTCTGATGTGTTTCAAGTATTGAAGGCTTGGGAACTGACGGTCTGCTCTGGATACTTCCCTACACAGGAGAGTGGAGGTCCATGCCACCTGCCAACATTAGATCACCTGCCCCACAGCAAGCTTGTCCTTGCTCTTTTGAGTTGGCCCTTTTGTGCAGAAAAAGGTGTTGGGAACCAGGGAGGCCAATGGGGTGGAAACGTGTGGCCTTGGGGAGAAAGTAAGAGGTTAAACCTGCATATGGACTCCAACACTTGTTCTGGCTCCCCCTGACTCTTTTCTGGTCCTTGCCCACTATCAGGGTGGGCCTCTGTCTTCAAGTTAGAGGTGATGAAATGGAGAAATGAATGCCAAAGTGTCTCCAAAGGGGAAAAACTAAAACAACTCAGTAGAAGTCCAGTTTCTGGGCTCATAAGCATTTTATTTTATTGGTTCAGAATAAACAGAGAGCTCTATTCAGCCAGGACTTATCAGCTTCCTCCCTCCAAGCTGAGACGGTCTGGTCTCCAGGTAACAGGTTGCACCTGCCCTTGTGGACTTCCTGCTTGGATGTTATTATTATTTTTAAATTGTGGTAAAAAAACCCCACATAACATAAAATTTACCATATTAACTATTTTTAAGTGTATAGTTAAGTATATTCATATTGTACCATTTCTGGATGTTATTTTCAAGTTTTTGATCCTCCATAAGTTCTTAGTTTTGTGTTTTTCCTCTGGATAGGAGATGAAGATATTCTCATTGAAGAAAATTTGGAAAGTACTGAGAAATATAAATAAAGAAAAGGAATCATTATATCACTATAAAAACAACCACTTTAAAATATTTTGGAATATATTTCTTTCCAGGGCATTTTTCAATGCACTATTTAAAAGAATTAATATTTTAAAAAATCTTAAGAATTTAATGGCTGTGTATTAATTTACATGTCTAAACTATTATTTATTTAAGTCTTCATCTAGCTGAATTTTAGGGTGATGCAGTTTCACTATTCCAAACAATTATTATATATCTTTGGGCATAAATATTTATGATTATTTCCTTAGAGGATGTGAAAAAAACAGAATTGCTGGATTAAAAAACAAATATTTTTAGCCTTTTTCATATTAGGTTTTACATTATCTTTACATTTCCTCCCAAAATCTAAGTTAAAAGATAAGACAAAATATGATATTTTCTATAGAAGGGACTTGTACATTCCTCATCTCCAGGCAGGTCCCAACTCTCCCTGGAAGATTCTCCAAGGAAGAAATCTCTGATTTCTTTTAACAATCCTATAGTAGGGGTGGCTAAGGGTTTTCATCTTATTTGATCATTAGGTAGTAGCTGCCTTTAGTACTGAGTATTGTGGTGCTATGCATACTGAAAACCATCACTGTTAGACCCTTTTTTCTGTATCTAAATTAAATACTTTTGTCCCAGAATAGGATTTGAATAGTTTTGAAGAACTTTAGTGACATTATTTCTCCACGATATAGTGTCTTGCACTAAATACTAAACCAAAAGGGTACTCTGTTTATCCCTACTCCTAATTCCTCTTTTACTCATTTCATATTAATTTGTGTTATTCTGAAGAAAATAATCCCTTTCCTTCCTCAGGGTGGATTGGGAAGGATGATAAATCAGCCTGGCTTCAGCTGGACGAATGGAATAGTTCAAAAGCAGCTCCGAGGTGTATGCAAACGCCCGAGAACTGAAAAATTAAAGAAACTGTGGATGCTGCTGAGGACCCAGAGATAGAGCTGACTGAGTCTGTGTGAGTATCGGTGAGTGTATGTTTGCTAGTGTGTAGTTCCTGACAAGTATCTGGGAGCTTTGGGCCACTCAGACTGGTCACAGGATGGAGGCTGATGAGGAGACATCAGGGTTGTTTGGGGATTAGAGATAAGGTATGTTAAGCATTAAATGCAGTACTGATGATCCCAAGGACTCAATAAGGAAACAAAATAATGAAAACATGTTGGTGAATCATTGTGATTGATCCTTGAAGGTCACATAACTGGTTGGCCATGGAGTTGGGACCAGAAGTTCAGGTTTCCCCAAAGACTGGATTCCAAGTCCAGTGCTCTCTCCAATGAAATGCTCCAACTCTGAGATACCAGGCACTTTGGCAAATATTGTAGTCATTGCAGTGGTTGACCCTGTATAATATCTGTGGTGGCAGGATGGGGCTGAATATTACCCAAGAAAAAAGGTAAAAGAATTGGGCATCCCATGGAAACATTGATTTAACCCTCTTTCTTTTGGACCTCAACATGAATGACAGCGAAAACACTAGCCCACTCCTCGGGATTCCCCAGGGATTTTTATGGATAACAGTGATGAGTCATATTTTGAGCTTGTACATTATGACTTGCACATACTGTTTTCTCACAGAGTCTTCAAAATGTCCTTAACCTTAGTTTTCTACTATCCAGTTTGGTAATCCCACTTGTTTAAAATTGAATGTGAAGGCTGTTTTTTTTTTTTTTTTTTTTTTCCATTTTTAGGTTGTAATTATCAGTTTCCTGTGAGAACCAAAGAAGTCTCCCAGATCTTCCCTCTCCGTACTGTAAATACTGTGCTATTTGGTAAATGGTCAGAGAGGTTCAGAGGTTGTGACTCTGAAGTTTTTTTTGGAGTTCAATTTCAACCAAAGGGGTAAAAAAAAATTAAATCAAGGCAAAGCAATGAGTGCCTGATTGCTAAGGACTCTGGGTCATTAGGATATAGTCTTTGTGGTATATGACAAATCTCCACTTCTTTTTTTTAAAGATTTATTTATTTTATTTATTTTTGGCTGCATCGGGTCTTAGTTGTGGCACGTGGGCTCTTCATTGTGGTGCACACGGGCACAGGATTTTCTCTTCTCTAGTTGTGGCCCGCAGGCTTCAGGGCACGTGAGCTCTGTAGTTTGCAGCACGCGGACTGTCGTCCAGGCGCGCGAGCTCAGTAGTTGTGGCATGTAGGCTTAGTTGCCCCGCGGCATGTGGGATCTTACTTCCCTGACCAGGGATTGAACCTGCGTCCCCTGCATTGTAAGGCGGATTCTTTACCACTGTACCGCCAGGGAAGTCCCCATCTCCACGTTTTGACTGTGGGACCCAGGCTTGGCCAAGCTAACTACCACTGCTCTGGCTATAGGAAGAGATGATGGGTGGATACCTGGATAGGAATAGATTCATGGCTCAAATAGTCCAATGAGTTTTATCAGGATTTTTTTCTCCTACAGATATCAGGAAAGAGATACCTCTTTTTTGGCAAGTTTCCCTAGCTGAAAGATGGCCTATGCCTGGAAATATGAGCAGCCATCCCTGCTAGCCTGTGGGAACAACCTGCCTGAGAAGCACACCAACTGAGAGGAAAGCAGAACTGAGATGTGAGCAGAAAAAGGTAGAGTCTTGAGCATATTCCTTGATCCTTCTGTGCCTGAAACCAATCCTGGCCTCATATGCTAGCTACACAAGCCAAGGCCCTGTTTGTCTTAAAGTTGTACAAGTCAGGTGTTTTCACTTAAATAGATCCTTTACTCACATTATTCCATTAGCCTTATTATGCCTATTCTGTAGATAAGGAAACTGAGATTCTGAAAGTGTTTTGTTCAAGCTAACACCGCTGGGTAATGGTGTGGCCTCGATTTGAGACTGGGATGTTCTGCTTCTATAGCTCATGCTGTTTCCACAGCCTGATGCAGCTTCAGTGAGTATGGCTAATTGAGCTGGTCAAGCCAGACCTTGATGTCATCAAGGGGACAGGCATTGACTCTCTGGTTTTACCAGCTCATGGGCTTACCAATGACATGAGACACTTCAGGCTGGCACACTCAGGGTCAGACAGGCTAAACTTGGTTTTTGGATCCCACGCTGCCTGCCTGGCAGCTCTGGGAATCCCTTTTTATTCAGGCTTCCCAAGTTGCAGAAACTGCTAACTGGACTGGATCAGACCTGGCTGGCCTCCAGGCAGCCAGGCTGCTGCTGAGAAGACAGAGATTCTGCAAACAGAAACACCCCAGGGAGATGTACTCAGCTTTGAGGTGCTGAGACTCCCACCTCCACATTCTGAAGCTAAGGAAAAAGAGCAGAAGCTGTTCGAATGTGAGATAACAGTATCTTTAATATTTAAGTAACAAAACATGGAGGTCAATACTCAGTGCATATACAATAAGACAGAGCAGCAACAAAAAAATTTACAAAGCACACTCTAACTACATGGAGGCTTTCAAACAATTAAGTGTTGGATAGAGAATGTGCTAATTAAAAACCCAGCTGAGCCACACCTCAGGGCCTCAGACCTGACTAGGGACTTGGTGGTGGTGTGGGGGAGAGTTCATTGTACTCATGGCCTTCAACTCAAACCCTGAGAACCCTGAACAAACTCCATGTCCTGCATTGCTCAGCTTTCTCTCTCCCAACCTCCACTTTGTGTGTGTGGGTGTGCGTGCATGCACTTGCTGACTTTCAAAAAAAAATTTTTTTTTTACAGTAGGTCCTTGTTGGTTATCTGTTTTAAACATAGCAGTGTGTGCATGTCAATCCCAAACTTCCAATCCGTCCCTCCCTCTTACCCTTCTCCACTGGTGACCATAAGTTCATTCTCTAAGTCTGTGAGCCTGTTTCTGTTTTGTAAATAAGTTCATTTGTATCATTTTTTAAAAGATTCTGCATATAAGCGATATCATATGATATTCGTCTTTCTCTCTCTGACTTACTTCACTTAGTATGATCATCTCCAGGTCCATCCTGATTTTATCTGTTCATCCTTTACCCCATCTTAGACAATGATTTTCACGAGCACTTTTATGTGGTTTGGCCTAAAGCCATCGCTATCTCATTGAGAAGTGTCTCTGGGTTTACTGTTTGGGTTCTTGGTGAACCCAATTCCTCTCTGTTTAATGGGCCATGATCTGGTCTTCCCCCGACCCCCGACCTAGTCTTTACAGCCTGAAGACCCCTATGAATATTCACCCATCTCCTTGGAGGCCACTTTCCTATGCACTGTTGGCCTGAGGACTTTTTTCCTCCAAAGAATAACCCAATGGTCAGATTCCCCCAGGGCCAGTGCTGTTCCCTGACTAGGTAGTTTTGAGAGATTGGCCTTACCTCAGTTTTCTGGTGGGGGGCGCTATTCTGGCTCTGGTGCTGGGATGGGATTCTGGTGGCCTGGAAGAAGGAGGTTAGGCTTTTGGCAGTAGTGATGCAAACAAAGGGAAGGCGTGTGGCTGCAGAGAGTTCTTGAACATCCAACGGTCCAACCACTCAAGATGAATTTAATGAAGGGACCAGCTTTCAGGGTCACAATGCTGACCACGGTGCCAAGTAAGTGCTACCCTCAACTCTTAGTGGCCTGCAGCCATGGAAGTGTGGACACCTGTCACTTGGAAATATTACATTCAGGCTCATCGCTTTTTTAAAAAAGAACCAGTTTCAACTCACTTCCTAGAACCTGCTGTGTTCCATTATTTGGTTTTTACATGGATTACACTGATTCTATCATCTATAATCAGAGCCCAGGAGACCTCAAAGGGAAGGAAATAGGATCAGTGAGCATTTCATGAAATTTGGACTTAAATGTGATTTTACAAAGTACAATACAACATCAGAGCAATTATTTTTTCATTTTCTTCTATTCATGTGCAGGGGTGAGGCTAATTCACAGAGACAGTGTATCATTTCACTAATACATTATTTATTCTAAGTATATTTAGAATACCAAATATATTTAGATTATCAAAAAAAAAAAGAAAGAAAAAAGAAAAAAATTCTTTTCTCATTCCTCTAGGGACAGTTTCTGGCCTGTGACAGAAAGAGGACCTGCAGTGGGGAGTCCAGCTAGAATTAGCAGATGTTAGCAGAAGTGGAAAAGGTTGGTTTCCTCAGACTGAAATCACTTTGGTCCAAGTAATGTTCAAGATCATAGTGTAAGAAAACTCAGATAATGAGCTGCAGATATGATAAATATTTTTCCCTACCAACTCTCCTTCAATCAGTGTTTATTAGTAGCCAAGTTAGGGTGGGGGTGGGGGGAAGGGGCAAAAATCAAATAGCAGAAAATGATGTCTTTTGATTGACCCTTTTTTTCCTTTCAGAATTGTTCTGGGGGATGAGTTGGGAAATAGATCATCAATGGGCCATTGGCTAGAAGGAGGAGGGAGAGTCTGCCTAAATTATCTAAGTGAATGATATGAATTCAAACCACATTCTATCATCAGATTAAAAAGCTTATGTTAAAAAAAAGAAATAAGAGGATTAGAAAATGTGGGCTATAGCCTCTAATGCACATCTGCTAACTCAGCTGTTTTGTGATGGAACATTTAGAGACAGAGGCCGGTGTCCAAGACCATCTGGCCTCACCACAGGTGAAACCAAGGCTTTCTAACTTCCAACTGTGAGTCAAAAGCAATGGGAAATCAAGGTAAAATGTCCTTGTTTTTGGGCGAGCTCTAGTTGGGGGATTTCTTCTGCTCCTGCCGAGGTGTCTAGGAGGGCTACACGTAGTCGTACTTGGAAGGATGGGATTGTCCCTCATCTTCTGTGCGGGCACCTGCATCGTATATCTTCTTGTTTTTGGTGTTGGACTCAAAGACAGTGCTGGCTTTGAAGCCTCCAGGCCTGTAGGCAACATTGTGGCCCGAGGCGTGATAAGAGACGGCTTTGTAGCTGAAAGCAAAAGAAACATTCTATGACCATAGATGTATTTGGTAGGAGGACAAACTACTCATTTTCCCTAGGATGTCTGACTTTTAGCACTGAAAGTCCAGTGTCCCAGGAAACCCTTAGTCCTGGGCAAACTGAGAGAGTTGCTTCCCTGGGCTTTGGGACACTGGCTTTTCAGCCTCTGCGGTAGAGCAGAAGTTCTTGCTTTGTATTAGAGCTGGGGGGTTAGTGACTAGTGAGTTCCCTCTGTTCAACAATTAAGATGAAGCTGAACCAGAAATGATGTCCAGGGGAACATGGTTATGCCAAAGAATCATAGAATTTGTGAGTTGGGAGGTATTTACATGCAACCCATCTCCCCTAATCTGCTTAGTATGTGGATGAGGTAACAGAGGCTCCGAGAGGGCAAATGACTGGCTAGAGGTCACGGGGCTGGTGAGCAGGAGAACCTGACTGGGATCCAGGTCTCCCAACCCCAAGCCCAGTTACAGAGGTACAACAGGTATTCTCAACAGCAGTGCTGCTAACATTTTGGAATGGATACTTCTTTGTTGTAGGGGCCTGTCCTGTGCTTTGTAGGATATTTAGCAGCATCCCTGGCCTATACCCACCAGATTCCAGTATCACCCAACCCTTCCACCCCAAAGCTGTAACAATCAAGAGTCTTCAGATGTTGCCCAATATCTTCTGGGGACCAGGGCAGGGGTGGGTGGGGGTGGGAGGTGGGTAAAATTGCTCCCAGCTGAGGACCATTGAGTTACAGAATACTGGAGTCAGGGGGAAACCTAGAGGGCTGGGTTTTTCCTTCAATAGCATCATTTCTAAATCTGCTCAGGCTGAAATAGGGCTGTTCTGTTCTTTAGGTCTCCTCGTAAAAGATAAGGTTCATGATCCTTTTGTCAGTAGAGTTCTTCCATGTACCTATACTGATCATTCTGCCTGCAAATGATATGTTAAAATGGACTCGGATAAAACGTCTGGTTGCATTGGGATGGGGAGACTCACTTGGTTTCCTCGGGCTCCAGGCCCCGGCAAGCGATGCACATCAGCACGCCCCCAATTAGCGTGAGGCCTCCAGCGACCCAGCCAACAAACAGAGCCGCACCAAAGGTGTACCTGGGTGGGGAGATGGTGGCTGTGAAGGTGGTTGACTCAACTCCTTGGGCTCTACCCAGTGAACCTGGCCATGCCCATCCTCTCTGTCCCCACTTTTGGATTCCACATCTATCCCAGCTCGCCCCTGAACACAGCCCTTTGGGTCGCAGTCAACTGAATCAGGTGTCCTGGAGAATAGAATTAGGACTGAAGCTACTCAGCAAAACAGCTGTGGGATTCTTAGGCCCCTAGCATCACTCAGGCATAGAATTAATCGTAAACTTCTAATTTCAGAGAAACATCTCAGGAAATCCCACTCCCTCCCTATTGGCAAAGGGAAGTGGCTTGAAGGTTTGGTAAGAGAAGTTTGAGAGATTATGGGATCAGTCTCAAGTTATTATTTCAGAAGGAATTTTGGTCTCTTGGGTTCTTACCCTGGGCCAAGAAGCTTTTATCTTCTCTAACTCAAGTAACCCTGGTAATCGTCCATGCAGGTAGGAGCATTATGTTTAGAAAGAACTAATGTGAAGAGACCAGTCATTCTTTCATTCATTTCTTTACTCATTTGTTCAACAAGTATTTATTGAGCTCTTACTATGTGCCTGGCACTGCCTGGCACCGGGACAAAGGGATGAACAAAACGGACACAGACCCTGCCCTCATGGTGCTTCTGTTCCAGTCCACACTGAATTCCAGTCCACCGAGGCTGGTACTCTTCCCCTTGGAGGGTTGCCTCCAATGGGACTCAATTACATCAACACAGGATTGTCTGAGAACAAAATCTCTGAAGTTGCCTGCCCAAGGGACACGGGAATGTTCTAAGGAGACGGTGTAAGAGAGTGATGGTGGGCGTTAGCGCTGGGTGCCAGGCGGGCGGGGGACTCCTCGGGCAGGGGCAGTGACACCAGGCACCCAGACACTGTAGCCAAGAAGGGCTCTTCAAAATAGGGTGACCAACCATCCTGATATGCCTGTGACACAGAAGTTTCCCAGGATCTGGGACTATCAGTGCTAAAACTGGGGAAATCCCAGGAAAAGCAGGACGAGTTGATCAGCATGCTTCTAAGTTTCCCCTGTAGTCAAGAGACCATGAGGGGGGATGAGGAGGATGAGGCAGCTTATGGGGATCACATTTTTTCCTATTCTTGAAATAAAGCAGGAACATGGATGGCGAGTGGAGTTCCAGGGAGCCAGAGAGTAATGGATTTATCACGTGCTCATGCTCATCTGTCTCCCATGATGGTGTTGCTAGAGAAATACCAAGTGTATCCACTCCAGAGATGACGGGTCACTTAGGTATAATATTTACATTGCTCTCCCAGAACAAGATCTTTCTCCTTCAGGAATTTGCTGCTGTTTCTTGCTATGAAATACATCCCTTTGAAGTGGCTGAATGAATATAGGTATTGGAATTGCTCTTCCATCTTTGAAAAGTTGTACTCTGCTTCCGACACCAAATTACAAGGAGGTTTCATCTCCCTACACTAGACCATGACCTCCATGAGAACAAGGACCTTGTGGTTATCCCCAGACCTCAGAAGAGTGCCTGTATGTTCGATACATTTGTAGAATGAGTGAATTAATGAATGAGAGAAAGAGCAGCCGTACAAGGAAAAAATATTACTTTTCTCATCTGTACCGCACCTCCCTCATTTCGATTCCAGCTTTTCCCTGTCCCTAGCTGGGTTCCCGTCGTGAACTGGAGACGTGGGGGTGATGCTCATTTACAGGCTTGGGTTAACAGTGCCTGTTTCATTGCCACCACAATGGGGCTTGTGTAAGAGTGTTAGATAAATACTGTGAACTGTCGCTGTATTTCAATGCAAATGTCAGATCAGCCTCAAGTCATATCACCAAGGATATTTCACTGAAATGAAGTTTATGAATTTACAGATCATTGTTGATTTATGATATGGCATGGTTGCCTCTGATAAATTTTTGCTATTTCAGGCACTGACAGTCACATTAGGCATACGTGTTTAATCGGATTTTTACAACAATGTTCACCACGGAATATTGAGACTAGATTAGGAGGTTACCTGGTCTGGACGGTCTGCACCATCCCACCCATGCCAGTGTACATGTTAGCTGTGGACATCCAGAAGTTAGTAACCAGCATGTTGGCAAACACAGACACTCCAGCGATTGCACAGAGACCTGTGGGCAAGAACAAGAAAACTCTGGAGTCAGCTTTAAATGGCTCACATTGTTTGTGAGGCAATGTATGTTTAAACGCGTTTAGAGGAGCAGGTGCAGAATATTCTATTCCTATAACAAGATGGTCAATCCAAGCCTCGATTATTGAATTCCCACTATGAGTCAGACCCTGTGCTAGGTGCCTACACTCTCTTATCTCTCTAGTTGAGGAAGGATTTGTACGTGAGCAGAAAGAGATTTTCCATCTTGGGACCAGGGGTCAGTAGTACAAATATTTTGGGCCTGGTCCTTTGAGGATGTCAAGGGCTTTTCCCTTAAAATCATTTTCTAAAGTCTCACCCAAATAATGCCTTTAGGGATTGAGTCACATGTGTACCTAGAGTTGAGAATCTCTCATAATGAAGTGAGGGTGGCAGCTAAGAAGGACACCAGCACTCATGATAATTCTGTAGAGTGTAAGTGAGCCTTAATCCCAGATCTTGAATCCCAGTGTGTAAAGCTCTGATCCATGTTCAAACCATGCTCACTAGGGAGAAGCCCTGTCCTCTGCCAGAATGATTTTGCTTTGACATTCCTGGATGTGCATATGAGAGAGGGAACCCCAGGCTCCTTGTTTACCTGAGATGATGAACATGATCCCGGAGGTAAGTGTCATTTTGGCTTTGGCAGAGTCATCCATGTTGCCAATGCGGATGCACTTTAGGGCGAAGATGGCCACCAGGAGGCCGATGACACTCAGGACGATGCCCACAATCATCAGGGCTCGCACTGCCTGCAGCATGGCTGCGGGTCGCGGGGCAAGACACAAGCAGACAAGTAAGACCACCTCAACGTGACTGATTAGGCTCTGGTTTAATACAACAAAACAACTACAACCAACCAGCACCAAACTGCGGAGAAACGGCAAGTCCATAAACTGTGAGCCTTATCATCATCAGGGGATATGAAATTGTGAAAAATGCAAAACCATCGCTTACACTCCCCTGACTGATGAAAGACATGAACGCAGAAGTCTATAGAATGAGAAAATTATGAACTATTGGAGCTGGGAGGGCCAAGGGAATTTAGCTATTTCATGTCCTCATTTTAAAGCTTGATAACCTGGGGTCCAAGAAGGGGAAATGGCTTGACTAAGGTGCCATTAAAAATTATTGATAGAGCTTATAGTAAAACTGTGTTGCTTTGACTTCTAACCCAAACATCTTTCTTCTCGAGTCTTTCCATAGGAACTCAGTGCTTCATAGGGTTGTGTCCACTTCCAGAAAGCTCAATACTCATTTACAGCCTATAATGAAGCCAGGCCACTAGGTGGTATACCCGGGGCACTGTATTGTTGCCTCTTCCCAAAGGGACTACTAAGGTCATGGTGAGCTGTAGGTTTGGGGTCTACATAAAAAGATGATTATATCAATCTCAGGCCTTTCAGCACAACCACAGTTTATCAGCAGTTCCCTTTCCAGGAATCAATGGAAGCTGTACATCCTGCTGGGACTCTCCTGCAGTGACCTCCCCTCCAGATATTTCCAAAGAGGTTTCTAGTGCATCCTTAAGGTGCAGTGACTCATCCCAACAGTTTTTTACTGAGCCTGCATGACTAGGCATAGGGAGGACAATGAGTAACAGGTTGGATATGGTCTCTGCCCTCACGGAGCTTATGCCAAAGTGGGGAAAGAAAGTCATTAAACATGTCCACCACAAGCATAATTAATTTTACAAAAGGAAGATAAATTAGTTCTTGTGTCTTCCAGAGGGAAAGGCCACTAGTGTGGGTGGTTCTGGTAGAGCAGAACTGAAGAACCATGTGCAGCAAAGCAGAGAGCTCTGTCCTATCCTAGCTGTCATAGACAACTGCTACTTTTTTTTTTTTTTTTTTTCGGTACACGGGCCTCTCACTGTTGTGGCCTCTCCTGTTGCGGAGCACAGGCTCCAGATGCGCAGGCTCAGTAGTTGTGGCTCACGGGCCCTGCTGCTCCGCCGCATGCGGGATCTTCCCGGACCGGGGCACGAACCCATGTCCCCTGCATCGGCAGGTGGACTCTCAACCACTGCACCACCAGGGAAGCCCACCAACTGCTACTTTTAATTGAAAGCTATTAGGGACTTTTCAACGTTAAGAGATTGAATCCATATAAAAACTCCCTTGCAATGTAGGTAATATTATTATCTCTATTTTATAATTGAAGAAATTGAGACTCAGAGGTTAAATAACCTGCCCAAAGACACATATCAAAGGAAAGGCAGAGCTGGGGGTCAAACCTGGAACTGTTTCAAAATGGTTATTTTCCCATCACAATACATTGCTCTGAGGTACTTTATCCTGGAAAAACAGGTAGAGTTCTGGCTACCAGCAAGGTATAGGGATCTGTAAGCTCCTAAGAGAATGTATCCTTCAAACTTGGAGACTAGACCATAAAATGTCATCCTCTGAAATGGATGCTAAGAATGTATAAAGGAATATTCTCCAAAAATCATCTCAGGGAATTGTCTGTCCCAGGAGATTACTTATAAGTGTGACTCTCAAGACAAGGGAGCCCTGGGAGGAATTCTCTCCAATCTCTTCGGGAAGATTTCATCTCAAATATGGCCAATATCAGGGGAGCTGCCTGCTTATTCACTCTAACGTGTGTATCATAAAGCAATTTGTCATGATGGAAGAATTGGAAATCAATGAAAGATACTGAAAACAGGAGAGGTAGATCATGCACAGTTCATTAAAGAGCCTTCTGCAGTGTCTGAGGAATCGAGGCCCCGGCAACTTTCTCATCAGGTAGCGAGACAATGGTAACCAGCTACTCTAGTTCTGTGCCATTGACCTCCATTCACTTAATTCTGATTCTCTTCTCCCTAAAGAAACTTCTGCTTTTTTTTTTTTTTTTTTTTTTTTTGCGGTACACGGGCCTCTCACTGTTGTGGCCTCTCCAGCTGCGGAGCACAGGCTCGGTACGTGCAGGCTCAGCGGCCATGGCTCACGGACCCAGCTGCTCCACGGCATGTGGGATCTTCCCGGACCGGGGCACGAACCCGTGTCCCCTGCATCGGCAGGCAGACTCTCAACCACTATGCCACCAGAGAAGCCCCGAAACTTCTGCTTTTCACTTTGCTTCCCTGCTGGGAAGAGATTTCTATAAGCATCCATCATCAGTCTTGGTCCTATTAACCACTATATTCTGGGGGTAAATGTGTTGGTGTACGGTGTGGATCAATCTTCCAGGATCTGACCATTCAATCCTAGAAGAATTGATGAACATTAGCGTCTTGGGCTTGCAGTTTCCTGATGCTAGAGCCACGGTGGCCCCAATGAAAAGAACTCATGAGGGCTTAAGAGTGGCCTCTGGATCCACACCTTAATATAAGAGGGCTCTAGTGTGTCACCTCTGTTTTCCAAAGTCTTTCCCAATGGCTTTGTTGACCCCACACATACTGGGAACAAACACCTCATCCATTCCCTCATTGACAAATTCAAGCATGTGACATCTACTTATGTATTTATTTATACCTTTGTGTATTCATCCAGCACATGTTGGTATACTCTCATAGTCAAACATTAACAGATTCATGCGCTCATCCATGAATTCATTCATTCATTCATTCATCCATAATGTATTCTTAAGCTCAAATTCTCTGCAAAGCCCTTTGCCAGATGCTGTAGGAAGAATAAAATTTCATGATAAATAATCTCTGTCTTCAAGCAGTTTACAACCTGGAAAGATTATATTTTCACTGGAAATCCTGAACCTCAAATTTCTTTTCACCTTGGGAGTACTTTGGCTAAGAAATCATAATAGAACCCCTTTCTGACAGTCACTCATGGTGTGGTTCTAGCTCTCTTTCACACACACAATTAAACTCTAAGGCTGTGGTTCAGGACAGCTATGGAGAGGACATTTGTGGGGCAGCCCCAGACTTCAGGAAATACCCTCAGGGCTCTTCTATTTTTGCATGTTGCTACCAGAAAACAGGACCTATGAGAGGAGGAAGGGACTTTGACTTTCCTTCCGTCTTGTCCTCATCGGCCTCTTATGAACTTCAAATCTACTCAGGAACCTGTTAAAGGTTTTAAAAACTGCTCTTGTTCTGATATTCTAGCCTTAAGCCATTCAGAGAACAAAATCTTTTATCCCTTTTGAGAAGCACCTGGCAAGACATCTGGTTAAAACAAACAAAACCCAACCAGCCAACCAACCAACCAACCAATCAACCAATCAACCAATCAACCAGCCAAATAAACAATATTGACCAAGTAGGATAAAAAATATCCCTTCTTCATTCTAAGAAAAATTTTACTTATCCTGGACTGTTGGCAAGGATGGGGTCATTGAATCTCTTTAAATGAGTGGTTCTACTATTTGTTCTTGAAAACATGCCATGTATGTGCTGTGGCTGTGGCTGAAGTATGTGGTCTTCCCTGACATTGTTGGATTAGAAGGGATGGAGATGCCAGCTGGTGGGAGGTAAAAGCACTGGGCTTGCCTGATGTGGAGAGCAGCTGCTGCTGTGTGTGCCACAGGATTCCCTGGGTACCGAAGCCCTAGCCAGCCTGTCTTTGCCTTTGCAAAGACAGCCTTTGCCTTAGGCTCTCAGATGCCCTCTTGCTTTTGCTGGGTCAGGTTTGCATGACAAGACCACATTCTTTACCGCTCTCTCTTGATCTCTGGATTGCTGATGAACACTGGTACCTGCTTTGAACCAGGGCTCCACCTTGACCCTGAGCTCCTTTTTATTTTTTAGAATCTCCTTCTAGGGTTAGGGTTAGCTTACCACTTTCTTTTAGCCTGTGGTTGGGCAAAGACACAACACTGTCTTAAATCTTGTAGGGCCACTGTCAGAGCCACAACTCTGGACCTGGATGTATGAATCAAGATCTTCCTTGCTTTGGAGACCCCTTGTGGGTGTTCTTCTGAGGGTGGGAGCTGTGATGGGGGCAGCTGCCAGAAAGCGAGGGGAAATGTTCTTCACTACTCATTGCTAGAACTCCCCTATGTCTAGTAATGACCATGGAGATGCATGGTGGTGACTCGAACTTCCTTTCCATCTGGAAGATTCTACCACCTGGAATACTTATCAGTCTCCATGGATAAGTCACCAGAGGAACTGCTTCCAAAGGAGGTAGACTTCTCTTTTAGCCTCTCTGTCTCTTATTTGATATTCTGAGCAAGGGGCATAGGCTTATCAGCTGATAACAGGTGAGTCAACGGGTTCTACAGACTGATTTCCTGCACCAAAGGTGTGACTACGGCATTCTTTCCAATGAACAAAGACGTATTATCAGACCTGAAGGGTGGGCAGGATTCAGGGCTGACAGAAGCAAACAGAAAAATGGGAACTCAGTGTCCCCCCACCCCCGACCGTTGCAATATATCTTATTCCCCCAAAGTAGCTATGAACTGACAGGCAAGGCGTGGTTCCCATTCCTGGCTGTGCCTTAGCCTCTTCTGGGGAAACTTTTAAAGAAATGTTAATGGTTTGCCCTGATCCCTAGGGATTTTCACTTAATTGTTCAGTGACATAAAATTGCAAGGAATAATCTGGGAAAACAGCTCTCAAGAGGGCTTAGGAGGAGGTGCTCAGAATGGGGAGTTGAGAGGAAAGAGTTCCCAGTGGCTGACATCACTAAGCTGGCTAGGGGGTGTGGGTGGGACTGATGAGACCGCAAGTCACAAAGTGCCAAAGACTGGACATGGGGCCTTTGTTGGGGCGGGGAGAGGGAGGACCCATATCTTCAGGCACAGCTTGGCTTCTGATTGAAGGCAGGAATGTCTGGTGGAGGAGCCCAAAGGAGGGGATCCCAGAGGAGGGAAGTCTGAGGCCAGACCTCAGAGGGAAAGCCCTTCAGAACAAGGTGGGAAGGCTTCGATTCTCCAGAGATTCCAGGGAACCGATATGGAGGTCCTGTGTATCTCATGAAAACTGCAGACTTCATGATACCAGGTGTCATTAGGCAAGTCTTTTAACCTCACGGAAGCCAAGTCTCCTCAACTCTGGAGTGGGATAGAGATATTTCTTGCAAAGAAATGTTGTGAGGATCAGATGCTGCTTGGCCCCAGCATGGAGCTAAGCCAGCCTCAGTAAGTTTTAGTTTCTTCCCCTTCCCTAAAAAGAAGTTATCTCTCCATAGAGAACAAACTAGTGGTTACCAGTGGGGAGCAGGGGAGGGGCAATATAGGGGTGTGGGAGATACAAACTGTTGGGTGTAATCTAGGCTACAAGGATGTATTGAATAACACGGGGAATGTAACCAACATTTGGTAATAACTGTAACTGGAAAGTAAGCTTTAAAAATTGCATAAAAATTAATTTAAAAAAATAAAACAATTTGAAAAAGAGCAGTTCTCTCTCTCCAACCTGACATGGCTTTGGTTTGTGCTAACCGTGTACAAACCTGAATCCTCTCACATGGTGATAAAATATAGTTGAGAATTTGAAAGCCATGGGTGAGAGAGTGTGAAAGGCAGGAGTGGAAGAAGACTTGAGAAGAGGAGGAAGAGAAAGGCCTGGACCCAGGCAGGGGGGAAGATCTCCTCTTGTTCACAATATTTCAGGATGCCAGTTGACACTGTGGTCACTCCTGCTGCCTTGAGGACTGGCTATTCTTAAATCCACACTGTTCTCCAAGGCCATACATGATCAACGATTTAAAGTATCTCCCCTTCCACAAACTCAGTCCCAAGAAATGTCTTTCCTGGCTTTTGGTGGGATCCTGTTCCCCCGATGCAGACTGGCAGGGCTGGGGTCCCCCTCTGTGAAGGCTGCCTGGAGCTTTTCGGAGTTTCAGATTTGTGAGCAGTTGTCGGGAGTGGTACAGGATGTGGTACAGAGATCTGTGGGATCCTTTTTAATTTGGGGATGTGAGGGGGCTTCAGGGAGGAGATGGTATTGAGCTGAACCTCACATATGGGAAGATTTGTGCAGGTGGCAGTTGGGGTGTAAGACGGGGGACATTTGGGCAGTAGGGGCAATGGGTATCCAGGACCAAGTCCAAGGCATAGTGAATGGACAGGGAAGCCGTAGGTTGTGGGCAAAGGGCTGGTAAGAGATGGGTCAGGGAAGGGAGGTGAGCAATGCAGGAGGGCATGGGTGTCAGGCTGTCATGTCTGCACCTAATTAAAGCTGGGAGTGGGGAACCATGGAAGCTGGTTAGGTCTTGAAATATCCAGGGAGATGACAGGTGAGACCTGGAAGTTGGTGACTGGAAGATTCTGCCCGACCTTCTGCCACAGTCAAAGCAGAAAACGCTCCAAAGAGATGAAGGATAGAAACCAGATTGTGAGAGGTGAAGAGTGAGGGGTGGTAGAAAAATTTAGTCTTTTAATTTGATTGTCAGTGAGCCGGGGAGAGACAGAAATGGACAATGATCCGAATCAGGAGAAGGTTTTCCAGTAAAGGAGGATATAAGCATAAGGGAGGAGGAAAGATGAAAGAGGCAAAAAGGAGAGGGGCTGATCAGCGGTGATGGCCAGACAGGAGGGCGTGGGGCATTCACAGCTGGGGTGGAGAGGTCGGCCTTGGGCGGGAGGGAGGCGGGGAGGGGGGGAGGGGATCTTGTTCTGCAGAGAGGTGGGGAGATGAGCAGAGATTCTGGGAGGGCTCAGGGAGGATGGGGTCCCTCGGTAGAACAGGAAAGACAATGGGAGTGGCAGCGATGGGGTCTGGCCATTTAGGAGAGTGGGGATACTTGGGAGCCCCATGTGTAGAAAGATACAGAATGAGCAAGAGATTGATAACATGTGACGGGGCCCTGGGTTAACGAGCTGAAGTCATGGAATGTCATGCCTTAATTTTCAACATTAGGTCAATCTTATTTTTTCATTTAATAGTTAAAATTAGCTAGCAACTCAACAATCCACGGTCTCGCACCTCCTCCCTTCTTTTTTTTTTTTTTTTTTTTTTTGTGGTACACGGGCCTCTCACTGTTGTGGCCTCTCCCATTGTGGGGCACAGGCTCCGGACACACAGGCTCAAGGGCCATGGCTCACGGGCCCAGCCGCTCCGCGGCATGTGGGATCTTCCCGGACCGGGGCACGAACCCATGTCGCTTGTATCGGCAGGCGGACTCTCAACCACTGCGCCACCAGGGAAGCCTGCATCTCCTCCCTTCTGACCTTTGCCCTCATGCTATAGCATCATCCCTCCTCCACGGTTTCCTTCCCTCCAGCCAGATTCTACCTCCCTTGATTCTCTAAGCAGGTCTCAGTCAGTGATCGGCCTGTCCTGCAACACAAGTGACTTCTAAAAATGGAGTCAATACCCCAATTCTTCCACTCTGCCACCCACCTTCTTTTTCTTACTGCACATGGAGGTGAATTACTTGAATTGCTCCTTACAATTCAATTTCAAGGGCTTCACAGGCTCTTAACAGTTTTGCACAAATTTATTCCCATCTACCTTTCCACAAAGTGTTTGTTTCAGAGAGGCAAAACCCAGCCCTGTTTTCCTTTCCTCACCCAACTCACATCTGGGCCACTCCTTGGAGCCACTGATTAGCCTGACCTTTTATTTCTTTTTGCTTTAAAAAACAAATACAAGTAGAGCTTCCATAATATCTAGAATGCAAAGTTCCTATGATTTCTATTTGAAATAATTATCTGTATGAGAAACAGGGATTTAGCTGATTTTATCTTCAGGGGTGAAACGATGTCACATTTATATTCTGAAATTATTATAATATCATTACAGTTCTATAATTATATTTTGACATGCATTGTTTTCTAGGAGTGCATACCAGAACCTCTCAACACAAATGCAGAGAAAGGATATTTATAGTTTAATGGCAATGTACACTTTCTGGCACCTACAGAGACTCCAGTTTTTCAAAGGAAAAATTAATTGACTTGATAATGAAATGATATTAGCTCCCAATAAACTTTTTTGACTGGAAGAAAATATTCACCATCCTACCTACTCCCGTGTGTGTGCAGGCAAGAGCAAGTCACATGCACATACATGCACACGATTACTTTTCTCCTGAGAAACATTGTCTATTCTAGTATCATGAGCCTGTCCTCACGATAGACCCATTCTTTTCATGACCTGCTTCCTTACTAGCAATTCCTTTGACCTGAGTATGAAATCTCGGATATTCACCGCTACGACTATAGCCCTCTCTGACACAGGGTCAGCTTCTTCTCTTACTCACACCTCTGATCCGGAGCCCGTGCTGCGAGGGTCATGCCCTGCGCCCATCTCACCAGTCCCTCCTGGCTGCGGTGAGAGAAGCAGGCCCTTCCCTGCCTCACCTGTGCCCTCGCCTACCTGGCAGGCCCAGGATGGTGAAGTAGGGCCGGCACTCGGTGAAGCCGGAGCTCTGCTGCACGCAGCTGCGCCAGAGCCCTTCGTACTGGAACACGGCGGTGACAGGGTTGTCGTACAGGTCCTGGGTGCTCCACGTGTCCATCACCGTGGCGGCAATGCAGCCGGCCAGGCCCAGGATGGACAGCAGGAAGCCCACCGCTTGGCATGTGGTGGTGGACATGGCCTCGGTCGCCGTCCTCCCGCCCAGCTGCTGCCTTCGTCCTGCTGTGCTCCCGGGGAGCTGCTCTGATTAGATGGTTTCCCTCAGCCCTTGGTGTTTGCTCACAGTGTTTTCCTTAGATAGTTCAGTTTCACTCTTGGTTCAAGGGTATTATTTTTTCATTTGTTAGGGAGGCAGACCCAAGAGGCATTTGTCCCGCTGCACCGCGCAGGCCCAGCTGGTTTGAGGGCGAGGCGGTCTGAGCGGACCTCCGCCCCATCCTGGCTCGGGCTCTGCCCCGAGGGCGCCACCCTCTGGGGAAGAAGCGCAGCTGAGACCCCCCACCCCGACCCCCAAAAGCCCTTCCTTTAGGCTCTGCTCATCACAGGAAACCACTTCGCCTGACCTCACTTAAAAAAAAAAAAAAAAGCCTCCAGGAATCTCCTCTTAGACCAGATGTTAACATTTTCTCCTCAAGACTAAAACCACGTTTCACTGACATAGTTCCATTTTGATCTTACAGAAATGGGTAGGGAAGGTATTACTATTTCCCACCCATATTTTTTTTGGGGGGGAGAGGCTGTGAGTCAAGCGACCTACAAACAGGTTAAGAAACTTGCCCAAGTGCCTTGAACCACAGCTACATTTTTTTTTTTTTTTTTTTTTTTTGTGGTACGTGGGCCTCTCACTGTTGTGGCCTCTCCCGTTGCGGAGCACAGGCTCCGGACGCGCAGGCTCAACGCCATGGCTCACGGGCCCAGCCGCTCCGCGGCATGTGGGATCCTCCCGGACCGGGGCACGAACCCGTGTCCCCTGCATTGGCAGGCGGACTCTCAACCACTGTGCCACTAGGGAAGCCCCCACAGCTACTTTAAAGATGACAAAGTTGGAGCTCCCATCTCAACTTCCAATCTGGGGCTCCTTCTCTGTTTCCATATGGAGTGGCAGAGGCAGGCAGAGTTGTACCCTCTTTTGAGAACAGGAAGCCAAATCCTAGAGATAGGCTCTCGGTCCACGGGTATTGGAACTGGGATGAGAAGGAGCAAGGCATTGTGTTGACGGCCATCTCACCCTTTCACTCCTGTTGCAAGAACCACGTGAAGACCATGTGGCAGGCAGACATGGAAGTTCCACAAAGGCCAGGAGGATGGAACAGGGCAGGCTGGGCCAGAGACCCTGACCTGGTTACTGAGAGGCCTAGCATCTGCTCTCGACACTGTCCCTAACACACTGTGTGCTGCGTGATTTGGGACAAATGGCTCAACCTCTGTGGGTCACAGTTTTTTCATCTGTAACATGGACAGATTAAACTAGAGCACTTCAGAGCCCTTTCAGGTCTCACACACTGTCATCTTCTACATTTTGCAAAAGCGGTTTTCACTACAGTTGGTCAAAATATCAGGATTATATAGTCACACAAAAGAGAGACTTGGCTGGAGATCAGCCATGGCGTTTTGTCTACATAATTTGACTTTAGAATTATGTTAGGGAATTGATGGAACTGCTGCTTCCTGTAGGTGGTGTGTGTCTGGCCTCCGAATTCAGACACATTTTAATGAGACTTTCCCCAAATCTGGATGTCAAGGCCCTGATACACAGCCCCCCACACCCATACCCCAATGTCTAGCCTGCAGACAGGTTCTCCCGGAAACAGGCCTGTGCATCTGGACATTTCAATGTTATCATGGGTGCACCCAGCCACCACTCCCATGGCTTTATTCCCAGCAAACACAGAAAGCAAATATGCAAGGTCTCCCCTCTGATTTGAATGGAGGCAACGCTCCCCTCAACCGCACACCTTGCTTTAGGTTCTGTGATCAGTGTTTGTAGAGAAAGAAGAATGAGCCAGGAAACCCAGAAGACGAGAGCAAGCAAGAGTTACATGACTAAGGTCAAGTCATGGCTCTGTATCCCCTGAACTGAGCTACAAGGCCAAGTCTGAAATGTGGGTAGAAGGCAGCTAGAAGAAGTGACCCTGGTCTCTGCTGGTGGACAGTGATCGACCGATTCAATTGGAAAATGTTGGAGTAATTCAGGAATGATTCTGCCACTGTCTCTGTGGACAGAGCTCATTTTACTCTTTTTTTTCAACTAAGAGGCAGGCTTTTTATCCACAAAGAGATCTGTAAGAGTTTGGTTTCCAGTTGTTCATTTTATGACATCTGTCTACCCGCTCCCCACACATTGACTACAATACCACCAGAACAGTAGATTGAAAATGGAAACATTAAAACGAAAAAGTTATTATAGTTATCTATTCTGATTCATGGCAGTTTCCCCACCCACTCTCCTATGCAAATGTTTTTATGCAAAATTTCAGGACAGAAAAAACGAAGTTATTCAGGTAATAATGAATTAAGCTTTCTTTCTTGTTTGAAATGGCGACAGTGGCTTTATGTTTTTGGAGGAAGGACAAATTAAGTTTAAAGGAAAAACTAAAGCTCCCTCTACCTAGGCAGAATACTGAACGAGTGGAGAGAAATTCTAAGTCTATACACTTTTTAAAATATGAAATAAGTACTAACATGTTTTAAAACATGTGGAAGATGGGATTTTTCACTTCCTGTGCTCCAAAATGAGTGGACCACTGCTTTAGCTATCACTGCCAAAGAGTGAATGGGGGTCTGCAGAGGAACATCTGGCTTTCTTGTTCATGGCAATAGGCTTTGTTAAAATATATTAAATGTATCTCTAATGATAGTGATAGTTTGTGGTCTGATTATAATAGTATATAATAATAATGGTAATAATTCCTGGTCTGATTGTATTTAACAATAATGGGGTTGTTACAACTTTGTTTAATCACCTTTAAAATGGAGCAAAAATTTTTGCTGACTTCTTAGGGGGAATCCTCCCTATATTCAACTTTAAATTTGGTTCTGGTGGTGGCATTTCAGGTTGTAAGTTTCCAGGAGCTTATATTATTTTACTGACATTGGAGACAACATTTCCCCTACCTTTTCTTTACCTCATTTTAGGAATATTAATATAACACCATCTATGGTAATTAGGCAAAATAGTGGTCAAATAGCAATATAAACTATCATAGCTAGGAATATAGGAGGAGTAAAATTAGTATTATTAGCAAGACAAATGATTGATACACCTATTGATTTTTTTCTTTTAAACTGTTAACACACTTTATATTCTTAATTCCTGACTCCACCTTTTGGTGCTCAAAATAGAAAATTTAGAAGTAGGGAAAATTAAAAAAAATCTTACTCACCGTTTTAAATCCTAGACAAAATATCTGGCATACTTTCTTTTTAATCCATTCTCTGTATATATTTTTACACGATTAAGAGATTATACAATTTAATGTTTTGTGTTTTTCACTTGATTGCATACATGTGCAATTAAAATATTTTGTAAACATTGTTTAATATATTTAATTTAGTATATTAATATCCCATTATATAGAAGTGCTACTATTCACTAAAACAGCATCTATTCTTATATAGTTAGATTATATCCCTTCCCCAGTTTTTTTTGTTTGTTTGTTTGAAAAACAACGTTATGATGAACATTTTTCACATAACTCTTTGCTAGCATTTCTGATTAGTCTTTTAGGACAGTTTCCTAAGAGAGGAATTAAGATGTCAAAAGGTGTGAAGTTTTAAAAAAAGCTTTCTTATGTAGAAGCAGACTTTTTTCTATGAATTTTATTCCTAGCAGCAGTATTTGAAAGATCTTGCCTCATTGTACCATTACCTACACTGTGAATTTGGTACGTTATAAACGATCACTTGTTTTGATTTGCATTACTTTGATTACTAATGAGTTTGAAACTATATTTTTTAAACAAATATTTACGGAGCATTTGCTTTTCCCGTTTCTTGAGTGTCAGTTTGTACTTCTTCCTCATTTATTTGCTGGAATTTTAGCATTTTTTTCTACCAATTTATATGAATTATTTATTTGTTAAGGATCTTAATATACTGCTATGATTACTAAAAAGATCTTTTCACATCGATTATTTCCTTTTTCGTGTTTTTCATGGTTCTAGAAAAATACAGCGTATTCCATTTATATGTTCACAGTACCTGGTGCATAATAATATGTGCTTAATAAAAATCTGTTGAATGATGTAGTAAAATGACTGCTCTTTTCTATGCTTAGGAATTTAATTTCCATTTAGAAATGATATTAGGATTATTTTAGAATTTTAGAAAGTTTAAAAGTATTTTATGTATCTTTACATTTAATTAATCTGGAATCTATTTGGCTTTATAGTCTATGATTCTTTTTTCCCTCAAAAAAGTTAATAATTTTTACAGCACTTACTGAATAACCTTCCCTCTCCCCATGCTTTGTAAAACCTCCTCTCTCTATATTAAATTCATGTATGTGTCTTTCTAATTTTAGACTTTGTTCCATTGACCTTCTGTCCATCTTTGGGCCGAAGCACCCTTTTAATTATCACAGCTTTAGAATTTGGTTGAATATCTGGCCGAGCTAGCTCTTTACTTTTGTATTATTCTTAAAAAAAAACATTTAAAAGTTAATTTCATCTACTTTCTTCTTATAGATAACCATTTTGTCAAGTTCCCAAAGGAAAACTCTTACTAGCATTTTGATTAAAATTCTTGTAATATTATCCACACAAGCTTAAGCTCTGCAGAAATTCTTTCTGGGTTTGAATTCTCACCTGCCACTTACTACTACAGTGTCACTGGGCAAATTCTACAGCATTTTTGTGCTTCAGTTTCCTTATCTATAAAATGGAGGTAACACCACTACTTACCTCATAGCGTTGTTGTGAAAATTAAAGTTAAGTGTAAGGTAATTTATGTAAATTTATACAACCATGTAAATTATATTTTTAAAATATAAATTAACATATGCTAATTTCTTGAGCCAATGCCTAGCACAAAGTAAGGTCTTAATACATTTTATTATTGTGTAATTAGTTAATTATATTATTTATTGTTATCCATTAACTAGGAACAAATTCACATCTTTATAATATTCCTATCTAGGAACCTGTAGTATATATTTCCATTTAATTGACATTTAAAAGTTTCTTAGTAAACTTCTTTTTTCATCTTTATCCTTGCCTAATATTTACACTTGATCTTAACCAAAAGGCTGAGAAGCGATCCTTGCTTAATATTTAAAGGTATTCCTAAGTGCTTAACACATATTGTATTGTGTTCCCTCACAAAGAGGTCTAAGTTATTTTAATTCTCTTAATACACTACACTCTCTCATGCCACTGTGTCTTTTCCAATGATTTTCCTCTCTTTCTGGAAAATTCTTTATCTCTTTATGTTCCTGGGTAACTCATACTTCTTGTTAGTAACTCAGCTCAGCTGTCATTTCCTTTAGGAAGTCCCTTCCCTCATGTCTGCTGGCTATGCTTTATTGCAGTGATTCTTAACTGGGGCTGCTTTTGCCCCAGGGGATATATGGCAACGTCTGGAGACATCTTTGTTGTCACAACTGGGGAGGGAGAGGTGCTGCTACTTCCATCTAGTGGGTGGAGGCCAAGGATGCTGCTAAATATCCTATAATGCCCAGAACAGTACCCTACAAAAAGAGAATTACATGGCCTAAACTGTCAGTAGTGGCGAGGTTGAGAAACCTTGTATTGCAATGGTTTGTTGATCCTCTGTCTCTCCTTCTAGATTTGTGAGCCTTTTGATATCTATGTTCCCCATGTGCAGACAGCTTGGGACATAGTAGGTGCTCAACAAATGTTTGTTGAACACATAAGCGTACTTTCTAGAGCCACGATTTCTGTGTTACTGGGTTATAAAATTTTAAAAAAATTTTTTAACTTTAAAATTTTAATTAATTAACATATTTATTTTGTGTTATTGTTTATTTCCTATTATTTCTGCCTGTGTAGGAGGACCAAAGGCTTTGCCTTTCTTTCCTTATCCCTGCCAAGAGGAGACCCTGTCCAAACCCGGTCAGCCCAGGACAGGGTGGCTGCCAGTGATGGTTCTAGTGAAAAGACTTTGTCTAGGAAGGTTGGCTGCCAGTCCTATGGCTCAGATTTCTCTGGAGGGTTTGGTTGTGCCTGATTTCTTCCCTCTGAGCCTGAGGATCTGTGTTTGTGTTCTTGGGAGTATGTAGCTTCTCCATGGAAATTAAAATATTCTGTGCTTTCATTTCAATGGCAATGGAAAGGAAGTTAAAACAAGTATGTTCCAGATCCTCAGGCTATAGCCACTTACGGTTTGGGTTCATTTAGGTGTTTATGATCATGTTTATATCAGGGGTCAGTGAAGTGATAGCCTCAGCTGCTACTTGAACAAAGGGTTCATTCCAGCTCAAATAGAAATGGAGTCAGGGGAATTTCTCCCTACCTTGTGGCACTGGCACCATGAACTCAGACCCCTGTGCCCTGGTGGTCAACACTGCGGTAACATCACCAGCAGCATTGTTCTGTCCTGTCTTTGCATAAACCCGATTGCGACAGTTCGTGGTGGTAAATACACAGCAGAGAACTACTCCTCCCCAATTCCAGAAATAATTGGGTTGATAGCCTTAGAGCCACATTCAGTAGTTCCACATCCCAACCTCACCTCAAATGAACAAGACCATTGCAAAAAGCAGCAAGTCACAGATGCGTCATCACCACAGACTCAAGAGGATGATTCTCTGATGGGGCGGTGGCTAAGTGTAAGATGTGAGTACCTCGAACTTATTAATACCCTTTTGTAAAACAAACCCACGTGAATAGAGAATCTGCATTAATAATACTAAAGTCAAAACACTGAGAGAGGTGAAATACAAAATCAGACTTGAGGCTGTCTCTTTGTCCTGTTAAATTCCAAATGAAAACCAACAATATCCCTAACACCAGATGAATTTTGACGTTTGTGTTTATTAGTTTTTTAGTGGTATTTACATTACATTTGCAAATGTGGCTTTGGTCCTTGTATAAGATTTATATGCATTAGGAATTTAAGTCTATTGTTATACGTGTTTATATTAAAGTGACACTACAATGAACACAATTAAAATCAACATTGAGGGGCTGCAAGAATTTCTTTCTTATAAAAGTGATTCCTACAAAATTCTCTTTGAAAAATCCTTCTCTGAGCTATCTAGTCGCAGGATCTTCACATATGAACACACACAAAATTTCCAAGAGAAGGCCCTAGAGCAGTTTCAGTCTGGCTCAGTTTTAGCTCTGTGGATGTGGGCAAGTCACTTTGCCCTTCTAAGTCTCCCTCTCTTGACCTGCAAAATAAGTACCGGGGTTGTTGACAGCTGTTGCTAGTCCAGGACACTCCCCAAGACTGCAGCCCCAATCTTAGGCAAGAGGGGAGGATAGGAAAGGTGCCTTTGCACTGGGGATTTCTGCTTTGTGTCTGAGAGCCTTGGGGCTCCCAGTTAGGGCTGTGAGCTAGGGCTTAGGTGCAGGCAGGTCTGAGCCCTGGCTCCATTTGCATGTGACTTTGGGCAAGTTACCCCAGCTCAGCTTCCTTGTTTCTAAAAAGGTGGCAGTGACAGAACCAAGTTCACAGGGTGGCTTGTAGAGGTTACACAAAATACTGCAGGGCGGCTGTTGGCTCAAGTGCCAGTGCCGGGTCTGCCATAGTTATTTGCCCTTTGTGAAGCCGTATGACTCCTCAGACGTCACGTGGGTGCTCTGTGCGCGAGAGGTCAGCCTCAGGCTGACTCTCTCCTTCGTGGCCTCTAGCTCTGCATGGACACGGGTCCATGGACAAGACCTCTGAGAGATTTGGGCCATTTTGCATTTGAGGTGAGGGAGGATCCCAAGGGCAGATGGTCAGCCCCGAAGCTCAGGAGGGGTCAGCAGGACATAGGGATGTGGGAGTGGCTCGCCTTCCTCCAGCCCCTGGTGGAGGGAGACCTCACTGAATCGGCAGCTGGTCACCCATGGATCTGGTTCACATTCTCCTGTTTGCACCCAGGCCCTTCATCTCTTAGCTTGGCATTCGATGCTCTTCATCATGATCTCCATAAAAACCCTCTTCTCCAGCCAAGGTCATTCCTTCATTTTCTCCCAAGTAAGACTTGGGTGGAAGCACCCCCATGCCTTTGCCCATGCTGTTTTTCCTCCTGGATGCTGCCGCTCTAATGCCTAACTACCTTTCAAGGGTCACTTGTGGGGTTTCCTTCTTGGTGGGTCTCTTCCTGGGCAGGTCATCCTCATCTCATCTCCTGCAGCACCAGCCTCCTGTCCTCCTTACTTGCCACCTTGTCATACCCAGCCCGCAGTGCACTTTCACATTTTGGGGGTGGGCGCCAGGCCCACAGAATCCTGAGGTTGTAGTGAGCTCTCCATCCATAAGTGTGGAATGTATGAAAGACTGAGTCACTGCGTCACTGAGTCTTTACCTCTTACCTTCTGTGCGGGTCTAAGTCTTGACCCTGCAGCCAAATGGGAAATTCCTGCAGGAGAAGCCCTAGTTTCTATTTCTGACTGTCTTTACTGTGTCCACCTTAGGAAATGCCTCTCCCCAGACTTTGATGTATATTTATGGAAGGAAAAAGAACTAAGAAATAAAAATGACAAGTGTATTCATTGTCTTACTCTGTTACCTGAGTGAAAGACACTTTTAACATTCTCTACTCTTGAGACTTGAAGTTTTCTTCAAGTTAACATGACCCATCTACAAATCCTTGAAAACAAATCCTTGTGTGGCTAATATGCCAGTCTGGACATCACAGCCCACACCCTTTTGCCCCGCACAGTGGAGTGCACTTTCTACAAGGGTCCTCTGTGCAGAGAGTGGCCTGAAGCTGGTTCCATGTGGCCAATACATTCCGGAGGTCAGGAGATTCACAGAAGGGGCCCATCTGGTGCCCCCGTCCCTGAGAAATGCAGCACCCTGTTCTTTTTCTCTGTCCCTTTCCTCTGCTCCCTTTCTGTTGCTGCTGTGTGCTGAGGTGTCCCCTGGAAGCTGGGACCAGGCACAAGGGGAGCTGGAGATGGAACTCTGTTCAGGAGGTTCACAGTCCCCAACTCAGGGAGAGGAGATCTCAGGGCTAAAGGAAGAAAGTGGCTATGATCTGGGCCTCCTGAGTCCTGTTCCTGTTGGTGATTGAGACAACGCTATTGCTTGCATAGAAGTTATTTAAAAAATGTGCCCAATGGGGAGAACTGGGTACCATCCAGTTAAGGATACAGGAGCCCTACCAGCTCTAGGAAGCTCCTCGCCCTAAGTTTCCTGCACTCCTGTTCCCACCTTGGTGGTGGAGGCTTTTGCTTCTCCCTCCCCCGTGGCCCTTCTGTGGTGCGCCAGACAGAGGCCGCTGTCTCCTGTCCACCTCTGTCTTCCCCCACATCCTGCCAGGTACCAGCCCTTACCTGGCAGCCCCAGCAGGGTGAAGTAGCCCCGGCACTCGGTGAACCCAGAGCTCTCTCGGACACAGGAGCGCCACAGCCCTTGGTAGTTGAATACAGCTGTCACCGGGTTGTTGTACAGATCCTGGGTGCTCCACTGGTCCATGCAGGTGGCGGCAATGATGCCCGCAATCCCAAGCAGTGAAACCACAAACCCCAAGCCCTGGCAGGCGGTCACGGACATGGTGGGGTGCAGAGTTGACACAGAGCACCACTCAGCAGCGGGCCAGTCCAGTTCTGAGGGCGCTGAGTGTAGGGATGGAGTTTTCTCAGAGAGGCTGGCACACACGTCACGAATGGGCCATGTTAGGAGGGGATTCAGCAGTGCCACCTGGGCTCGCCCTGCTCCTTTATCTGCCTGAGTGAGATAATTTCCATAACATGGTACCAAGAGCCATTTGTTTTCCACCATATGTACACTCTACTCACTGTTTACCTTTTGAGGGAGTTTCCTGATTAGCCAGGCTCCCCTCTGTGGAGGGTAAAGCAGGAACAGAGGGCACTGCCTGCAACACCCACAGGCTGGCCAGACAGGGGTCCCAGTGGCTAAGCCACAAAATACTGGGAGATGTCAAAGGAATGTATCTATCTATCTATCTATACATATATGGACGGATATATAGATAGATACCTATAACTGAATCACTTTTTGGTACAGCAGTAATTCACACAACATTGTAAATCAACTATACTTCAATTTTAAAAAGTACTTGGAGATGAAAGGGCTTCGTCCGTGTGGCTCTCCCAAGGTACTGCTGCTACTTTCGTTAAAAACCTAGGTAAGGCAGGTTATGAGGCACGACGAAATACAGCCGATTCTCCTTAAGCACGTTGCTTACGTCATAGAAAGTTTCCAGGAACACTGAATGAGCGAATACCGAATCATTGCACCTGAGAGGATACAGGGTTCGGTTCCTGTGAGCCTCGGGTCACATTTCTGTCAACCGATCAATACATAACCTTGTTATATGTGGGTTTCTGTCTAAAGACACCTAATTTACATTGTTGATTCACTAACATTGAACTTGTGGCCATCCGCACTAGAACTCAGGCCTGAAGCTCATCTGACACGTCCTTTTCTCTGTAAGGCATATCCCAGCCTTCTCGCCTTAGGAGCACTAACCAGCACTTCAGCACTATGCTTGGGGCCATTTTAAATAGAGAAATCACCAAATAAAAGCACAAAGACGTGAAAAACATGGCACTAAAATACTGCGAGAGAGGCGTTTGTTTACAGGATGAGCTGAAACAAGAAGGCAAAACCTTGCTTGTTTCACCTCACCTGGGAACATGTACCTCCCACCGCCCATATATCTTGCCGTCTGCATATGCACATGTCCGGTGACCACTGAGGAAGCACCTTGAGTACTGATTAAAGTACATTCTAGCGAATAGGTGAACTGACATATATGAATGTGCAAATAATCGACCAGTTATTTGATGGAACTGAGTAGTGACTGTGGTCAAGCTGTTTGCAGCTTCTGTGGCACTGACTCCACCTTCAGCCCAGAGACCATGGGGGAGGGAAGACGGCAGAGGGAAGGAGCAGGACTGTCCTGGGCTCTGGGGTCAGCAGCCTGGGTTCACCCTCGTGGCACCAGCTGTGTGAGACAACAGCTAAATCACTTAACCTCTCTGAGTCTCATTGTCTTCATCTGTAAAATGAGATAATAAGAGTGATTATCTCTCTGGATTGTTTTGTAGCTTCAACGTGATAATGCATGTGAAATGCTAGGTATTACATGTGGAGCTCTGAACTCAGAAATAATAGCAAATATTACTAGGGCAAACTGATAGTAGTAGAATTAAAAGCTTTAGTGATTGACTGATCACTTTCACATTGTGTTTCTTCACATTGATCAGAAACTAAACCTCAGCCTCTCACACAAAGTATCTCTAGTTATAGAGAGGTTTTACAATTTTTTGGTCCAAATATCATTTCTACCTACTTTGGCCCTGGATTCAAGTCTCAAGTCTTTTACCAACTCACAGAACTATATTATACATTGTTGGCTAATACCTCTGTACCTCAGTTTCTCCAAATTATTAAAGTATTTGTAATGTACAGAAATATTGGATCACTATGTTGTGTACCAGGAAAAAATAAAGTAAAAAGTTTGGAATATCTCAGAAATCTCATAATTAAAAAAAGAGGAACCCCAGGGCTTCCCTGGTGGCTCAGTGGTTGAGAGTCCGCCTGCCGATGCAGGGGACACAGGTTCGTTCCCCGGTCTGGGAAGATCCCACATGCCGCGGAGCGGCTGGGCCCGTGAGCCATGGCCACTGAGCCTGCGTGTCCGGAGCCTGTGCTCCGCAACGGGAGAGGCCACAACAGTGAGAGGCCCACGTACCGCAAAATAAATAAATAAATAAATAAATAAAATAATTTAAAAAAAAAAAGAGGAACCCCTTTCGTTGTCTGTGGTATTGTCAGGAAGGCTAATATGTCGTGTACATAAAATGTGTGTGTGTGTGTGTTAGCTTGTGTGGCAGTGCTAGGAGAGGAGAGGGGTGTGCTACCCTGGTTTTGAAGCAGGAGGGAAGAATCTGCCCACTTTTCTCTTGCTCCCTGAAGTAGCTGCTTGGGTCATTTATTAGAATCCCTCAGGGCATCTGGGAAAACCACTGGACAAGATTAAATTCAATAATCTATTCAACAATTTATACAGTGAAGGGATGGACTAGAAAATTCAGCTCCCTGGCCCAGGGAGAAAACAAAGAAGCTTGTTAGGCTTAGTCTGACTTGGTCTCCATATAGAAAAAAAAAAAAGAAAAAGTCATCTGAGAATATATGACCATGAGACTTTGTTTCATTTGTGACTGGGTTTGAATTGACACATCCCACATCATGGTCCTGGAACTCCCATACTAAGAAAATAGCATTAAAAGGTGATTCCAGATGAAACAAACCTCAGGAACGACTTGCAGAGGCAACTGCACAACCCTCAGTGAAGACTGAATAGACTTCTACATTTAAAGCTGTCAAACTTGAGCTCAAAACTCAAAAATTCTCAGTCTATTATGAACAGTGGTAAACCAACTCTTAAAAAAAATCGCTGACTTTATAGCATTTGCCAATTTGCATGGCGTAAATACTCCCATTATGGCTGACTTCAAGCTATCATTGTGAGGTCACTGAATGTAAAGTTGGGAAGAGATGCATGAATCAGCTCCCACGAGCTGACTCCAGCACATCACTTGATTACAGCTATCACAAGACTTATCGAACAGTTACAATGGACCCCCTAAGAAAATCAGATAATACTGGTTAAAGACGTAAAAGAAGGAACAAAAATCACAAGTAACTAAAAGACACCATGAGAAAAAGAACAGGAAGACTTGACCACTACCCACCCACCTAGAATTCCTAGAAATTAAAAATGTAGTCAATGAAACAAAAAACTCAGTGGATAGTGTAACAGGCGCAGTTTTTGGCCCGATGATTTCTGCCTTTTAGGTTACACCATGGTTATATTATGTCATATGGCAAAAAGAGTTTTACAGATGTCAATTTACTTATCAGGGGACCTTAAAATAGAGAGATTATCCTAGATTATAGGATAGGAAGCACAATGTATTCCCATGAGCCCTAAGAAGCAAAAGAGGAATGCAGGACAGATAGAGTAATACAGCGGAAAGAAAGTCAGAGGTTAGGAGAACGAGAAGGATTCAATGCATCAGTGTTGATTTGAAGATGAAAGGAGTCATAAGTCAGGGACCTCAGTTCTACAGCTGCAAAGAACTGAATTCCTCCAACCAACAGTGATCTTGGAAGAGGACCTCAAGCCCCATATAAGAACCACAGCCATGGCTGGTACCTCGATTTAAGCCTGGTGAGACCATAAGCAGAGTATCAAACCACACCATGCTAGACTTGTGACCTACAGAAATTGTGAGATAATAAATGGATGTTGTTTGAAGCTGCAAAGTTTCTAAAAATTTGTTATGGCAGCAATAGAAAACTAACCACAGGTAATTAGCAGATTAAGTACACCTAAAGTTAGCATTCATAAACTAAAAGATAGAATGAGAAAAGTATGCAAAATTAGATACAAATAAAGAGATAGAAAACATGAAATAGCAGTAAGAGGCTTGGAGGATAGAATGAGAAGTTCCAACATGCATCCAATGCATGAGCACTGAAAGAAGAGAATAAAGAGAATGAGAGAAGGACAATATTTGCTAAGCTATTGGCTAAGAATTTTCTATAGCTGGTGAAAAGCATTATTTCCATATTAAGGTTGTACAATAGTTCCATGAAAGGTAAATAAAAATAAAACAATAGCTGCATGTACTGTAGTATTGCAAAAATACCAAAGATAAAGAGAAAAACCTTTTAAAAATCTGAAAGAAAAGAATTATAGCCATTATATCAATTGCACCAATAGAAACCAGGAGGTGAAAGAATTATATCTTTAAAAATTGAGAATAAAAATAGCCATCAACCTCAAGACAATGAGAAGATAGGCCACAAATGGAGAGAAAATATTTGTAAAAGGAACATATTTATGAAAGAAAAATATCTGCAAAAGTATTTTTTATCCAAAAAATTTTTGAATCAAAAACTCACCCCAAATATACAAAGAACTTTTGAAAGTCAACAAGAAGAAAATGAACAACCTGATTAAAAAATGGGCAACAGATCTGAAGAGTTCCTCATCAAAGAAAATATACAGATGGCAAATAAGCATCTGAAAAGATGCTCAACATCATATGTCATTAGGGAATTACAAATTAAAACAACAACAAGATACTACTACCTACCTGTTAGAATGGCTAAAATCCAAAACACTAACACCAAATTCTAACAAGGATGTGGAGCAACAGGAACTCTCAGTTATTCCTGGTGATAATGCAAAATTGTACAGCCATTTTGGAAGACAGTTTGGCAGTTTCTTACAAAACTAGACATACTCTTACCATATGATCCAGCCAATCACACTCCTTGGTATTTACCCACATGAAGTGAAAACTTATGTCCAAACAAAAACCTGTACACTGAAGTTTATAAAATCTTTATTCATAATTGACAAAACTTATAGGTAACTAAGATGTCCTTCAGTAGGTGAATGGATAAATAAACTGTGGCACACCCAGACAATGGAATATTAGCTAGTGCTAAAAAGAAATGAGCTATAAAGGCATGAAAAGACACGAGGAAACCTTATATGCACATTACTAAGTGAAAGAAGCCAACCTGAGAAGGCTACATACTGTGTGATTCCAACTATATGACTTTCTGGAAACGGCAAAACTATGGAGGCAGTAAGAAAGATTAGTGGTTACCAAGGTCTCAGGGCTCAGGAGGGATGTATAGGAGGAGCACAGAAGATTTTTAGGGCAGTGAAGCTATTCTGTATGATACTATAATGGGGGGTGGCTATCTGTCTTTATACATTTATCAAAACCCATAGAATGTACAACATCAAGAGTGTACCATAATGTAAACTACGGACTTAGGGTGATAACAATGTGTCAGTGTAGGTTCATTGATTGTAACAGAGGTACCATTCTGGGGTTGAATGTAGGTAGTTGGGAAAGCTGTGCTTGTGTGGGGGGAGGGCTTATATGGGAACTCTCTCCATATTGCTGTGAGCCTAAAACTGCTCTTAAACATAAAGTCTCTTTTTAATAAAAGGGCTGAGTTCCATATTTGGGTTGATATCTGAGTGGAGAGAGAAGAACAGCTCTGGAAGTGCAGAGCAGAGAACAAGACTTCCACGGGGGCAGGGAGCTGGAATGAGAAGTGCTCATGAAAAGGTAAAATTGCTGGGAATTCTGAGAAATCTTGGAGTGGGCAGTAGACTTTCTCAAGGTGTGGCATGAGAGCTCAAAACAATCTCATTTAGGTCTTCAGGGACAGGGATGCCCTTAGGGGAAATCTCAGTTACATGACAAGCAGAAGGATCAAGGACACTATCTCAGTGATGTGCTCAGTCACAGGGAGGACATAAGTCAGAACACTTTCAAACTCTCGGTAACGGGGTGATTGTGAGGCTTGAATTGGGAAGAGAGAATTCTGACTCAAAACATTCTCAGTGACTGCAAGGCTGTCTCCGTGTAGCTCTGACCCTCTGGCTGCCAGATGTACACCTTAAGGTCTGTGGCCAAGAAAACACTCCTTATATCTAACCTTCTGTCCAGGTAGTCAGTGGTCAAGGATTCTTTAAAAAATGTGTAGGAATTTTTTTATCATCAAATCTTGGAATGGACCTAGAGTCTGTCATACAGAGTGAAGTAAGTCACAAAGAAAGACAAATACCCTATGCTAACACATATATATGGAATCTAAGAAAAAAAATGTCATGAAGAACCTAGGGATAAGACAGGAATAAAGACACAGACCTACTAGAGAATGGACTTGAGGATATGGGGAGGGGCAAGGGTAAGCTGTGACAAAGAGAGAGAGTGGCATGGACACATATACACTACCAAATGTAAAACAGATAGCTAGTGGGAAGCGGCCGCATAGCACAGGGAGATCAGCTCGGTGCTTTGTGACCACCTAGAGGGGTGGGATAGGGAGGGTGGGAGGGAGGAAGACGCAGGAGGGAAGAGATATGGGAACATATGTATATGTATAACTCATTCACCTTGTTATAAAGCAGAAACTAACACACCATTGTAAAGCAATTATACTCCAATAAAGATGTAAAACAAACAAACAAACAAACAAAAATCTTGGAATCAGAGGCAAAGCAATCTCAGTATATACGCTAACATATGAAGAAGTTCATGTCCTAACTCTAACATTGTGTGGTTTTACTTACACCACCATTTAACCAAAACTGGACCTCTCTCCCCCAGAGAAATAAGGAATATTTTGAATATTTTGAAGGATAACAGGCTGAATGCCACTACATGCAGAGATCTCTGGCACTGAGTGTGGGCTCTGAAAAAACAAACTCAAATTTCCCGAGAGAGCCAGTCTGCTCTTTCCAGGTAAAATGTCTACCCCAGATTCTGCAGGAGAAACTCAGCGTGTCCTTGTCATAAGCTTATGCTCCTGAGTTAGCTATGACTCAGAAAAATGACCGCTGAACCCTGAGTTTCAGCCTATTGTGGGTGTTCCAAGAACAGGACTCAGCCACACAGTGACTCATTTCCATTTGGTTTGGCTTGTGGGAGTAAAAAGATTATACTCCCTTGACTGTGGTGGGTATAAACGACTCAAGTACCCCACCCCATTTGAGTTTCAAGATTCAATTCTAAAGCCAGTAAGCAAGGCTAATCAATATACTGCCCAGCATTCATCAGCTTTCTAGACCTGGCTGTATTTTTGAGTCCCAGTTGGAGTGACTAATTTCATGTGGATTTTTAATAAAAATTTTGCCTAACATATCTGGAAAAGAATTTGGACAGTATGCATCATTACAGGCTAGACAAGAATTAGGTCCTATTTGTCTGCCAAGCAGGGTTTTAGTTGGGAAACCCAAACCTTGCTTCTTTGGTGATAAAGCAAAATGCAGCAGGAATATGGACACATCCACAGTGTCCATGTTTTTCTTGTTGCCAGCACAAGCCAATATCAAGGTGTCCCCTGAAATATAGGACACACTTTTAGGGCAAAAGTTCTAGGACAGAATCAGCCCTTCATGCAGGTGTGATGATGTCACAGATGATCCTCATACTCCCCTGCCCTCACCTATGTCCCTTCCTCATTGATGCTCATTGATGCTCCGTGCCCCAGGCTCCTCAAGCTCACTCCCAGCTCTAAAAGCTGCTATCAGAAAAGAGATGCGCTAAGGCACGATGATTGAATGGCAAAGCTTAGTTTGTAACCTCTTCTGGACTCTTTACCCCACGAATCAACTTCTCCTCTCTCCCCCTAAAAAAACAAATAAAACAAAACATTGTGTTTTTGTTAATGGTTTGGTGATCTCCAGTCTTTTGGATTGTATGAATGAGTAAATTTTCATATAAAAGATTCCAGGACACAAAGGAGACCAGCAAAGTTTTATTTTTCCCATTAAAGACAATAACTAATTATTATGATCATCATCATTTGTAAGAGAAAAACATTTTGATATAAAAAATATAAAAAACCATAATCTCAGAATAAAGGACAGTCATGCACAGCTAGAAAACCACAATCTCAGAAATATATGTATATATATATATATATATTTGGATTTATGATCCACATTGTCCTCATTTCTTCCCTCATTTCTGGTTTTTTTTTTTTTTTTTTTTTTTTTTGCAGTACGCGGGCCTCTCACTGTTGTGGCCTCTCCCATTGCAGAGCACAGGCTCCGGACGCACAGGCTCAGCAGCCATGGCTCACGGGCGTAGCCGCTCCGCGGCATGTGAGATCTTCCCGGACCGGGGCACGAATCCGTGTCCCCTGCATCGGCAGGCAGACTCTCAACTACTGCGCCACCAGGGAAGCCCCTTATTTCTTTTTAGATGGGAAAACCATCATCATGGCTCAGCATGGTCCATGGAGCAGCATGGCTGTAGAAACCTGGAGCTGGAGGACTGGGTGTTTTCCTATAGCCAATGAGATGCTCACTGCTAAGGTTTGTTGAAGGGAAGCAATGCCAGGATATAGGGGCCAGAAACATGATTATTGAACGGAAGGTGAGGGTGGGAGCTTTGGTGATCCTGAAGGGAGTTGTTAGCTTTGGAAGGAGATGGGCAAAGATGGGAGATCTTGAGGATTCAGGACGATCTGGTTGGGGGTGTACAGAGTAAGATGGGTGGAAGGGCAGTGTGTCTGCTAAAAAATCATTCTCATCAGGTGTGGAAAAATAGCAATGAAAAGTTCCTAAGGACAGTGAGTATAACCTTACAAGGACTTATTTAGAATGTTCTGTAGACAGAGACTAAGGAACATCACTGACTGATTGATTTTGTGTGACCTATTGGATTCATTTATGGATGCATTTGCCTAAAAAGGAAATGCGGAGCCAGGTGTACACTAAGCACTGGAAATCTGGAAATAAATAAGATTCAGTCCTTGTTCCCAGATATGTAAAATTATTTATAAATGATATATATGTGCTACTATATTTATGTATTACACTGCAAAACATAGCCTAACAAGAAATTAAAGGAGGATAATACAAAGTGATTGTAAATATAAGTTCTGAAACAATCTTCCTGTATCCCGGTTTTGTCTGTCATTGCACTCTGTGCTTCCCTATTTGGAAATTACTGGCCAAATCAGCTGTGAGCAAGTTGAGAGAGAGACTGGTAAGTCAGAGTGATGATGGCTTTGCAGAGAGAAGTATTACTACAAGGCTGAGGAATACACACGGGGCTTAAAGAGAGTAGCCCAAGTTCTTTAGGATTAAAGAGAAAAGAAGGGGGAAAGAGTGAATAAAAGTGAAATGAAGCAAAAACAAGAGAGAAGAATATGTAGCTTGGGCCTGGGAGGAAAGTAGAGAGGTCAAGAAACCTGTTGAATGACCCTTGAGGCATAGCCTATCAACAGGAAGGGAGATTGAAACTTTGGGTGGGGTGGATCAGGCTCATTTGGACCCAGCTAAGTGAGCAGCATGAGCCTGGGTCTGCAATTTAGCTACTCAGCCCCACACTGTAATGCAATGATGACTGATGGCTCTGCTGAACCACAGAGGACTGGGTGGGAAAGGCTTCCATGAGACCTGAAATAGAGAAAACCCAGAAATCTTCAGGGAGAACCTTGCACTGCTGCTGATATATGGGTCACAAGGCACCGTGGCTCAACGATAGCTTTTTGAATCATCTGGTATCAGCACTGGGGTTACCAGTCATCCTGGTTTGCTTGGGAGTGTCCCAGTTATATTACTGAAAGTCCCAGGTCCTGGGAAACCCCTCAGTTTGGGGAAAATTTGGACAGCTGATCACCCTAAGTTAGAGCATCTTGCTTGCTCTTTTGAGGAATGACCTCTTATCCCTTTCAGTCCATTAGGTTCCAGTGGAGTGGTTTCCTCCCTAGAGGTAGACATGTGACTGAAGCTGGCCAATCAGTATCTTTCACCTCCTTGGTCACAGTGATTGGATTATGAATGAGCACAAAATACAAACCAGGTCAGTGAGACTCAATTCTAGGCATTTTGTTGGGTTGTTGGGAAAGAAAAGGGGCTATTTTCACTGGGACTGCAGGCATTGAGTCTGATGAACCCTTGAAGATGCTGGAACCACTTATTGTAATCTTGAATGAATCAACTTAGAAAAAAGTAGAAAGGAGAGATGGTGAGAGATACTGATGATCTTGATGATGTCTGATTCCCTCTACCAGACTCCGCCTAAAGAGAGTTTACACTTAAACTTTTCAGTTATGTGAGCCAACAAATCCCTCCATCCCCACCATCCCACCCTCTGCTCAAGCCAATTTGAATTAGATTTTTCTAACTTTTAACTGAAAGAGTCCTGACAAATACAGCTTGTGGTGATCAGATAGAGACAAGGAAATACATATTGTTCTATCCAGAAGACATCTTTCATTCTGCATCTTGATGCTTGGGGTAAGGGGTACAAATAGCTTTAGCCCTCCTCTAAGGTAAAAGAAGTAATTAGTAGTTGTGTGGAGTTTAATAGTCAGGAATAAAAGTGGAGAACTGATGTCTAATGGAACTCAGTTAGTATTTCAGAAAATAGTCAAGAAGAGTAATGCAGGACCAGTGCTATAAGAAATTTGGAAAATTCTAGATTTTTGTCACTCCATTATATTTACTTTATTTTTATTTATTCCTCTGTGCAGAGTGATTAACAGTAAAATCTTCAAAAAACATATTAAAAATTAGATTGTAAGCATCTTTTGGGGAGCAGGTAAGCTAGGGGAAGAAGAAATCAAGAAACATCAAGTGAGACTAATAACTTACAGCCCTCTGTCCAACCAAAAGTCTTTATGTATTTGTTCAACACTTACTTAGAAGGGTGAGAAAAACTTATATTTATTAAAAATGTACTTCCGTTAATTAAAGTCCTAAAAGCATTCCATAAAATGTTTGTGTAGTTCTCATTCTTCCCTATAGTTTTATGATTTACTGAAGCAGACATCTCCTTGGTAGGCTTATTACAAAGTTTAAAATTTTAAAAATAAATTTCAGTAAATGGCACTGTGCTATGCATGATTCAGTTTTATAATTTCAGTTCTCTGTGACAGAGACCTTTGGTAGCCATTAGCAGGCTGGCTTTGGGTTGCAACAGTCAAGAGAAAAAGAGGTGCTGGAGAGACGTGCTTGAAAAACTTTTACGGGAGGGCATATTCTACTTTGGAAGCAGTGGGACTATTTAACTTTTCACCAACAAGGTATAGGGTTGTGTGTGGAAACATGAGTTAAATGACATCATATTTCCAATTTATTCAGTGATGGTGTAATATCCCATATGGACTGTCACCACTATCAGTTGCCTGGTTAGCCTAATCCAGCTCTGGAGAGAAAACATGGTAGCAGATACTGAGAGGGAGAAGAATTTGGATCTCTGAGTCTTCAGGAAAGGATGCTTTAAAAAAGAGTAAGAAAACTGGTCTGTTGTCCTCAAGATGGGCAGTAGAAATGGTAGAAATGCCAGGTGGAGTGGTTCCTTGTTTCTAGAAATGGTGAGCTATGTAATTTGATCAATTCTTCCACTGGAAACTATTTAAAAAGCTGAATAAAATATTAGGAAAAAGGGTTCTTAAAATATAAAGGGATCACCAGCCAAAAGTGAAGGAAAACCAGAACCCTGGGAAATCACTGAGCATGGAATTGACTTTTAATTGAGGGCATTAGCTTACCTTTCAAAATTAGAACCTTTGTTTTGACAACCTAGTGAGGTATGTGTGGAGAGCAAAAATCAAAGTTCCATGAGAGCTAAAGATGAGGACTCAAGGGACTATCCAACAATTAACTGGGAATCCAAAAATCTAAACCCTCAAGATAAGGGTGTACCAGAAGTTTAGAACTTAAGCTATAAAAAAATTCCCTGGTATTCCAGATAGTTTGATTTAGGGTTGTTTAGGACTGGCAATAACCTCAGGCACCTGGCATAAAGAAAACTCAGATTCTTCCTTGCAGAACATCTCTTTATTGTGGGCCTTGAATTATTTCTTCAAATAATTCAAAAATATATAATATATAACATATAGCCAAAGATAACCAGGCACACATAGAAATAAGACTCCATGAGAAAGAGCCAGCAAAAAAACCAAAGCAAAACAAAACACAACAGCAGATTAGACATAGTCAAAGAAGGAATTAGTGAACTGATAGACCCATTAAAGAAATTATTCAGAATACTGTATGAGGTAAAATGAGGGAGAGATAGAGATGACAGAGATAGAGATAGAGTTAGAGATAGACATGAGAGAGAAAGAGAGAGAGAGAGAGAGAGAGAGAGAGAGAGAGAGAGAGAGAAAGAGAGAGAGAGAGAGAAAGAAAAGGGGGTAAGAATCCTGCAAGATACAGTGATAAGGCATAAACATATGTATAATTGCAATCCAAAGAGGAGAAGAGAGAGAGAATGCAACAGATGCTGTATGTGAAGAGATAATTGCTGAGAGTTTTTCAGAACTGATTAAAGACACCGTTGCACAGATTCAAGAAACCTCCAAATCCCTAGCAAGATAAATAAAAAGAAATGTATTCCTAGACACATCATGACATTACTGAAAATCAAAGATAAGGAGAGTTTTTTAATAGCAGCTTGTGAACAAGAGAGTAATTTAAAAGGAGCAGCAGTAGACTGTCAGCAACAATGGAAGACAGAAGACAGTGGAATGATGTCTCCAAGGTGCTGAAAGAAGATAGCTGCCAATCTACCATTTTATATTTGGCAAACACATCTTTCAAGACTTGTGATAAAGATAAAACATTCAAACAAACAAAAAATGAGTGAGTTCTTCATTAGCAGACCTATAACTAAGGAAATTCTAAAGGAATTTTGTAGACAGTAAAAAAAGTGATTTCAAATATCCTAAATCTGATAGAGTATCTATTAAACCTGAAATCTGATAATGAATATCTATTAAACCTTCGACTAACATCATATCTAAAAAGACAATGATTTCCCCCTAAGATCAGGAACAAGACAAGGATGTCTATTCTCATCACTCTATTCAACATTTTACTGGAGATTCTAATCTGGGCAATTAGTCAATAAAATGAAATAAAACGTGTCCAGATTGAAAAGGAAGAAGTGAAACTATCTCTATTTTCAGTTGATGTGATCTCATATACAGAAAATCCTTAAGAATCCACTAAAAAGCTACTAGAGCTTATAATGAGTTGAGCAGGTTACAGGCTACAAGGTCAATATATAATTGCATTTCTATATTCTTGCAATGAAAAATCTGAAAAGGACATTAAGAAAACAATTTCATCTAAAATAGCATAAAAAAGAACAAAAGGGTTAGGAATAAATTTAATGAAAGAAATAGAAAACTTATATTCTGAAAACTACAAAACATTATTGAAATAAATTTTAAAAGATTGAAATAAATGGAAAAACATCTCCTGTTCATGACTTGGAAAACTTAATATTGTTAAGGTGACAATACTCCTCAATCTGATCTTCAAATTCAACGCAATCTCTATAAAAATTCCAGCTGACTTCTTTTTTTTTTTTTTTTTTTTTTTTTTTTTTTTTTTTTTTTTGCAGTACGCAGGCCTCTCACTGTTGTGGCCTCTCCCGTTGCGGAGCACAGGCTCCAGACGCGCAGGCTCAGAGGCCATGGCTCATGGGCCCAGCCACTCTGCGGCATGTGGGCATGTGGGATCTTCCCGGAGCAGGGCACGAACCGGCGTCCCCTGCATCGGCAGGCGGACTCTCAACCACTGCGCCACCAGGGAAGGCCCCAGCTGACTTCTTTATAAAAAATGATAAGCTTATCCTAAAGTTCATATGGAAATTCAAAGGATCCAGTATAGCCAAAAGAACCTTGAAAAAGAGCAAAATTGAAGAGTTCACACTTTCCAATTTCTAAACTTATTATAAATCTACAGTAATCAAGACAGTGTGGTACAGGAATAATGGAATGGAATTAAGAGTCCAGAAATAAACCCTCACCATAATGTCATAAGTCAAAAAACTTGTTTTTGACAAGAGTGCCAAGATAAGTCAATAGAGGAAAGAATAATCTCTTCAACAAATGGTGCTGATCAACTGGATATCCACATGGAAAAGAATGAAGTTGGACCCTTACCTACACTATATACAAAAATTAACTCAACATGGACCTAAATGTTAAGTGCTAAAGCTATAAAACTCTTAGAAGAAAACATAGGCATAAATCTTTGTGATCTTGGAGTAAGCAATGGTTTCTTAGATATGACACCAAAAGCACATGCAACAAGAGAAAACAAAGAAACTGGACTTTATTAGAATAAAATTTTTGTGTGTCAAAGGACAGGATCAAGAAAAGTGAGATGAACCAGTGGAATGTGGTACTGTGGAAATCATCTTTTTTAAGAATTTGAAATCCAATTTTCACTTTGAAGAATGGAGATATGCTAAAGGAAAGTATACTGTTAGTCCTCCCAGGAGAGAAGCCTAGTGAAAGGGAGTGCAGTGATGCTTCAGAACACTCCTGATAAAGGTCCCATACAGTGACTGTTTTCCACACTAAAGAGATTATGTACGTGAACTGAGGCAGGTTCCCCACCCCCGCTTTTGATTTAAACGAAAATTTTAATGAAAAAAGTTTAATATAAATGAGTCACCTTTAATTAATGTATGCAATAAGATGAGAAGAAACCCCCTACATGGCAAGTGGTTGGAGTGATATGATCATAGGAGTTTTCATTCACCACTGGCACACACCTTATCTGAGCTGACACCCAGAATCAGGAAGCAGTGGTACTCTGTGGTTCCTGCTCTCAGAAAGAGTGAGGCAAGAGAGCAAACAAGGTGGGAGGGCTGGCTGGTTTCTGTTTGATTATCCTGGGCCCAGAGGCACCCTGACTTCTCCTGATACTCCACACAGAAACTGCATGTTCACCTTTCGGTGCTTTTATTCAGTGGAGCTGAAAATATTCTCAAAGTGTTTCTGAGTCATGGGGAAAATGAAAGCTCCAACGTGCATTTTCCTTTAAAAAAGAGTTTCTTTAAATGACAGTATATTATTATTATTATTATTATTATAAAAGTAATATAAAATGTAGAAAATGTTACAGAATTTTAAAAAATGTGTAAATCCAAAGAGGGAAGAATAGGTGGAGCACAGGATTTTTAAGGCAGTGAAACTACTCTGTAGGATCCTATTTTGTCAGTTTATATTTGTCTAAACCCATGGGACGTACACCAAGAGTGAGCCATAATGATGTGTCAATGTAGGTTCATCAATTGTAACAAATGTACCACTGTGGTGGGGGATGTTGATAATGGGGGAGACTATCCATGTGTGTGGGGGAGGTTATATGAGGAATCTCTGTACCTTCCCCTCAATTTTTCTGTGAACCTAAGACTGCTCTAAAAAAATAAAATGTAATAAAAAATTTTCAAAAATAAAAAGAAAAAATTTTTAAAAATCCAAAAAAATAAAATCAAGAAAAGCACAGAGAATAAAACAATAAACTGTGACTCTACCTCTAAAAGGTACAATTGTTAACATTTTGGGTTTATTTCCTTCTAGTCTTCTTTCCTTGAATACATGGTTTTTAAATAGTTAGGATCATACTACACGTATAGTTTTTACTCAAGCTTTTTTATTTAACTTTATATCTGTCAAAACTATTTTCGTACTTTATCAAAAATTTATTGTAAGTGTAAATTTTAATACTTTATCACGTGGATGTACCATGTTTGTTTAACCTTTCCCCTGCTGTTGAGTATTTAGGTTATTTGTAGTGTTTACTTTTTACGTGTAGTATGATTTTTGAAAAACCAGAATCTCTGATTTTTGAAATCTTGATGGTTAGAAGTTTAAAAAAACTAACATTTAAACTGTAAGCAGTTTTCTGTTTCACTAGCGATAGAGGCTCTAATACTCCTTCAAGACAGGCTGCATTTTGTTCTGGGCACCACTGGAATTAACAATATAATCACACAAATGTAAATTACTCACTTACTATTCTTGGAGAAAATGTGGTATCATCACCAACCATAATATAGATGTTTGTAGACTGAGAATCCAAGTATCCTGATGGGTAAAGTACATTTTTTTGGTGCATGCCTGAGTCAGAATCTTGTCTCTGTAGAATTTTTATTTTTTTTGTAAGGAGAAGTTAATGGAGTAAAAAAAAAAAAAAAAAAGTTTTTTTTTTCTCATTTTAGAATGAAACTGCTTTTTGCCTGAAGGCTGGTTGTTCCCCTGGATATGAATATGCATGTGTGTGTGTGTATGCTGAGGTTACCTGGAGCACTCAGCCTCTTGTGATCTAAATAAGACTGGTTCTATCACTCGTTCTGCATCTCCTGGGTCTCCAAAGCCCTGCCCGCAATTTCTGCAATTTCCTGACAGTCTTATGTTCTTGTATCAATTTTGCCTCTGGGATCTTGCTCTCCTGCAGCTGTTCCTGTTCCATACCATGTATACTCAGATCTCAGATTCAGCTTCTTCCTCAATTTCCATGATACTAACTCACATAGAGCATCCTTATGTAGAGAAATAATAATAATGACCACCGACATTTACTGAGCACTTACATTGTACCAAGCATTATTATAAGAACTTCAGAGGTATTGCCTAATTTAATCTTCATAACAACTCTATGAGATAGGAATATCCCAACTTTACAAATCAAGAACCTGAGACACTGAGAGATTAGGTACAATTTATGTTCACGTATGTTTACTAAAGCACACACTTATTTTAAAAATTAGTAAGCATCTTAATAATTCTGCAAGGTGCTAGGGATTCAATGGTGAATAATACAGATGTGGTCTTGACCATCAGAGAGCTCATGGTCTAGAGGCAGGATTAAGACAATTATCAAATTACCAAAAACACGAAATAGATGAAGTACCGAGTGATACTCCAGAAAATTTCACTTAATCTTTTTATTTATGGAAACTTCCTGAATGAAATGGCGACTAATAGAGACCTGGAGGATGATTGGAAGTGAGCCATAAAAGTGGGAAGTGGGAAGAACGAAGTAAAGGGTGTTTTGGGTACAGAGTAGTTTGTGCAAAGGCTGAGAATGAAGAGTCAGTATGGGAGGACCAGGTGCTAAAGAGGTTGGGAATGGCTACAGCACAGAGGGCTGTCTGTGAATGTGAGAGAGGGGCTGGGGAGTTGGGGAGTTGGACAGAAGCCAGGACATGGAGGGCTTGTAGGCCATGGAGTAAACATGAAGGGTCTAATGGGTCTCTTAAGGATTTTGGACTCCATCCCAAGTGTGGTGGCAAGCCAATGATGGGCTTGAGAGGGGAGGGATAAGCTCATCGTTACATCTTGCTTACTTACTTTGGTTGCATATGGAGAATGGGATTGACTAGTGGGCAACTACTAACAACAGGCAATCCAGAAGGTTTCTGAGGGAGCCTTTTATGGTGGTCTGGACTTATGGTGGCCTGGACTGAAGGAGTGGCAATGCCAATGGAGAGAAGTAGATGGATTTGAGGTTTACTTAAAAGGTTTTATTAGTCTGGGTTCTTAATTGCAGAAAACAGAATCATTCCAGGTGATTTAAGCAGGAAGGGATTTATTATAAGATATTAAGTAGCTCACAAAATGTATAGGAAGACTCAGGGAATAGACTCTAGGCTGAGCTTCCAGAAAAACCGCTAGAGGAGGTGGTAGAGAAATCCCTCTGCTACAGCTGCTTCTGTCACTATCAAACTCAGAACTACACTGTCTCTGCTGCTACCCACATCGGCAACATGGATGCCCCACACCCTGCCTCTTTTACATAACTCAGTTTTGATCAAAGCGTCATGCAACTTTATCTAATGAGAAGAACCTTAATCACATAGGTCCCCCCTAGTGGCAAGGAAGCAAGAGAAATGTACAATCTCTGTACGGGAAGTCATGCTAGAAAGTAATTGGAATGGCATTGAGTGAGTCAACATGCAGTACCTGTTTCAAAGGTGGCAGGGCTGATAGGCTTTGGTGAATGATTTTGAGGAGAGTAAGAGAGAAGAAGGATTAAGAAAAGCCCCTAATTCCAGCTTAGATCCTGAGAGTATCATGGTAGATTTTTATTAAAGTAAAAACATGGCAGAAGGAGAACTTCTTTGGAGGTTGGAGAAAGGAGAGAGATAAGTTCATTTGGGTAGAGATTGACTTTGAGATATCTGTGGGTTGTATGTACAAAGGCGACCCCTGGATAGTTAGATGTAGGCATCTGGAGGTATAGATTAATGAGTTATCAGTATATGGATGGCACCTGATGAGAGAGACGAGACAGTCATTAAAGGAATGAGATCATATGGGAATAGAGTATAGCATCTGTAGCATGGAGGGCCAAAGATAAGAACCTTGGGAATACTACCAACGCTAGAGGACAGGCAGAGCAAGAGGCATCAGCAAAGGCACTGGGAAGGGTTGACCAGAGAGGTGGAAGGAAGTTGGAATGTGGGTCATGGAAAGCAAGAGAAAAGAGGGTTTGGAAGAGAAGAGAGAGTGTGACAGTGTCGAATGCTGCTAGAGGTCAAGCAAATGGAGGACTGAATGGTGTCCAGTGGATTGAATGATTTAAGAGGTCATTCATTTCTCTTCTCTTTTCTTTTGAGGGCAATTTAAGTCTAGTGAGAGGGAAGAAAGTCAGATGTAGGGAGCGGAGGAGTGCATAGGATGTGGGGAAGAGGAGAGGATGGCAGTAGATATCTCTTTCCATAAGTTTGGCCATGAAAGGAGAGATGAGAAAGGGATATGGGATTGAAGGAATATGGGGGGTGGGTGAGAAGGCATGGCTAGAGTGTATAAATGCTGATAAACAGGAGAGAGGAAGAGGAATAAGGTTCAGAAGAGAGATGGGATAATTGAGAGATTGAGGTCCCTAAGAAGATAGACGGGGTAAAGCCAGAGTTTAGGCAGGTAGAGAGAGAGAGACATTCATTCATTCAATTATTTTTATTCATTCATTCATTTAATTAGTTTTTTTCTGAGCCACTGCTTCCTTCAGCTGGGTATTGTGTAGTTCAGAGGCCATTAAGTATTTCTTCATTGAATCATCCTTCTATTTGCTCTTGAATTCATTCATTCTCTACTCACTCACTTAATCCTCCCTCCCTCCCTCTTTTCCTCCCTCCCTTCCTTCCTTCCTCCTTTCCTTCCTCCTTTCATGGGCTCATCCTGGGCCAAGGTAGGGACAGTCCTTTGGGTCACTTTTCTTTCTGAGCCATCTGCCTCCTTCTCCTGGGCCTTGTGTAGTCCAGAGTTCACTATGAAATTCTCCATTCAATCATCCTTCTAGTTGCTCTTGAATTTATTTACTATATCAAACGTGCCAATACTTTATTCACCCATTCAGCTACTTACTCATTTATTTATTCATTCATTTATTAATTAATTTGTTCATTTATTCATATTCTATTTACTCATTCATTCATTCATTCATTCACTCACACATTCCCACTTAACTCATTTACTCAACTGACATTTATGTGTTGGTCATTGTGGGGATAGAGGAGAACCGTGGATCAGTTCAGAATCTGGAATTCAGAACTGTCTGCTTTGGCCAAGGGCACTGGGCAGACCCATCTTCCTTCTCCTATACACCTCTGCTTGGCTGGTGGCTCTCAAGCTAAGTGCTTCAACTGCTGATGTTCGCACAGATAACCTGGGGATCTTGTTAAATGAAAGATTTTGGTTCAGTAGTTATGGGTGAGGCTTAAGATGCAGCATCTCTGACAAGACCCCAGGTTAGATCTATGTTTCTGGTCTTCAGACCACATTCTGTGTAGCAAGAGTCTTGATCAGTGCTGTCCAATAGACATGTTAGTGTGGCCAGATAATATTTAGGATGCCCAGTTTAATTAATGAATTTCAGATAAACAATGAATTTTATTTCTAGAATAAGTATGTCCCAAATAGCACATGGGACATATTTATACAAACAATTTACTAAATATACTTTAAAAATTTGTGTTTATTTGAAATTCAAACTAACCTGGACATCCAGTATTTTTATTTCCTAAATCTGGAAAGCTTATATATGATCTGAGCCACAAATGTGAATCACATATGTAATTTAGAATGTTCTAATAGCTACATTTTAAAAAGTAAAAAGAGGTAGGTGAATTAAAGAATATACTTTATTTAACCCAATATATCCAAAATACCATTTCAACATATTATTAATGTAAATATTATTAGTGAGATATTTCTCATTCTCTTTTTTGTACGAAGCCTTTGATATCCAGTGTATATTTTACACTTACATCTCATTTTGAATTAGCCACATTTCAAGTGCTCAGTAGCCTCGTGTCGCTAATGGCTACTGTGTTGAACAGCTCAGGTCCAACTCTCCCTAGCTATTCCTATTTCACTGACCTGGGGCATGAGCTTTAAAAGCTCCAATGATTCCAATGTGCAACCTGGTTGCCACTTCTGCTCTTTCAGGGCTGCCTGGTCACAGATCATTCCGTGATGAGCGGCAGCCGCCACAAGAGGGAGCCATCCCTTTGGCATAAAGGCTTCTCAAAGCTGCCCGGTCTTCACTAGGTAGGGACTCGGGAAAAGCTGGACGAATCCATGAGCTGGACCTGATCCTCAGTTTCCCTCACACTCGCTTTCCCAGCCAAGGTTTCCCACAGCCTGGGCCGCTACTGCAGATCTCTCTGTTAAGTTGCTCCATAATTATCCCTTTCCTCTGCTGTATCTTGATCTCCCTTCTCCCACCATCATAAGGTCTTTCCCCCCTTAGCAGTTTGTAAGGTACGAAGACTAGGAACCAGGGGTCCTAGAGATTGGGGTCGTATCCCAGCTCTGCTACTGACGAGCGAAGCGCCGTTTCAGGGCTTCCCATAATCGTTGCCAGCTTCTTCACTAGTGTGGAAATACTATCAATCTCATAAGCATGTCGAGAAAGGACAACGTGTGATGATATACTTAGTGTCCAGGAGATACTCCTAAGAAAGTGAAACGACGTAGGCACTCAGGGAGTAACAGTTCATTCCCCCCCGGCCCCCCTACAGATGTGTTGGAATGTGACACACCTAACATATTAGCTCCCAAACTTGGCTGTACCACAGGATCATCGAACGAACTTATGCCTAAATCCTATTTCCTGATCCTCCCAGAGATTCTGCTTCAGTAGGTCTGGGATGAGGCCAGTATGGATTGTGAATTTTAAAGAAGTTCTCCAGGTGATTCTGAGAAGCCAGCCTGGTACTGGTTTTGTGGCTCATGTGGGAACCACTGACATGTGGAAGGAACAGGGGATTTGGAATCAGGGGTCCTGGGCTTCACTTCATGCCTTGCTGTTTACCTAACTTCTCTGAGCCTCTGTCATGCCATTGCTAAAGGAGACAGTGTAAGACCCCTGCCCAGGAGGTGGTGAGATATATAAGGCAGAGTAAGGGCTGGGTAGCCATGCTCCATCCTTTCCCCACCCCTTTCTATGCCCCCTCTTTCCTAAGTCCCTGGCCTGCCTACTGTTTCTTGCACAGGCCATTCTTTCTCACCTCCCAACCACTCCACACCTTTCCTGTTATTGGGATGTCCTCTGTTTCTTTCTCTGTCCGAGCTGGGCCAGCTAAACCAACCGCGCTGCTTGCTTCCCTTGGACTTATTAGATTTTGTCTTTGGTGTCCTATTGCTCCACCCTGGTTTCGATCAGTTTCTTTGATGGAGCAATGAGTTTATCCTTGGGCCAATTCAAACGTGGCCTTTTCTATCTCCTCATCACTCTTCCCACACTACTCCCCACCCTGCCTCCCACTTCACTCAGCCCCAAGGAGCCGGACTTAGCTGACAGGTCTTCATAGGAGGCGATGGGTGCCATCGAGGAAGGAAAGAGGAGAAGTTCCATGTGGGAAACAGCAAAGAAGACAACCTTTGCAGGTTTTGGTCTGAAACAGATTTGCTCTACAGCAAACCTATCAAAAACAGAGCTAGAAGACAGATGCCAAAAGGTTAATATCTTACCAGGTCTCATATATAAATGATATTAAATGAAGGTTGCAGTTTTGATGAATATCATGGATTAAACATTCTGATTTTTCACTTGAGACAGTAATTGTATCTTAAAGTGACTGTAGGATTGTCAACCAAGAGTGAGCAGAAAAATCATGGGCTTGCTACAGTTTTCATCTAGTCGCAGAGGAAATTTACGCTCACTGACCAAACTTTAAAGTGACAATACCCGACCCAAAATAAAATTGCCTTTTTATTAGGTCAGCACTGGTAACTATTCAACGTACTGGCCATACCCAGTATTCTTAACCTCTTTATTTATTTATTTGTTCAGATCTGTAAGTTTATCTGCTCAGTGTACGACAGCTACATAATGATTCACATTCCTGATATTCCATCACTGAGGAAAACTGCTAAGAATGGTCCGTGTGTGAAATAATTCCTTAGAGAAACACGGAGCTGGAAAAATAATCACTGATTAGACCTTAAAAATAGTTCACTGCATAACATGACAAAAAGCAAAACGCTCATTCAGAGAATATATTCGTTGTTCTCCTACACTATAATAGTTATAATTTCACCATGACAAACACCAGACATTAAGATTAAGATAACACTGGTGTTTCTTTTGCTTCCCCTCCCACCCTTAAAAACAAAATATATAACTGCATGTCACTATAGCAACATCCAAAACAGATCCATTTGTTACGATCACTATTTGGTAGAGCAAACTTTACCCCCAAAAGGAAAAATTCAATTAAAAAAACTTTTAAAAATTTGAAGACTTAATTTTTTTTTGTCGTAGGAATACATAACACCTACAGTATAAGTCAATAAATTTCAAGCTACTGTATAGACATACAACACCAGCACGCACAGTAGTGTATCACTAGGCTGATGGAGGAGTAATCATTTCACTGGAGACAAAGCATCCTAGGCAAGTGCATTTCTTTAAAAATAAAGAAAAGAAAAGAAACCATTCAAGCTGCTTAAATATCAAGTCTCCCATTCCCTCCTTCATTTTTAGCCCTCAGATATGGTTTTACCTTGCATTATTCTAAAAAGCAGCCAGAGCCAAAGCTGAAATTTAAAAGGAAGATAGGTTTTGTAATTCCAGCAAATCATTTCCAAATGCTACAAGGAAGGACACAACACCGCTCACTGGGCATGAAGATAAATTAAGGAAATCCCAACCTACACCCCTCCCCCCAAATCTGTTCCCATCCGTGACATTGACCTTAGGCCCCTGTTAGGGCACAGAAGCTATAAAGCTCTCTTCTGTTAGTTCTTCTGGTAGGTTTGGTTTGTTGGGACTTCCGCTCTAGCATATGGAGGGGGCCTTCTAAGGAAAGTCATGCTGGGTAACTGTGCCACATTACAGAGCATCGTCACACTCTTCTATCTTCACTGTCACCTGGATCCTGGTCAACACGTGCATTTCACAACTGGAAGCTCCATTTTTGTTTTAGCAAAAGCAACTGTCAGGTTTTCCTCAATTACGATTCATTCCTCTCCCTGCCTAAATAAAACAAAGAAACAAACAAGTCTGGTGTCATTACCTATCTCAGCAGTTCACACTGTTACTGACCTTATCAAAAAGGCTGAATGCACATGCAACAGGTCGTGTGTTAAGACTTATCCAAAATGAGAACCAAGGACCTAAGGCTAACTGAAACCAACTTGTGGAAACAACATCGTGGTTTCCTTCAATTCTAAAACGTGTACAGATGGTACAAATCAATTTCCAAATTCTATGCTTTCATTAAAAAGAAAAAAATACATAGAAAAAGATTTGGTCAAATAGGAGTTAAGTATTTATTATCTGATAATGATTTTAGTTTATTTTCCTACAACGATTATTTGGGGAAGGAGTGTTTTCAGGGAGGAAAAACTGACACACGAGGCTCCCGACATTGGACAGAATGTTTTTTTAATTTTTATTTTTTTAATTATTTTTTTTATTAGTTTCTGCTTTATAACAAAGTGAATCAGTTATACATATACATACATATGTTCCCATATCTCTTCCCTCTTGCGTCTCCCTCCCTCCCACCCTCCCTATCCCACCCCTCTAGGTGGTCACAAAGCACCGAGCTGATCTCCCTGTGCTCTGCGGCTGCTTCCCACTATCTATCTACCTTACGTTTGGTAATGTATATATGAATAGAGCTCTTCCTTTAGGATTTTTCTACCAGTAAGCTCCTAGCCCCTGAGTTTTCACACACTGCACTGCAGATTTTCTCAAAACGACCGCCAACTTCTACAGCCCAACAGCTTTTCAACCCACCCGAGTGCAGGCCCTGGGCACAAGGTACAGTCGGGAGGACTCAGGTGAGGAGGGAGACAGCGGTGCAGTCCCTGAGGAAGGAGCTACGGCAGCTGAAGAAAATCAGGATTTCTCTGGAAACATCAGCCCAATAAATGACACACAGACCTGAATTTTCTCTATTTTTGTGGTGTTGAACGTTTCTATTAAAGTGATTAATCATTTTTGTGGTGGATTTAAGTTAAGAAGAAAGAAAGACAAAAATCGCACAGCCATCTGCCAAGCACCTATTAACCAAAACCTAAAGTAGCTTTGAGTCTCCTCAGGCAAGCCTTTTCGCCTAGGAGATGGATAACAGCAAAAGCAACCTGGATGAGGCTGAATAAGGATGTAAAAGCCAAAATAAGAAAAACACACAATCCATGGCTTGATGTCATATATGGCTGTAATGTAGAAATACTGTAAACTGCAACTTAGTGTTAATACTGTCAACTAATCAGAAACTTCTGAAAACTGGCAAAGCCTAACCCACAAGGATAAATATACCTTATGTTCTAAGTCTATCAGTTTGGGATTTTAACTATTCCATGTCCGGTAGAGTACACCCTGAAAAACAAGATGCACAGCTAAAAGAGATGAGCTAGAAAGTACCCAGAACTTAAAAGACAAGAGCATATGTACATAAAAATCCTTACTGGAACCACAGAACTTATTGAATGAGGGCTATTCCGTTTAAGTTTCCTTTTCATCTTAAAACCCTATTTTCTAGCAATAAGTTAAATTAAGGACAGCTCCACTTGCATTAATCTACAGAACAGTCCATATGCCAGTGTGAGGCTGCTATTCCAATACCAGCACAGCTAGCCTGACTTTCCACTAGTGGTATTTTGGCAAAAATGTCAAAGAGGCGATCAAAGACAGGACAGGTCAAGGGTTTCTCCCTAGGAAGGTCATCGCTCCCTTTCCCTCCCCCACCCGACCCACAACTCATGGGAAATAAATAAAGACTGCAGTAGTAGCATCAGCGTGTACTGCCAGTCCACCTGGGGGTCTTAATTGCTGCCTACTCCACCGTCGTCATCTTGCTGATTGCTTGTCCAGAGCATGAGGTTCTCGTGGAGGAGCTGCATGATGAGCGTGGAGTCCCTGTAGGAGTCCTTGTTGAGAGTGTCGAGCTCGGCAATGGCGTCATCAAAAGCGGTCTTGGCCAAGTGGCAGGCTTGCTCTGGGGCGTTCTGGATCTCATAGTAGAAAACGGAGTAGTTAAGGGCCAGGCCTAATCTAATGGCGTGAGTGGGCTGCATGTGCTCCTTGCTAATCTCATGGGCTTCGCTGTAGGTCTTCTCAGATGACTCCCCAACGATCGCCTTCTTCTCTCCAGTGGTGACTTTGGCCAGGTAGCGGTAATAGTCCCCTTTCATCTTCAGGTAAAACACTTTGCTCTCATACTGGGTCTCACTGCAATTCTTGATCAGGTAGTTATCCAGCAGGCTCAGCACATCCTGACATACAGCCTCCAACTCCTTCTCTATTTTTTCACGGTAAGCACGGACCATCTCTATCTTCTCATTACCATCTGCAGATGTCTTCTCTTAGTGCTACTAATGACCCTCCAGGAAGAACGGCGTGCCCCAACTACATTCTTGCAGGCCACAGAGAGAAGGTTTCTTTCTTCATTGGACAGTGGCTCATTCAGTTCTGTCACCTGCAGGAGCGACGGGCGACTAGTCCCCAAGTCGACCCAGTGAAAGCCTGCGTCTGCGAAGGGGCTGGGGTGAGGTGGTGGGGTGGGGGTGGGGAACTCACGTTCTTCATGGCCACGGCCATGTCGTTGTAGCGCTCCACCTGCTCCACCAGCCGGGCTTTCTGCACCAGTTGCTTGCTGTCCACCACCTTCACGGGCTGGGTCAGGCCAGGCAAGGAGACCGGGGTGGCCTGAAGGGCTCAGAGGGCGGCTGCGGGCATGGCTGGAGTCCGTGTGCCAGAAGGACCAACCCACAAAATGAGCGGCTGAGGTGACGGTGCGAAGGCTGCGGCTCGAGCTGTGACTGCGGGACCTGGAGCGAGGTTGCTCTTAACCTCTTTATTTTAATTTTTTTTAATATAATGGGATAATTTTTTATGCTATTACATCAAAATTTACCCCAGTCTTTTAAAACCCTGCGTAGTATTCCATCATTTGTCTATACTGTAATTTATTTCACATGATCCAGCAATCCCACTCCTGGGCATATATCTAGAGAAAACTCTTAACTTGAAAAGATACACGCACCCCAATGTTCAAAGCAGCACTATTCACAAGAGCCAAGGCATGGAAGCAATGTAAATGTCCATTGACAGATGAATGGGTAAAGATGTGGTATGATGGAATATTACTCAGCTATGAAAAAGAATGAAATGATGCCGTTTTCAGCAACATGGTTGGACTTAGAGATTATCATACTAAGTGAAGTAAGCCAGACAGAGAAAGACATATATCATATGATATCACTTATATGTGGAATCTAAAAAAATAATACAAATGAACTTATTTATAAAACAGAAATAGACTCACAGACATAGAAAACAAATTTATGATTACCCAAGTGTAAAGCGGCGGAGGGATGAATTTGGAATTTGAGATTAACAGGTATAGATTACTATATATAAAATAGATAACAAACAAGGACCTACTGTATAGCACAGGGAACTATATTCAATATCTTGTAGTAACCTATAATGGAAAAGAATATATGTATCTATATATCTATCTATCTATATATATATATATTCTAATCACTTTGCTATACACATGAAACATTGTAATCAATTATACCCAGTAAAAAAAAGGGAAAAAATTTGGCTAGTTTAAAAAATAATCAATTGCATATAATGTATATTTAGTTGTTTCCAATTTTTAAATTATAATTATTTATAATGACATCAATGATATTGATATCTTAGAACATAAATCTTTTCCCCCTCATTTCATTATTTCCTTAGGATAAACTCCCTGAAGTGAAATATCTGGTATGAGCATAAAAAAGATACATATTTAAAATTTTGATCATATTGTCCTCTCAAAAAGTTAGATCAGCTTATACTCCTGCTAAAAAACAGTATATTTAAATGACAATTTTCCATGCCCTCAAAAACTGAGGATTATCAATATTTTATTACTTTCAAGAAAGAATAGATGGAAGTGATGCCCCATTTAAACCTGCAATTCTTTGATTATTTTCTGCCAAGTACCTTTTTCTGTATTTGTGGACATCTTTATTTCTTCTCTTTTGATTTGCTTGTTCATGTTCATGAGCAAAGTTTTAATCAGATTAATAATTCCATTACAAGGTTGTGTCTTAATATCTTCTTTCAGTGAAATTAATGTCAAATTGGTGGGCAGAGGTCTCTACCCTCCAATTATATATGATTAATGTCTCCAATTACTGTCTTAGATTAAAGTACTTTTCAGATTCTTATCTTCTGTGCAACTCAAGGTTTTATGGTATTCTTATTTATTTTTTAGAAGAATGTGAGTGTAGCGTGAAGCTCACTCAGACAGAAATAAGGTTGCTAATGTGGACTTTGGTAGGGAAGGAAGCTGCCTCTCTGTGGGACCTACTCATTGATTCTAAAACCAGACCATCCAGATCTATTTGAAACAATCTTTGAGGATGTTTATTAAGACCAAAAAGAAGTTTGTTAATGAGATTGAACTCAATTTTTTTGCTGGACAGTTAACTTAAATATAAATGTATCCATCTGATGAAGCATATACTGATAGGTTATGTCATCACTTTCAATTTTCTTTTCACTATGGAGCTTTTTGAAAGTCTTCACCTGGGATGAGGAATAGAATGGTCACTCCTGGCCCTTTGGCAGTGACCGGGTTTCTGGGAACCTTTTCTGTGTGTCTCCATAGTTCTTTCTGTGCCAGACACATCTTTACATGAGATGTAATGGTGACTCTTGTTGGCTGATCCTTTCTGCTCTTTCTGTCATGTTTCAGTCCAGTGTAAGGGCCCCGTGTAATCATGAGAGTAAAGCTCAGGGATTTTCTTCCCTCCAGTATGTTTTGCAAAATGCAGTGAAGGAGCTGAAGCCATAGGTTACAAACCTAAGACAATTTTCCTTCCCCGGTGTCTACTCCAACCCAGTCTTGGAATAGTCCTCTACTACTCATGGATGACATCCCAAGCAGACCCTGCTTTCCCAATCTTCCTTAGACACAAAAGGTCCACAAATCAGAGATCAAGAAAAGGTCCCATTTCAGTGATCAGTATGTCCACTCTAACTACGGTGTGCGTCCACTGTTATATGACACCCACAGAGGATCACTTGTCAACATTTCCTCCCTCTATAGGACCAAATTATTTTCAGTATAATCATGAAAGGGAACAAATATTAACAACGGCCAAAGAAAAAAACATAAACAGTGCAAGTTTTCTTTTCTCAAACGTCCATATATAATCATGTCAGGAACTAAAAAATAAGTAAAAATAAAACAAATTCTACAATACAGGAAAGGGGAAAAGTAGTGAATTAATACTTTCTACTTAGGTTACGATTATTTTAAAGAAAGAAAAAATTACACTGTAGTTTGCACTCAGCTTTAAATTTTAAACCAAGAAAAACTCCAAGTGGTCTCAGAGAATGACAGATTTGAAATAACATATGTTCTTTGTCTTTACAATAACCATGCTATCACGGCTTATTTCAAATCTACTGATTAAGTGCAGGGATATGAAGTATGACAGGAGCTGGAGATACTAAACTGTGCCTGAAGCAAACACAATGATTCTGAACCCTTAAAACTTACTCTTAAAACTAATGTGTGCAGCTAAGTTTAAGTGTGTTGGGGTCAACTGGGCAGCAGGAAATTTTCCGAATTAACTTCCAGGCAGAAACTGTTTACTAAAAGAGAAGTAATAAAAATATCCTAATTTGGAGCCTACATATATAGTACTCAAGAGTATCCACAGCAATTGTTTAGATATTAGACCAACAAAAGATACTTTTGGGGGGGAGAAGTTTATCATAGACATTCTATAGAATTGTCACATGATGATGATAAAAAGCAGATTGACGTTGATTAGACTTTATTATTGCTTTTAAATTCTCTACAGACGATGCCTACCTGATGCCTTGATACCATATCAGCTCTGGAGCTTGGATTCAACCCTCAGGAAAACATAGGAGGAAGATATGAGTTTCGGTCGTTGAGTGAAATCGGGGTCAAAGTAAAAATTATGCTCAGTTATTAAAGAATGGAAAAAGTTACTCTCCTAAACATCTGAGTTTGTGGCTGGAAAGTTGTAGCTTGTTATTCCAGAAACTGCTTCTTGGTGCTTGCTGCTTCCCTTTCTTTCTCTCATCTGAGCCCATAGAGTATGGTTTCTGTTGTATGGGTAGAAGAGATTTTTAACTTTTGTTTTGGAGAGAAGAATTGCTTTGTAAATGGGATCCAAACCAAACACAGACTTCCCCGCCCCACCTTGGGGTGGGTGGGTGGGTGGGGCAGATGCATGAACGTGTAACCTCAGAACACGATTTGCACAGAATTCAGGGAACATCCACGCTCAGTGTCAAGTGGGTCACAGAAGCCCCTTTCATCTCCAATCCCCTCCCCTCTTCAGGGCATTCCACACCCTCACCTTCTTTGCCAATCCCTGGCCTGAGGCTGCTCTCAGGAGCTAAAATGGCAGGTGCCCGTTCATTCCCAATGTCTTCATTCTGAAGAGCATCGATCTGAATATCTGTGGCAGCGAGGGAAGGACCTGCCGTCCTAGAGGGGGACTCTTTCGTAGAGCAATGGAAATGTTTCTGAATCCTGAAATCCAACATGGCTTTGCAAACGACCATGCTGGTGAGTAAGTCTTCAATCAGGATGCCTCTTTGGTGGTGTTTCAGCTTGCAATTAGCTCCAAAGTCCTCAGGGGTTGGCACAATCGGTATGGACCCCCCACTGGGTGTGATAACTCTCCGAAGCATCCCTGGGGGCGCCGTGCCCATGCCAAGAAGGTGCTGCAGCAATTAAAGAATGTTTTCTTCCTGAGCTCTGGGGTGCATTTATCTTCAAGCTAATGTTACGGTTGGCGCTTTCATTTGCCAAAGCTCCATAACAACTGGGCCTCTTATTCCTTCCCAGCCTCATCACGGAGTAAGAGGAGGGTTCAAAACAAAACAAAACCCTCCCTCCAGTGAGGGAGAAGAGGGCTAGTTGAGTATCCACTAGACGCAGTAAGTCAGCCTCATTTCAAGGTCATCTTGTTGACCTATCTCAGGTCCTGCTGAAGCTGTGACCCAGAAGAGGCGCTGTGCCTCTTTTGTCTCCAAGGGCTGGCGGGAGGGAATCTGGGCAGCGGGACGGTGCCCTGCTGGACAATGGGGAGTGTTGACAGAGTGCTCCCATTTATTGGCTGAGAGACTACATCAGTCATTCATTCACAGGCACAAGGTCTAAATTGCAGAACCAATTAACAGCACTAATAGCCCTTGCCTGAATTAATCTTTGAGACAAAGGGAGGAGAAGTGGAAGTGCTATTAGCAAATCAAGCTGTACCATCCCTGCTTTATTGCGCAAATCTCAGTGCCTGTATGTGGCTATTGTGCGCTGACTGCAATTACAGCCCTCATTTAAAAATGATTAAGTGGTTATAATTATTTTTCAATTAAAACTTATATCTTCCATTTATGCAACATTTCAGACTTCAATTACACTTCTTTTGAAAAGTGCCACTGAACCAAAAGATTCCCATTTCCTCTTTGAACCAGGAAACCTGAAACTCAACCCAGATAGGATTTTGATTTCCAACCTTCAGAATTCATTTTATGAAATATACATATCGTGATGAGAGTTCCCAAGCGATACAGAGATGTGTGGTACCTGCTGGAAGTGACCACCGCCACCCAGGGGGTGGGGAGAGAGACAGTTCAGACTCCTCCTGGAGATTTGTGAAGACTGAGAAGAGAAGGTTGTTCCTGCCACTGGAAGGCAGTGTCACCAGGAGAGGTGATACCTGAGGCTAAATGTTTAGAGCACTCAGCTGTGCTCTTGTGACAGTAATGATTGCTGTAAGAAAGGTGTGAAGCTGTAACAGGGAAGAGCCAATTTTGACTCCATGTTGGATCTGTTTCTTTGACTTTAACCTTTGCTTTTTGTTGCTTTTGTTACTATAATCATACATAACGGTCTGTCTCAGGGAACGCTACCCACCTGTGAATGGCTGCAAGAAAGAAGAAATGAACACATCCCCTCCCCAAGGCTGGTCGTTCCAGGAGATGTTTTGCAAGACTGACGACCCTTTTTACTTTACTTCCTCCCCGCCTCGCCCTCTCTGCTGTGCCTTTTTACTTTACTTCCCTCTCTGATTCTACAAAAGAAACTGGCATCCAGACCTGATAAGATGGTTCTTTTGAGACACCAGTCTGCCACCTTCTCGGCCGGCTTTCCGGATCATCTTCCCTGCCTCAACACCTTGTCTCCGATTATTGGCCTGTCATGAGGCAAGCAGAGCGAGCTTGGACTCTATAACAAAGTTTTGAGCAATCTAATTCATTTGATCAATCTAATTCATAAAAATTAGAGCCGTTTCAGAGTTTTCCCCTTAAAACCCATCTCATTTGCTTTTAATGACTTTCTTGAGAAGGAGAGAAAGGAATTGCTAGGCATTACTCATAAACCATAGTCAATTTTATCTTGCTGCTGCTCATAATCGGAGTACATCCATGGCGTTGACCCTCAAGGGGACATCATGGATCATGTGTGTAGTGGTGGAAAAAAAAGGTGTGAGAATCTCTGGGATCTAGAGGAGCCAGTCAGGACTGTGTCCCAGAGCCCTGCTCACCAACTTTAGACCAGAGCTGTAAAAAGCGGTTCTTGGCCTCAGAGAAGCAGTATAAAGTGTTAGTTGCTATCCTCATGGCTGGCTGACCTTGGCCTGCTATTCTAACTGGATATTCTGAGTTAAGAGCCTCAGTTTAATTCTGTGCTGTTGAAGGCATGCATGCCACATGTAATAAGTTTAAAACTCACACAATTAAAAGAAATTATTTATAATTCTTGCTCTTTAGTAACAAAGTCCTGGTTTCTCTGACCTAATTTTGGCTCTGGTGAGGAAAATTATGTCTTAAGAAATGAACGGCAATGGCAGTAATGAAATCTGTTATTTTATGTAGTTTCTATAACCCACCTATGATGTAGATGATATAAAATTAAATTTCCAGATAGGATGAAAGAAGTTGCTCAGAGGGCTATAGGAATTTTGCCCCAGTCACATAGCTAATAAGTGGCTGAGCTGGATTTACTTGTCCATCTTGGCAGCAGTAACGCTATTTCTTAATCACAATAGCTTTATAGAAAGTCTGATAAATGGAAGCGCAAGTAACTTCCTGCCTTGCCCCACTGCCCTCTCTCAGTCCCACCCTCTCCCCACCTACCCACCTTGTTCCTCTTCTTCAGGACAATCATTGATTTTCTTGGCCCTTTACTCTTACATGTGAATTTAAGGATGAGCTTGTCACATTCCATAAATAAAACCCCTGTTGGGATATTGATTGGAATTACATTAAATTTATAGGTTACTTTAGGGAAAACTTGACATCTTTATGAGATTAAGTCTTCCTGTCTATGAACGTGGAGTATCTCTCTGTTTGTTCAGGTCTCCTTTCATGTACTTCAGTCATACTTTATAATTTTTTCATAAAGCACATCTATTTATTCCAAGACTCCTTACAGATTTTAATCATTTGGTACTGTGAATGGGATCTTTCCCTATTATATTTTCTATTTGATTATCACTATTGCATAGAATTTCAATTGATTTTTGTATACAACTCCTAGCTCTAGCAAGCTTGCTGAATTCTCTCATTCTCTCATTTCCTCTTTTCAGTTCTATGTTTGTATGAATTGAATTGCTTGTATTCAGTACCATGGTGGATAGAAGCAATGATGGAGGCATTTTTGCCTTGTTCTTGATTTTAAAGGGACAACCTGTAATGTTTCACCATTAAACATATTATTTGTGTTAGGTTTTGATAAATGCCCTGTCACATGTTAAAGAAATTATTTTCTAAAAGAATAATAATTATTTTATTAGAAGTTACTTTTAATCCTGATTAAGTGTTAAATTTCATCAAATCTTTTCCTGCATTTACTAAGCTAATCACATAGTTTTTCTCATTTAATCTGGTATTGTGGTATATTATATGAATAGACTTCCTTGCATTCCTGCAATATGCCCTATCTTATCAGATTATACGGTTGTATTCAATTTAATGATATTTTACCTAAGTTTTTCCATTTAGTTTTATAAATGAGATTGATCTATAATTCCCTCCCTCCCTCCCTCCCTCCTTCCTTCCTTCCTTCCCTCATTTTAGTGCTGAGCCTGTGCCCTCCCCCACTGTAACAGTGAAGAACAAGCCTGACTCCATATTGGACCTATTCATTTAGCTCTCACCTTTGTGCTCTGTTGCCTGTACTTAGTCTGCAGCTCTGCACTTTTGTAAAGTAATGTCGCCTGTAGCCTGAAATATACCTAATAGCACATTCTCCAGGCTCTGCTTCCCAGGCTTGACCTTTAATGGTATAACACTTTTCCATTCATGTAGAGATAAAAAGTTGCAGAACAGAAAATAATGAGAGTCTTGTTGGAGGTTTACAGGAACATTGTGACCAGACCTACATGGACAGCTGCAGGACCAAAGGATTCTGGCACCAAGAAGTTTGCAACAACTAGCCACACCCCTCCCTTTTAGTATAAAAGATGCCTGAGTTCTAACTCAGGTAAGAAGGTTCCGTGGGACACTAGTTTACCATCTTCTCAGTCTGATGGTTTTCGGAATAAAGTTGCTATTCCTTGCCCCAGCAACTTGTCTCTTGGTTTATTGGCCTGTCATGTGGTGAGCAGTATGAGCTTGGACTCAGTAACACCATCAGTTAATTCCCATCATTCCATATTTTTCCATTCTTTGAAACAGTTTATGTGTGATCAAGATTGTTTATTTAGCACATACTTATTGAGTACTCACTATGTGCCAGGCCCCCTTCTAGTTTCTGGTGATATGGTAACAGAGAAGCAAAAATCTCACTTTACACATTCCTTAATACCTTGACCAAACTCCCCTGGCTCTGGGTCTTTGGGAGTGAAGAAGAGTTTTCCCGTTTTCAACTCAATTTCTTTCATAGTTTTTTGGTTTATTCGGATTTCCTGTTCATCTTCACTTTGTTTTTTAGATTCTTCCTAAGAAATTTTCTAATATATCTGCTTACTAATGTATTGAGAGAAAATTATTTATAGTATTAAATTATGATTTTTAGACTCTGCTGTAGATGTATCTTTTTTTCCTCCACAATATTGCTTATTTCCGCCTTTTCATTCTTACTTAGTCTTGTTAAAATTCTGGTTAAAATTTTGTCTGTTTTGTTATTATTAAACTATTTTTGTTAGTTTTGCAAGGAACCATCTTTTAGTTCCTAATATCTGCCCTTAACTTTACTATTTTCTTCCACTACTTTTTAAAGGACTTTTTGCTTCTAGTTTCTTGAAATGACCACATAACTAATTTATTTCCAATCTGTCCATTAAAAAATGCATTTCTCTAAATATCCTTCCCACAGAAAGGAATCACGGCTTCTTGAAGAATTGCTGAGTCCAGATCTGGGGCAGAAAATGTACAAAATGAGCCTGGAACATCTGTCACAATAGATAACAAAGAAGCTATCAAAGACTACCAGGGTCATAACAATAGGACCCTGAAGCCTAATTAAAGGGGTTGATTGTCATTGGCCAAAGACGGCACAATATGACCGTCAAAAAGAATAATATCTGCAGTGGATTGAAATACATCATGCATATTAAAATCCATGAACTCGTAATGATACTAAAAATATCCTTCATGGAATCTTTGATGTTAGGAGATCAAATTACTTTCCTGAAAACCTTTTAGAAATGGAAAGTGTCAGTATTTATCCTGCTTTTCTGATACAAACCATACCTCGGGGTAACTAAATAGTTGATGAAGGAAAGCTCTTTTCAGAATAATTTTAGTTAATAAATAAAAAATGACATGCTAGGAGATCACCACTTTGCAGCTCTTAATGGTCAAACGAAGGTGGGCAATAATCCCTGATGACTTCTAAAGTCTCCTGAGTTGATGTGCTGGGAGTACACACCACCACCTATGATGTATTCTTGCCAAAAATCCAAACCTTGACCTAATTAGATCTCAACATCTAACTAATAATTTATAGGAAGTACAGGGAAACAAGGAACTTGGTAAATATTCCATGTTAAAAACAAGGAACATTCTGACCCCATGAGGACAGAATCAATAAAATCCAGAACATGGGAAATTCCGCAAGAAAAACACCACTTTTTCAACAAATAATTAGTGAGAGAGAGAGAGAGAGAGAGAGAGAGAGAGAGAGAGAGAGAGAGTTGAACTTATAGATTAAAAGATACCTAAGGTCACATAAGCCAAATGCAATATATAGACCTTGTTTAGAATCCTTATTCAAACTAACTATAAAAAAATTAGTGAGGAATTACTATTAGTTGTTTTAGGTGTGATGACCGAATTGTGGTTTGCTTAATAAAAGAGAGAGATGCTTATCTTTTAGAGACACACACTGAAGGATTTATGGATGGAATGATATGACTTTTTTACTCTGAGATAGTCAAATGCTAATAATGATTGAAGCTGGATAATGGATACATAGGGTTGCATTATACTCTTCTCTACTTTCGTTTGACTTTTTTCCATAATTAAAAGGAATGTACCTAAAGTTTTAAATTTGCTCTGCACTGGGACATGGAGTGTGTGAGCTTTTGTGTGAGCCCTTTAAGAACAGAGTCTCTGTTTCCTACCTCCTCTGGCTCTCCCGTACTCAAGCCTGACTGACCTTAAAAGAAAGATGTTCTGGGGGCTTGTCTTCCTGGTGCAGGACCCCAGGGCTGGGGCCCTTAATATGGGGCTTGGATCCCTCGCTAGTTGGGGAAAACCTTTCCAGTGGTGCTTATCCTCCCATTTGTGAGTTCCCTACCTGGGGGTATGGGTCTTGACTACACCACTTCTCCACCCCTCCTATTCATCTCCTTGTGGTTTCTTCTTTAGATCTTTAGTTGTGGAAAATCTTTTCTGCTAGTTTTCAGGTCATTCACATCAACAGTTGGTCTGTAAGTAGTTGCAATGTTGGTGCGTCTGTGAGAGGAGGTGAGCTCAGGGCCCTCCTACTCTGCCACCTTGGCCACCACTCTGGATTGTTTGTATGTTTGTTTTGATATTGAGTTAGATAATTTCTTTATATAATTTAGATATTAACCCCTTGTCAGATATATCACTGGCAAATATCTTCTCCCATTCAGTAGTTTGCCTTTTTGTTTTGTTGATGGTTTCCTTTGCTGTGCAAAAGCTTTTTAGTTGGATGAAGTCCCATTTATTTACTTTGCTTTGTTGCCTTTGCTTGGGGAGACAGACCCAAAAAAATATTTCTAAGATTGATGTCAAAGAGTGTACTGACTATTTTCTTCTAGGAGTTTATGGTTTCTGGTCTTATGTTTAAGTCTGTAATTCATTTTGAGTTCCTTTTGTATTATGGTTAAAGAAATTGGTCTGGTTTCATTCTTTTGCATTTAGGTGTGCAGTTTCCCCAACACCACTTATTAAAGAGACTGTCTTTTTCCCATTGTATATTCTTGCCTTCTTTGTTGTAGATTAATTAACCATATAACATTGGTATATTTTGGGGGCTCTCTGTTCTGTTTCATTGATTTATATGTCTGTTTTTGTGTGGGTAACATACTGTTTTGATTACTATACCTTTGTGGTATAAGCTGAAGTCAGGGAGCATGATACCTCCAACTTTGTTTTTCTTTATTATTGTTCATTTCTAATTTAATTGTGTTATAGCAAGAAATGTTGTCTGTATAGTATTGATTTGATTCTTTAAAATTATTTTAGACTTCTCTTGTCACCTAATGCAAGGTCAAAATCAATTTAAAAAATAATGAAAAAAATAAGTGTTACATTTAAATTTGTAAGGAATATGTTATTTATTTTGTGGGTTTAGAATTCTCATATCTATTAGATCAAGTTGTTAATTGTGTTGTTCTTTATTCTTACAATTTTTTATTTGTTTGAGCTATTGTGTTTTTTGTATTTTTGTTTTTGTTTTTTGCAGTACGTGGGTCTCTCACTGCTGTGGCCTCTCCCGTTGCAGAGCACAGGCTCCGGATGCGCAGGCCCAGCAGCCATGGCTCATGGGCCCAGCCGCTCCGCGGCATGTAGGATCTTTCCAGACTGGGGCACAAACCCGTGTCCCCTGCACAGGCAGGTGGACCCTCAACCACAGAGCTGTGTTAACATTTTCTACTATGATTATAAATTTTAAAATTTTCTTTGAAATGAAAAAATTTTTGTTGTACATATTGAGCCTATGCAGTTTATTTTACTTGATTTATTATATTTTGAGCCTATTTTGGTTATCTATCCCTGTAAAACAGAGCCTGCTTAGTGGCATAACACATAATATTTTTATTATGCTTATGAATTCTGAGTCAGGAATCTGTGCAGGGAATATTGGTAATGGCTTGTCTCTTCTCAACCTGTGGAGCAAATGACTCAAATAGCTAAGCACTGGGATCACCTGGACAATTCTTCTCGTGAGGTCTAGGGCCTGAGCAGTGGTGACTCAAAGGCCGAGGCTAATGTCAAAGGCACCTACACATGATCCTTTACGAACTTGACTTTTTCATGGCATTCAGCTGGGTTCTGAGAGGGAGCACCCCAAGGAGGAGAGTCTGGAGAGTGGGTTTCAAGAGAACAAGGAAGAAACTGCAAGCCTTCTTCTGACAGTGCCCCTCAGAAATCTCATAGCATCTGTTCTGTTTCACCTTATTGGTTTCAGCCCAGTGATTAAAGCCAACTCAGATTTAAGGGCAGGGAAATCAGACTCTATCTCTTCATGGGGAGTAACAGAGTCACACTGCAGAAGATCATGTGGAATGGGAGATACTTTTTTGGCCAACTTTGGAAAATACAATCTGCCTCAGAGCCCATGTTGTTTGGCACGTATTTGTAGCTTTTATTATTCCACATTTTTTGTTTGAATGTTCTTTTTATTATTTCTTGTATTGCTCCTTATTTTTATTAATCTTAATTTTTTATGCAATTAATATTGCTTGCCTACTTTCCTTTTTGGTAATATTTGCAAGATATATCTTTCTTGATTCCTTTATTTTTCCATCTTTCTTGAGGTTTTATTTTAGGTTGGTCTTTTAAAAATACTTATAATCTCCATCACTTAATGGTAAATGTAATAATATAATCTGTTTACATGTCTTGTGATTCCTAATATACTTTAGTTAATTCCACTACCTTAGAAGAATGCCTGTCATATAGTAGGTTCTCAGTATTAGTTACTATTATTGTTACTGCTGCTGCTACTACTACTACTATTACTATTATAACTCTTATTCTTGAATTCCATTTCAGAGCCCTTAGTCATGAAACCAGAGAGAAGAACTTCCTCATCTTCTTTTTACTCATTCTTCAAACTTCTCTACTGAAAAATGCTGTGCCTGCATCTCTCTATGGTAAGGATGTTCTTCAGAGACTTTCAGTGCTTCCTGATATCTGGCTGGGGAAAGGCAATTTCTTTCCTGGACCCATAACCATGGGGAATTTTCAGCACAGGCTCAATGTCAGATACTATAATTAAGAACATAAGTTTAGAATTATTTTATCACTGACTAACTGTTTGACTTTAGACAAGTTACTTAACCTTTCAGAACCTCAGTTTTCATATCTGGAATCTGAAGATGCTGATTGCAATGAAAAGTAAATGAAATAATGTAGACTGCTTATCACAGTGATTTTAAGTGGAAGATAGAGTTATTAGTATCATTTCCAGGGGCACTTTCTGAAGGAAAACTCCAAGTCAGGCCCTAAGCTGAGGCCTGGGTACTACATTCAGGAACCCACTAGTGGGCAGGGGAGTAAGCTTCCAGTCCCTTCTCCCTCATGGGGACACACACCTTGTCAGGGCTCCTTCTCAACTGGTCTGCAGGTAGACATGGCCATCTTAGTTTCATGACATGAAGTTAATCCAAATATCCTTTCCCAGCAGTGGTCTCATTTAGGGTGTGAGCTGCCCAACATGAGGTCTCTAGTCACTTTCTTTGAAGATGAGGTTCAGCAGCATGCAAGGGCCTCTATGGGTAACAGAAGGGCCCACATGCTTGCTTAAAACTGAATTTAGCATTGTCACTTTATTCTTTTCGCCTTCAGATGCCAGAGAGTTGGCTTCACTGGGGCTGATGGGCACATCATAGTTACAGGTTCAAGTGGGGCTGAAATTCAGCAGCTTTTTGCTCCAGTACTCATGCACCTGCTGGGCTGGGCTGCACCAGGCAGGGTAGGGGCTACTTCTGCATAGTAGAGTCCCTAGAGTATCAAGGATAAGCAGGGATGTGCCTGAGAAGGTTGACTCATGCTACTACCTTCCCTCTTTCTATCTCTCATTGACGGTGGACGTGTCCATGGTTCTGATGAACGCCACAGGGCTGGAAGGATGCTTGGAGTTAGTGTTGCCTCCCTCTCCCTTTCAGCTGTCTTTGCCTTTCAGTATCCTTAGCACAGTCTCATCCGAGGTGGGACTGACAATGCAAACCAACTCCGGAGTTTCTTTCAGTCTGTATGGACACCTGTTGTGTATCCTCAGCAGTAATGTTCTTCATCAGAGGCTACCTGATTCTCTACCCCATGTCCCTCCTCCACCAGCCATGGACATATTGCTTCTCAAGCTTGTTGTTGGCAACCTGTGCCAGGCTTAGAGTAGGTGCAGCCTTGGGAAGGATAACACATTATTAAAGTCCAGTGAGCAGCCTGTCAACTGAACCGGTACCCTCAGAGTTTCCAAGAGTGTAGCTGAGCAGCTACCAAGAGTCCTGTCATATTGGGAAGAGCATGCCAACACTTGTTTCAAATTAAGTATATGCAATACCCTGGGTCTTTCCCATGTTCTCTATTGGTGCCATAGGAATCCCTTCTTTTACCCTTAAATAACTTCAAAAATATTTTTAATATAAAAGCATAGCTTTCCTTAAAATTCTGAGTTTTATAAAGGCATGATTAATATTTATTGACTACTTAAACACTTGTCAGATATTTCACACACGCTATCTCATTCAGTTCTCACAACTGGGTGAGGTAGTGATTATTGCCCTCAGTTTACAGATAAAGAACTGGAAAAGAGATTAAGTAAGCTGCCCAAAGTCACACAGCTAGAAACTGAGGTACAGAAAAGTCAAGTAATGTCCCCAAGTTCACATAGATCTTAAATGTTATCAAGGAGACTTGAACTCAGGTCTTGTGATTTCAGATAAAATATTCTTATTGTAGCACATATCCAGCCTTTCATTTCTGTTCCCTAAGTCATTTAATCTTGCCTGGTCATCCATCATAATTAATCTAATACTAATCTTTTCCTCTCTATTTACTCTTGTGAATTCAACAAGCACTGGTTGACTGACTCTATGAACCAGCTGGGCAATGACTCACTGCTTCCCAAGACCCCTCCTCATGGGGGCCCCTTCCCTTACTCCTACTTTACCTTCTACTTCCCTTGTCATTATTTGATTAATATCAATTTTTCCCTAGACCATAAACTACACTCACTGTGTATGGCACAGTGCTGGGTACTTTGTAGGTGGTCAGAATTTTTTTTGTCAAATGAATGAATAAATGAATAAAATCCTCCACCTGACACTCAGGTCCATACTCCTGATTTTGCCTTTCTGATTTTATCTGCTGCTCCATTTCAACTTGAACCTTCTGCTCTAGCCCGCCTGATCTTTTTCCCTACTTACATGCTCCTTGCTCCTGTCATCATGTGTTTCTCTTATGTTGTCAGCCCTGCTTGAGACATCCTCTCTCTGTTCTGTGCACAAAAATGTTTTTCCCCACCAATGTGGATCACCTCGCCAGCCCTCCCTTGAAGCGTTCTTTGAACGTTCAGACCATCAGAGACCACTATTTTCCTTTTTTTATGGTTAGCTATCTTTATTCACCTTTCCAAGTAAGATGGCAAACTCTTTGATTAAGAACATGTAGTATTAGTTTTGTGCATTCCTCTGCAGCCCATGTAGTGAAGGGCTAATAACTGGCAAGTGAAAAATGATTGCACATGCTTTGCTGGTTCTGTGACTCAGCAACTGGAGGACTAGGTCACACTGTATAACATCTCCAAGGCTACATGCCCAACTACAAGACAGGAATAAAACATCTACCTTGCAAGGTTGTTTTGACAATTAAATGAGATGATCTGTGTAAAGAACTTAGCACCTTGATGGCATTTGTTACATGCTCAATAAATGATATTCAAGATAGGCCAGATTATACTGAAAAAATAAACAAGCCCCAAATCTCAATGACTTAACCCAGTGAAGGTTTATATCTTGTCCATGCTACATGTCCAACAGGGGCTGTTTTTGTTCATCAGTCACTCAGGGACCAGGCTGACAGAGGTTCATCTTGACAAGTGCATCCATGATCACCTTGGAAGGGGGAAAAATTGTTGTGAATTATGCACTGATTCTTAGAGCTTATGCCTGAAAGTGGCATGTCACTTCCACACATGTTTCTTTGGCCCAAGCAAGTAATATGGTCATGCCTAGCTTCATGTGTGTGTGGGCAGGGGGGAGGTGAGTTCAACCCTAGTTTAGAGTAGCCTGGGCAGGTTCCCCTATCTGTAAAGAGGTAATGATAATGATTGTATCTATGTCATAAGGTTGTCATAAGAATCGAACGTGTGATTGCATATTAAGTGCATATAACCATGCTCAGCACATAGCTAAGTGCTTGCTAAATATTAGCTGTTAATATTCTGTCTATAGAATGAGCCATTTGACATATGCAATTGTGTGGATTCATTTAACCATTTCATGAAACTTAATCGAGTACCTCCTAAATATGAGACCTTGTGCTAGGTGTTGAGGATTATAGAAATGGATGATATAGGTGTCAATGTCAAGTTAAGATATGTTGGAAACTGTTTTAGCTCTGATTCAAAATCTTGACTCATGCTAAGATGTACCAAAGAGGATTCTGAAATCTTACAAGGAACATAGAGTCTACCCATTTATTGGACATATTTTATGTCACTAATAAGGTATTGTCAAGTTTTGATGGTGGTTGTGAGATTTATTTATTCCCTCTTTGAAGTTAGCCAGATATTTGTCTCACATTTTCCCATGTCTGAAATTTTTTTTGGTATGCCTTTCTTTGTGGCATCCTAACAGTATGTGACAATAAATCTCACTGGTTACATAGTCCAGAGACCTGAAGACTGCATTTCCATGTCCCCAGGAGGTAATCATCCCAGGGGCTACTCTTTTTTTTTACAACCACTAGAGGGCAGTAGCAACTCACCGATGCATTAGGACAATTAATACCATGATCAAGCGAGAGTTATCCCTGGGATGCAAGGATAGTTCACATTTGCAAATCAAAAAGCGTGATACGCCATCTTAGCGGAATGAAGGATAAAATCATATGATCATTTCAATAGAGGCAGAAAAGGCATTTGACAAAATTCAATATCCTGTCGTGATAAAAACTCTTAGCAAATTAGGTATAGAGGGAGTTTACCTCAACATAATAAAAGCCATATTTGACAAGCCCACAGTTGACATCATACTCAACAGTGTAAAGCTAAAAGCTTTTCCTCTAAGATAGGAGCAAGACAAAGGTGCCTACTCTCACCTCTCCTACTCAGTATAGTGTTGGAAGTCCAAGCTGGAGCAATCAGGCAAGAAAAAAAAGGCATCCAAATCAGAAAGGAGGAAGTAAAATTTATCTTGCTATAGAGAGGCATGTTGTCTGAGGTCAAACCTTTATGGAACATCCTGAATCCGGTGGCTAAGCAAAGCCGGGGTATAAAACCTTGGCCACTTTGCCCCGATGTTGTAAATTATGACCAGGAATATTTGCTCTAGATCTCCCCGTTGGGTTGGCTAAGGTTTTATCAGGGCTGCATTTCAGGTTGACTTCTCCCTCTGCCAATCCTACTTCCTCCCTTTGAATCCCTTTATTGAGATTCAAAAACATTTCGTACCTCAAACTCCATCTCAAGTGTCAGCTTCTGGAGAACCCACCTGGTAACATTTTGCCTCCCATCTTGAGATATATTAGCTGTGTTACAATTTCAGGCCTTTCCACCATTTCAAGAAAAATTCATTTAGCAAATATCAAAAAAATTGAAGATTTACAGAGAGTAAAAGTAAGTATAGTGACCTTCTTGGTTTGTTCTCCTGCCCTCTGCAAGACTGTCAACTAGTGCCATTAACTTGGCCTCAATTAGGATTCCAGGCCCAATCCTCCCTTAGGCAAATCCTTGTATTCTAGATCTAAGAAACTAGGTTCTCATATTCATTTATGACTAAGCTCCCGCCTTGTATCTTATTTCCAGTAACTACTCAGTCTTGTGCCCTATATGCATTTTTGTTGTTGTTGTTGTTTGTTTGTTTGTTTCTTAGAGCAGCATTGTTTTTAATAATATGCAAACAGTACAGGAACATTAGAATGGATACATTGTGGTGCATACAAGGGAATATTAATAAGTAATGAAAATGAATGAATCACAGCTATATGTGTCATGAAGTAACCTCTGACCAAATGTTCATGAAAAGAGCAAGATAAAAGAATACATGCAGTATGATTTCACATACACAAAGTTCAGAGGGCTGGCAAAACTAAACCATGTTCTTTAGGCATGCATGCAGAAGTAGAAAAACTACAAAGAAAAGCAAGGGAGTGATTTCCCAAAAAAGTCAGGGCAGTGCTACTTTGCTTGTGGGAGAGAAGTGCCCTTTTGTAGGGACACACGGTCTTTTGGGTTGCTGGAAATAGTCTTCCTTTTTTTTTTTTTTTTTTTTTTTTGCGGTGCGCGGGCCTCTCACTGTTGTGGACTCTCCAGTTGTGGAGCACAGGCTCCGGCCGCGCAGGCTCAGCGGCCATGGCTCACGGGCCCAGCCGCTCCGTGGCATGTGGGATCTTCCCGGACCGGGGCATGAACCCGCGTCCCCTGCATTGGCAGGTGGACTCTCAACCACTGCGCCACCAGGGAAGCCCAGTGTCCTTTTTGAAGTGGTGGTTATGCATGCATTGTTTAACCCAAGTCGTTCTGGGCTGCTGTGTTAAATTACCACAGCACTGAGGAAAAAGCACCTGCTTCGTGTAAGTCTTTTGTTTGCTGTCTCTGCTCTCCTCTATCTCTCCTTACATTAGCACATAGTTTTCCATGATTAGGTACTTATTTTCATATAAAAAAGATAACCTGAAGGTGGTGTTGCTTTTTCTTTGCATGGACTTTTCTTTCTTTCTTGTTTCTTTTTTTTTGCGGTACGCGGGCCTCTCACTGTTGTGGCCTTTCCCGTTGCAGAGCACAGGCTCCGGACGCACAGGCTCAGCGGCCATGGCTCACGGGCCCAGCAGCTCCGCAGCACGTGGGATCTTCCCAGACCGGGGCTGGAGCCCGTGTCCCCTGCATCGGCAGGCGGACTCCCAACCACTGCGCCACCAGGGAAGCCCCAAGACTTTTCCTTCTTATTTAGTCTCCATCTTCTCCTTCTCCTCCACCTCCTCCTCCTTTTACTTTCTTCCTCCACCTCCTCTGTTCCTGCAATTACTGATTCCTTCTTCATGTCAGGAGAACACAATTAGCCAAAGAGATAAAAGACATGGTCCCTTCTCTAGGGAACTCCCAGTCCACTGTGGATTCAGGGAAATGAACATGTAATCTCCAAGTGACTGCTCAGTGCTGTGTCAGTGTGGACCAATGGCTCCCTGGGAGCAGGGTGCACACCTTGGTGAAGGTGAGGCTTGGTTGCAGTGCTAAAGGCTGGAAGGAATGTGGTCATGTTCACTTCTGGATTCTTGGCTACATTTGTTCTGAAGTTTTGGTCAGCTTAGCTTTCAGATATGTGACATGCAAACGTAACGAGCTTGTCATTTCTTTTTTTATAAATGACTGTTCCTGACATGTTTGAAAGGTATTTTAAAAGTTATTTCAATATGAAAATTTCATCTGAAATCTTCTCTCTGCATTCTTAATTTGCCTTATAAACCATTTCATTCCAGGAGGCTGAAAAACCAACTTCATCTCAGGTTTGGACCATATCACCTCAAAAATCCCAAGAAAACCTGTGGTAATCAAGGAAGTTTAGAGTACATTGAGTGTCTCAATATTTCCTTCTTGCTTTTGAGTACACACATGCAGATTTTCTCATCACACATGAAACTCTACATTTTAAAAGCGTAATGATATTTCTCAGTCAGAGCACAGTTCATCAAAAGGTGCCATTTTTCAAACCTGAGACTTAATGGCTTGGGGCATATTCTGAGGATACGTAGTGCCAGCGTCTTTCCCCCCCTCTAAACATTTGCATGTTCTCCACCCTATGGGTTGTGAGGGCTGGATGCTGCCCTGCGACTCCCAGAAACCTCTGCATGGTGGTAATGTCAGACCTTTGCCATGTAACACATATTTAGCTTAATTCCCCCATTTTCAGAAGAAATAAGTTTAAAAAGTATGATGATTGCTAATCTGTCTCAACTTTTTTACAAATGCTTAATACTGTATCACTTGAATGATTGATTCCTTGTTAAATCACTTTTAAAGCCCTAGTATTACTTATGTACCATTTTCATCAATAATTTTGTTGACACAAACTAACTCCACTGTTTAGAGTTAAATAGAATTTATTAGTAGAAATAACATAAATTTATCACTGTGTAATGTCCTAGAATCAACTAGCATTCATACCCAAGATCATTAATGGACAAAAAAATCTTAACAATGGACAGCAATCTGAAAAACTAGTTCTAGCTGATTTAGGAGAGGCCATGAATAATTTCGATCTGCTCAAAGTTTTGCATGCCCCATTCCTTACTTACATTAAAACCAAGTCAGCTTGGTATTAGCTTTGAAAAATAACACATCTTTTAAAGTGAAATCAGTCAGTCACTCAGAAATCATGGAGCATTGATTATTTATCTTAATTAGTTCTAAGTCCATTCCCTTGGTTATTGGCATTATCCATAAATGAGAACTTTTGCCATCCTGAATCCAATGCAGAGAAATGGGTGGAGCTTGGTCAGCCCCTGGCCAGCACACGGGTCACTTCTCAATCTGCAACAGAATGATGTTCTGAAACAACATTCTTGCTCAAACCATCAACTAAAGTGCTCTTCACAGACCGACCACCAGGCTGCAGTCCTGCCTGCCTCACAGACACATTGGGGTCAAAACATTGGCTCAAGGGGTTGGCTTGGACTATCTCAGGATTGTCTAGCTGCTCTGCACATATTCAGGGAAATTCCTGAAGGATGATGAGGTGTCCCCAGAACCAGAATGTACCCAATGCCTTCTTGACGACTAGAGTGCCTTGGACAAGAGATCCCCCAGCTGTCTCTACAGAGATGCCTGTCTTCCAGAAATGCATCGAGACTCCATAAATGACCCTCCAGGTGAACAATCCTACTTATTAGTTTTGCCTAGTCACAAACATGTATACGAATCCTTGAGAAATTATGCTATTTGCCCACAAAGCCAAAAAAAAATCAAACACTCATCACATTCTCCGTTAACGTATTTGACATAAATTGCATTTAAGCGGAACTAAGGGTATGATCCCGTAGCTGTTTGATAGCAGCCGTCCGTGCACACTGCTCACTTATGCTCTGGGTTTATTACTGATATTATTCTGTACGAAAAATGAATCTTCCCATGTTGAGAAATTAACTTGGTCTTAATGGAGATAGTCTAGAGGTCACAAAAATGGTACAATTAATTCAGCACTTCTGTCTCCAAGTGATGGTGTTGCAACAAATTGTGAAGTGTAATTATGGTTATAGAACATCAGAGCATTTGGCAAAATCAATTAATTCTGTCAAGACAAATCATTCGGAATTGGCTTTGGCTTTAGATTGAATTATTTGCATTTTCATTTGGTGCTTTGCCATCATGTATATACACGTGAGGGGGCTCCAGGGGCAGGATTTTGGAAACTCACTTGAAAACTCACTGCTTCGGAGATAATCCTGCTAAAACCCAGTACGTTGCATCTCGGCTTCAGTTTATAACTAAGATTGGCATATGTGGGTACTTTGAGGATTAGGAGTGAACAAAATGAAATACTAATGCTCAAGGTCCCAGTATTGGATGAAGAACGGGGACCCTAAGAGGATCTGTCCTGCTCCCTGCATCTCTGGCTAAAAGCTAACTTGTCTTCTTTCCGTGTCATTTTCTGGAGGGTAGAGCTGACTGTGGAAGTCACAGGACAGAATTGACCAGACCAGATAAATTACCCTGGGGAAAAACGACTCAGATTTACTGGAAGTGTGTTAAACAACTGGTCTACCTCCTGGCTGTGTGGAGCAGAACAGCGAAACGCATGCTGGGAAGGATTAGACATTCTCTTTTCTCTTTCTTTCTTCCATCTTCCCTTTCTCTCTACCACCTTGTCCTATGTCTCTCTCCCTTCTTCCTCCTCTCCTCCTTTCTTTCTTTCCTGTCCAAATGGTGGAGATAGTCTAATCAAAGCTATAAAGGAGGAAAGAAAGACTTTTGGAGCAGGGGCTAGTCAGGCAATAGGTTTGGCTGAAATGAAAGGATGAGGTTTGGAGTAAAAGAGCTAGTGGGAAGCAGTCACATAGCACAGGGAGATCAGCTCGGTGCTTTGTGTCTACTGGGAGGGGTGGGATAGGGAGGGTGGGAGGGAGATGCAAGAGGGATGAGATATGGGGATATATGTATACATATAGCTGATTCACTTTGTTATACAGCAGAAACTAACACACCATTGTAAAGCAATGATACTCTTATAAAGACGTTAAAAAATATATTATTAGATTTGATTGGCAAAAAAAAAAAGTAATTTGGGCATGTACTCATGCAGATGACATTGAAAGTTGGGGTACTTTAGTCCCAAAGGACAATTGTGAGTCTGGTAAATTCTCGAGCAGGAAATTGATGTGATAAACATAGTACTGAGAAGGACATTTCAACAGTGAGTGGAACCAACTGTGGCAGAACCTAATATTTCTTTATCAAGGGACAGAGCTGTCCATCTGTCCCAGTTCTAGGTCACAGAATCTGCAAGTATCCCAGTTAATTAAAAAATTGATTGTTAACAGCAGGAATTCACTCTGGAAGACTTGAAGATGCTTCTAAAAGATACACATGGCCATTTTCTGCCTGTATCCAGGCTTGAGGTATCTCTGCAGAAGATCCGGCCCTCCTTCATGGCTCAGCTGGAGCACCTCCTTTTCGGGGAAGTCTTTCCTGACCTACTCCATTCAGGTACTTTCCTCTGTCATTGTTTGTATCACCCTGCTCTTTTCACCTGCCCACACTGGATCCTGTCCTCTGAGCCCCCATATTCCTCCAATCCTCTTGCCCCTTGGAGGTAGGGGTTGTCTTTAACTCTCCAATCAATGACACCAACACAGTGTATTATACTGCAGATGACTATGGACTGGCTGAACCTCTATAACTCTGGGCAATCAGGTGGGATGTGCAGATATCACTCCATAACCTTATTGGAAAACATTGTTTTTCAGATGCACTTTCTTCTTTTAAAAAAATAATTAATTAATTCATTAATTTATTTATTTTGGGCTGCATTGGGTCTTTGTTGCTGCACATGGGCTTTCTCTAGTTGAGGTGAGCAGGGGCTACTCTTTGTTGTGGTGCGTGGGCTTCTCATTGCTGTGGCTTCTCTTGTTGCAGAGCATGGGCTCTAGGCATGCGGGCTTCAGTAACTGTGGCACACAGGCTCAGTAGTTGTGGCTTGTGGGCTCTAGAGCTCAGGCTCAGTAGTTGTGGTGCACAGGCTTAGTTGCTCCATGGCATGTGGGATCTTCCCGGACCAGGGCTTGAACCCGTGTCCCCTGCATTGGCAGGTGGATTCCGGGAAGCCCTGCAAATGTATTTTCAAATGTGTCTTGTCCTAAGAAGAGGTCAGACTGTGAAAGGTCAGATTCAATGGGATTGGGTTAGGTTGTTTGCAACTCTGACCTTCTGTGATCTAAGTGCTAAGTTCCCTGGAAGGAGGAGGCGGTAGAATCAATGAGGCTGTCTGCTAGGGTTATCAGGGGAGTTAGGGGCTGGAGGAAACAAGTACTCCAATCCTCCTTAACCCACCCACATGGCCCTATCTAATCAAGCACTCTTAACATCAGAAGCTATAAACAAACCCAAACCCAAATAAGACCTCTTTGTTGGTGCAGCAAAAAAGAAAGAAGCAAAGACACCAATTTCCACACTCCCTAGTTTCCTTGAATCTTGTTCAGGATGGATGTGGCTGCTGACAGACAGGATGGTGATGATCTCTCAGACTGGGTCTTGACTGCTGCTGGACTCTCTGCCTTCAGAGACATCAGCACATCTTCTGATAGAACAGCATGCAGGATGCAGCATGCAGGATGCAGGGGCGCCACTTTGGTACCAGGACTCATAAGTCTCACAGTGGTTTTCTTCCCAGGGCTTTACTCCAGAAGCTGGTACTCATTTCTCCTTGGCTGATATATACCTAAGGCTCACCTTGTAGAAGCCAGGGTAAATCTCTGCTTTATCTTCCTTAGTAAGTTTGGTAAAACACCGGAATTAAAATATTCTTGTGTAAGTACGTGATGTCCAGTATAAAGGTGTTACTTTTGCTTCTTTTTCATAATACTTGACCCACATAAACAAACGAAAAATATCTCCCCTCCCATTCTCCTTCTTTATCTATTAAGGCATGATGACGATCACAAACACTATTTTAACACATTCTTTTTACACTTTGGCAAGAAGGAAATCGGAGGAGAGACAGATGTTAGAATTGGTCAGTCCCAGGGACTTCAGGTGTGAATGATTTGGAGAGGGAGGTTGGCAGATGGTGTTAGCAAGTGTGTGGATAAAAGGCTGTTACAGGAAACAGGAAAAAGTCTAGTTGTCTGGGGGGTTGGCTGTATAGGAGATAAAGATGCAAAGGCAGGTTGAGGTCATATTGTGTAGCATCCTGAATTGGGTGAGCAGTGGGTGAACCATTGGATGACACAATTGGTGCTGTGATTTAGAGAGGTTAATTGGATGGTGGATCTATTTAATCTGCTACCATCTCAGCTCCAACAACAGAATGCTGAGCCCTGTTGGAGAAGTTTTTATAAACTCTGCAGATAGCACTGAAATGCATTGTCTTCCATCTCAGCAGGTTGGTAATCTCACCTTAGCAGTCCTTCTATGTGCCATCGGTTCATCACTCATCTGTTCCCAGTAGTAAACTATTGGTATTCCTATTACACACCATTTCCTTATGACCCTTGGAAACTTCTTACTTCATACATCTAATTAAAGCCATTAATATAAGCAGTGGGAAAACATTAAAAAATTATAAACGAAGGAAAGCCTTTGACTTGCATTTGGTAATGTTCATTTTAGGTGTAGAATGAAGAAAGGATTGTGAGTAAGGTTGAGGAGTGATGCTTCAGGCAGGAAGAGGCAGGGGAGAGAAGATAGGGTCTAGAGCCACACATTGCCAGTGGAGTTGAAGGAGAGAGAATAAATGCGTGAACTGTTTAGAAGATGAAATTCACAGGACTCGGATTACAGGTTGGATGTGAAGGTTGAGAGAGCAGGGAACATCTCCCAGGTTTCTGACTTGAGTGGTGGATGGTCATACCATTAGAAAATGCAAAATGAGGAACAGTTCAGGAGGAAGATGATGAATTATTTCTGGAAGATTTAGCAAGATAGGATTGTCTTCAGACTCTACTTATATAAACATTTTTTAATCCTTAATTTTGAAAACCATCTGCTACAGTTGCCAAAGTTGTTTTTAATATGAAATTTGCTTGCTCCTTTGAGTTGCCTCTGCTTAGGCACTTCTTGGGACGGAAGTGTCCCATCTCAATTTTTCTTCCCCAAAGCGGGCATGCCTTGATGTTTTTATTATAAAAAATTCTAAAGACACCACCTCAACTTTGATAGCACTTTGGATTGATTTGGAAAAAAAAACCTAACTCTTTCCCTATTTCCCACACATACTTATGTGTATCACATTCCATGCATAAAATACACGTTACCTTGGTGTAGATGCTTCATTTCTGACTCTGGTGAGGACTTGATGGTTTGACTCTACCGAATTGTATACTGTATTTATACTATGAAACTAGAGGGAACATATAGGTCTATGTCATTTTTTTTCCTTAAAGCTGGAGCATGAAACAATGGCTCCTCCATTCCTGCCTTAGCTGAAAGAGAGCTTCTCCTCCTTATCTGCCTAAGTTACCTTGTAAGATCCTGGCATTAATGGGCTACATTTACTGGAGGGCAGGGTGACTGTATTTCAAAACTGCTTTCTTTTTCACTGCCCAGGTACAGCCGACTTGGTCCCTGCTCCTGTGGCATCATGGTAGAGGGCTCCATTTGCAGCACTCACTCCTTTGGACTGACCTTAGTTTCAGTGATTATTTCTTGATCCACGTACCCACCTCCCCCCACTGCCAGCAACAGGATGAATGACCCCTGGCTTTACCCTTGTGATTAGAAAGAGGGCCTTCCCCCACGCCAACACCCTTGGGGGTCTTCAGAGACCCTTCCTTTGGGTCCTTCTTGTGACAGCTAAGCCTGGCTTGTGGCTGCTAAAGGGTGACCCCCAGTCTGCTCCATGCTGTAGCCGGTGGAAGGGGACCCTCTGGTCCTGAGGAAAAAGAGACATTGCGTTGATTTTCTTGACTTTAAGTGATAGCATAAAGAGACTTAGAACTGGAATAAGGAAGAATTTCTAGCCATCATTTATTCACTTTTCCAATGTTTACTAAACATGGGCTTTTTGTCAGCTATTATTTCTGTTGTTAGGACTAAAGGGATGACATGAGACCAGGAGCTCCCAAAGCAACAGGGAAGACTTTCAATATAGCCTGAAGGTTCTCTGACAGGACCAGGGCAGAGGTCTATGGGAGAAGGGGCACTTTACCCAGCCTCAGAGTTGGAGGGCATTGCTGTTGGTTAAAATTGAGTTATGAAGAGCTAGAAAGGTAAGGAAAAGAGAGAAGAGATATCAGGCAGATGGGACGGCATGAGCCAAGCACTAGAGGTGAGCTTGGGACCAGCATGGATAATCATCTGAGGTCTCGTGCCCTGGACGAATTTAAGAAAAGGCCACAACTAAACTACCAGGCTGTGTGCGTAGAACGTGTGATGCCCAGAGGCAGGTTGAGCCTCCTATAATGTCACAGGGTTGCTCTAGACCTAAGAATTATGCTGAGCATTTTTTTTCCCCCTGACACATAAACTTTCAAAGCACCTTGGACTTCTCAGAAAGTTAGATGACAAATCCAAACACATCAGTCAGTTGGTAGTGCCTTTAACATCTTTGGTGCACACTGAATTTCCCTCAATGAAAACAAAACTCCACCTTCTTTCAGTTAGTTCTCTCCTAGAAGGAGTGAGGGTGGGGTGCTGGAAATAAATGCTCTGGTTGCATCCTTCATTTGTACAGAGGCATGAAACACATTATATTCCCTGCCAGACGTTTCTTCATAAAAAGACACCTTTCCTCCTTCTCCAGTCTGTACTGGAGCCCATTAATTAGAACAAGTTTTATCTAGCAAGCTTAGAATTTCTTCTTCTCTGCCCCTATTCTCCACCTCTCTTTGCTTCTAAAAGCAAGGACAGGTCACTTGCTTTTGTCGTGAACATTTGGATGAAATGTTCTGATGAATACACATATGTGTGTACACAAAGGCATGAAAGCCCAGTTTTCATCGGAGGTGTTTTGTTTTCCTTGGGTTTTTAACTTTAAATGGAGCTCAGGCTCCCCCTCTTAGGCTAGCCTTCCAGTCTGCTTTATTTCTCTGTGTCCATGCTTTCATGGTGTAGAATAATAGCTTTTGTTTCAGAAGCACAGGGCAAGAGGACCCCGAATGCTAGAGGTCTCCATTATGACCATAATGGTAGATTTGGTTGGCACAGCAGAGGTTGGGGGAAGGTGAGAATGAGCGTTTTCCATGGGTGAGCCCGAGTCCTTCTAGCAACATGGGCACAATGGACGCCATTCTGAGCACAGAACAGGCTCTGTTGTCGGAGACGCTGGCACATTCATTCATGCCCCACACAATGGGCCCTGTGTGGCAACCTTGCCCAACACGGTGGCACCCGCTTCTCCAGGTGATTGTTACAGAACAAAAAGAACTTTGTCTCCTGCGTATCCACTGAGCCTTGTGTGTTAGCATTTATTTCTTTAAAAAAAATTAAAATTTGTTTTCCCATTCTTTTCTTTATTCCAAAGTGAATGGACTAAAGTGAATTTCAGGCTTGGTTCCAGAATAAGGAACCAGTGGAGCACTTGAAATGGCTGGTATGAAAAGAAGAGAGTGGATGAAGGTAACAAATTAAAGAAGCTCTTGATTACTGCATCTCTTTCATCCTATTATCATTGAGGAAAGGGAAAATGGAGGCCAGGTGGCAATCTCAGGCTTGGACCCCATGAAGAGTGATGACCAGTAAGGGCTTGGGCTTCTAATTCACTAATGAATTGTCTATGGCTCAGGGCAGGACCCAAAGCCAACTGGAAGAGTTCCTCCTCTACTGGCTGAGAACCTAAGCTCCCAGACCCTCACACTCTCCTTCCGGAGATACTCCATTGCTGTGGAGACAAGTTCAAATCCATGTAAACATCAGTATTTGTAGAAATTCCAATGCCTTCAGGCTTATTTAAATTTGTTCTTTCAAACTTTAGTGTTCTATTTTAAATTTTGTACTTATAATCTGTTTTCTTTTAGTTTGTGTTCAATCAGGCAGCAACACAAAAGCTCCCCTGCTATGTTTTGAAATGAATTTTTTCTGGAAGTTAACTCGTTTGGGGACTTCTGGAGTCAGAGTGTCTGGGTTTGAATCCCAGCTCCAACTCTCAGTAGCTGTGTGCCTTAGGCATGTTAGTTATCATTGTAGGTCTTACTTTTCCTATAAAATGAGGATAATGATAGTGTCTACTTAAGGGATAGTTGTGGGATCAAATATGAAGCTCTTAAAAAGTACCTGGCGGGCTTCCGTGGTGGCGCGGTGGTTAAGAATCTGCCTGCCAATGCAAGGGACGTGGGTTTGAGCCCTGGTCCGGGAAGATCCCACGTGCTGCAAAGCAACTAAGCCCGTGCACCACAACTACTGAGCCTGCGCTCTAGAGCCCGTGCTCTGCAACAAGAGAAGCTACCGCAATGAGAAGCCCGCGCACCACAATGAAGAGCAGCCCCCGCTCACCATAACTAGAGAAAGCCCGTGCACAGCAATGAAGACCCAACACAGCCAAAAATAATAAATAAAAATAAGTAAATAAATAAAAATAAAATAAAATAAAAAAGTACCTGGCACCTAGTAAGTCTCAATACACTTTAACTGCTCCTAATGCATATCAGATAGACATTAAAATCTCCTAAATGAATCTTCTCAGAGTTTCTTATTGAGATTGATGGCTTTCCTTCACCCAAAACACTGTTCATCTTCTTGTTCTTGTAGCTTTCCCTGTGGCCAGGAAGGCTGGCTAGTCCCTCTCATGTCCTTACTCTGCATCCCATGTAGACCACAACAGTCCTTCAGTACCTAAACTACTTATTCCCATGACCACTTTTTCCAAACGGAAGAGGATTTCTCAGTCACTTTACCAATGAGCTGCCTTTCCCACTCCTGGTCAAGACATTGTTCTAATAACACAGCTTATGTTTGCATGTTAAGCATTTCACTCCAGACCCTAATCACACAGATTTGACTCAGAAGTAAAAAAAAAAAAAAAAAAAAAAAAAAAAGAAGTTGAATCAAATACCTGGCATCGTAATGATTTATAAACATTTATATTATGATGATTTTTTTTAGTTAATGCAAATCGTTTCTTTTACTGAATCAGTTTGAACATGGAGATTCTTGTCAAAGAGAATTCCTGCCCATTCTCCTCCCAAAGGGAATGTATAATATTAATCTAGAAGAACTGGATATGAATGTATATTTATAAGATATATAAATAGCTACATATTAATTTTAATGAAACATCAAAGCAAAACATGAATTGTAGAAAACACTTTACATGTAAGCAAAAGGCAAGTACACTTAGGTGGTGGGGCTGAGAGGTAGGTGAGTCTATAGGTGAGGCTAGATTTGTGGAGCTCTGTCAAAAATGGAAAAGAGGCTGTTTGAAGGACAGGAGAAGGGAAAATGTGCAAGGAAAGAATGTTCCAGGAAAATTCACTGGACTGGAGGTTTAGAGATGTGCCAGCTCTTCCATGCACCTGACTCAAGTTGTGACTATAGGTGACATCACCAAAGTTAATCACCTGGAGATTCCTGGCTGTGATCCCCTTCCTACCTATAATGAAAACAATGAAAAGGATTGGTAAGGGTCTAAATGAAAGGTTTCACCCAGTTATAGGACCATTCCTGGGAGATCCTGGTGGATCTGACTATAACAGCACAGAGGTAAAAATGTAAATGGATGTACAATTCCATGTAGCAAGTTATACCTTTGACAAACTATATATCCCTTTGAGCTTCAGTTCCTTCATCTATAAGCTGGGAATAACAGTAGCAACTACCTTTTAGAATTGTTGAGAGGATGACTGCAGAGCTCATAGCTCAGGGTCTGACATGTAGGAAGGGCTCAAGTATTCATCATCGTCATCTTCATACTCTTTATCATCAACATCATCATTATCATCAGACAGAATAACTGAACTGATTGTGACCGTCTCCATGACAGAAAGCACTGTATATCATTTAATGGCAGTCTATACCATCTAGAACCCTTTTGACCCTCTCACCTGGCACTGGGTCTTTCCTATGCTGCTGCTGCTACCCTGCTGGTGGTAAACTTTTCTACCTCAAACTTTTCAAAATACTTCTCCTTCTAAAATAAATAAATTAGGCTCATATTTGAAACTAAAATATTGTCAGATAAATTCTGAAAAGACTTTAGGCACTGGGTGTCGGTCAAAAATGGACCTGTGTGTCAGCTGTAGCCAACTGAACCATCTTTTTAATTTTTTTTGGCTTTATTTATATTTACTGATATTTTCTCTTTATGTTTTGTGATTCCAGCTTAGAAATAATAATAATAGTAATGATAATAATAATAATAAATTTTACATTTCAAGAAACAACTTGCCAGATCAATTGAGGTATCATGTACCAGGGCTGGCCCGGTGAACAGCTTTAGTAAAGAAAAGAAAATATCAAACCTGTCAATGGGAAAAAGAGAAGGAGTTTCCAAAATTCCATTCAGGGGAAAAAATAAAGCAACAATTCTGCAAGTGACACTGGGAGACATGTCTTTGTATAAGACGGTCTTGTCTCCATGTAGGAAGAATCCCCATTCAAAGAAAACCCACTGGAGCTCCGTGTTTTCCAGAAGCCTTCCAGTCTCCAACCAAGAAGGACCTAGCAGCTTCCCCTCCTCTTCCTCTCCCTTCCCCTCTGGGTGAGTGCATACAGTGGCACCCCAGCTGAACAACAGCCCAGCTTCCCAGGCCCCTCTCTCCACTCCACCAGGCCCACTGCCTTCTGGCTGCCCTCCCTGGCACTCCCTACCTACTGCTCCATCTGAGGGGGCAACCGTATTCAGGATATTTCTTTATGCCCTTCCCTTTAAAAATCACTCTCCCCCAAACTACAAGCCCTTCTGAAAGACTTGCAAATCTGTTCAATGTCATTAAGCTAAGGAAGGCATTTATGGCTTGATACGCAACTTCCCCCAGGAACCTACATAGACTGGTCAGAAGACTCTGGAGAGTTGGTGGAGGAGATGGGGCAGGGGGCACAACCTCAATAACACTTCTCAAATCCTGCCTGGAGGGGGCTGAGGTCCCCTTCAGGGCTCTCCTAGTGGCCACCTCCTTATCCCTGCCTCTGACTCCAGCCTGAGTCAGCTGCTTTTTTTTTTTAAACCCTAGGGCCATTCTTTGAGCAGGATTTGGATTTTCCTGATGTCAATCAGCTAAAATTCAGAGTGCTGCTTATTCCTTGACTTGGCTGGCGATCACCAGCAGAATGTATACTCACAATAGAGCAGGTTGTTTGGCCATAGATGTGGATGAAATAGTAGTAAGTTACATTCAATGGAGGGAGGTACTTATAAAAGGTTGGTCCATCTCTGCCTTGGGAAAGAGTGATACCCAGATTTTGAACAGTCTCTTTCAATTACAATCAAGGTCATGGAAGTGTACTGAGGGCATGGGGTACACACACAGAGCACAGCAGCCCCCCAGATTTAGCAATTATAGTTTTCTATTCTTGAGGTACACTGAGGATCCATGACAAGTAGCAATTTCTACCTGTACAGGGTAAATATTTTAATTGTTTTTTTAATGAAGCCAGTGTGTGGGGTCAGCCATTGGGCCAATGAATGAGCCCAACCCAGTGGAGACAGTGACGAGGTCTGGGAGAGGAATTGTTCTCAAACAGAATGCAAGTGCTTTGACCAAATTAAACACAGGAATGTGCAATGTACAAACTATCTTTTATCGCAGAAAGATTGATTAGTTGATAAAATATACATCATCTTGGCTTCCAAATCCTAGAGGCCATCAAAGGTATCCTGATGTTAAAGATATCACTATTTTAATGATCCCTGTTGAAGAGTGTTAAAAAAAAATGCTGTGCTTTCAGACCTTAAGACTTATTGCGTGTATTTTCACAGCTTTCTTAAAGTAAAAAGGGGTGTTGTGGAAAATGATAAAATTTATCATTTATAGCAAAATATTAATGTAGCAGCAGGAGATTCGATAAGGCCATCTATCTATGAGCATTCAAACTTCAAAGGAAGCATAAACATGAAATTAATAGTTTGTCTAGTGTAAGAGACAAATAAATGCAAATGTGGGCTCATTAATATCAAGTGGATGACTTCTTGGTTTATGGGGTTTGGATTGATTTTGTCAAAGGCCAATAGATTTATTTTAAAAAGTCTTTGAAATTTAGCATCCATACACCCTTATTGAGAGAAATAAAACTCCCAGCACTCCCAGACGGCCTCTCTTCCTCCTCCTCCTCCCCCCCTTCCTAGATGTTGCTTTACTGAGATAAAGTTCTTACATTAGGACTTACTTTCACACTGAAATATGTCCCTTGTAGGAACTGCTATAAATGTCAGCATTTTCCGCAGCATTAGTTAATGGGCAGAGTGAATTTTAATGGCATCATAATCTCATGGCAATCAATTGTGGTGCTTGGAAATAAAAGTTCTGGGGGTGTCCATTAAATGGGCTTTGCATCACTTTTTTTTTTTTTTTTTTTTGGTGGTACGCGGGCCTCTCACTCTTGTGGCCTCTCCCGTTGTGGAGCACAGGCTCCAGACGCGCAGGCTCAGCGGCCATGGCTCACAGGCCTAGCTGCTCTGCGGCATGTGGGATCCTCTCAGACTGGGGCACGAACCCGTGTCCCCTGCATTGGCAGGCGGACTCTCAACCACTGCGCCACCAGGGAAGCCCTGCATCACTTTTAATGCTCCAAAATCTTGAAGTCTCTCCTGTCTTTCCTGTTTGTCTATAGGCAAGATAGTTTTTCTTTATTCCCCCCGCACCCCCATTTTAGGCTGAAGTAGAGTTAAACACTTTCATTTACAGCTGAATTCTCTAAGAGGGAAAAAATCACTTATTCTCTTTCACTTGAGCAAGGTCATGGATCTATTGGTTCTGGTAAAACATAGGGAACCAAAGCAGGAGTTTTGGTGGGCTTTTCACTCTTTCTAGATTGTCAGATGCCTCTGCCATGGTCAAAATCTAGCTATTGTGGTTGTCAAGTTATCCTGAGTGGAGTGGGGTGTCCAGTGTAAAGGGCACCCCTACACAGCAGCTCCTCCTCTTTCGGAGTTTCTGCTGTCTATTCCATCTCTACCTCCAACTCCAGCTCAATCTCTGTACCTATTTCTATGTATCACATATCTAAATGTTGAGCATAGATGACATATGGGTTATCACAATTATTTCAAGTGAGTTTTCCATTTCCATTTTTCTTTTTTTGCTTAGTTTTTCACCTTCAAGAGATGACATGGATTTTTTTCAGGTTCACTGTATTCTTAATCATTTTGTGACACTTTCTTACTTCAATCTCTCTGATCCTTCTTGAGGATTTATGTGTACAGTAAACTAATTTGGGAAAAGAAATTGTTTAGGACTTGGTTCTGTAGTCTGTTCTCCACAAAACTTGAAAGTGAGGGAAATGATATTACCCTCTGAGAGTTAAATTGTAAAGTCAATACATGAGGCACAAGAATAAAGATTTGCAAGGTAACCACAAGGAGGTGTAGGCTCTGAATTAACTGTGACCTGATTCAGTGCATTCACCAATTAATGATGAACAGTTGTGTCAATCAGCGGTCAGCTACAGGAGTGGGGAGAAAGGAAGCCACAGAAATAAATGTTGCTGTTCCTATCCTAACCCCACCCATGGGAGAAGAAATCATAAAACCAAAGGATGGAAGAGACAATTCCTACAGTCAAATAGCTACATCAGGATATATTAGCTAGGGCTATTTGTGAAAGTCACTTTTTAGAATATCTTCCCATCCCCAAATCCCCTTCTCTGAGAATCAGTCTCACCCACCTATAAGCATGGGCTTGCACAGAGTGGATTGCCTCAGGGTAGGGCCTCAGATCCAAGTTCAGCTATTTGGAATTTGGCTCCTGCAGATTTGGATGGGGATTCTAAATAACCCCAACTTACCCCTTGAACTGAGGACATAAAATTCAGTAGCCTTGAGGGGCTTGTGTTTGGTCACAGCATGCTCAAGCAGTAAAAACAAGTCAGCAGAAGGAAGGAAGAAGGATGAGAAAGGGATATGGAGTGAGAAATAGAGACACTGGAACTGGAGGAGAGAGAGGTGTGGCGTGGCAAGGCTTGAGATCCTGAGGCTTTCTTCGTTTTATCCCTAACAAAGTCAGACTGTGCTGTCTGCCTTAGGGATACCCCAATTCCTTATAATGAACCCCCCCTGGTCTGAGGGGAGAAATGGGAGGGAAATCCAAAAGGGAGGAGATATATGTATATGTATGGCTGATTCATTTTGCTGTGCAATAGAAGCTAACGCAACGTTGTAAAGCAACTGTACTCCAAAAAAATTTAACTAAAAAAAAAAAAAAAGAAAGTAGAAATTATAGAATAAGCTCTCACTCATGACTTCACTTTCAGGCAATTGCTGCACACTGCAGTGTACGAGTGCCCAATTAAGTAACGTAAAGATAATAGTATATGATTTTAATTAAATAAGAAATATTGGTTGAAGATGTTGCTAACAATGAAAGCATAAGGGAACAAGAAAATGGTTGAGCCGACCCTTCTCCTGCTCCCTCAAATGAGTGCTTCATCAGTCACCATGTGAGGTCAAAAGAATGAAAATCTAATCAAGTATGAAAGGAAGAGAAGCAAATACAAGCTCCAAATTCTAAAGGCTATTAGAAATATGAATTACATCCACTATCATTATCAAAAACCTCTACCCATGTTAAACATTGACCTTGAGATATTAACCAGAACTAAAATTCAGTAAAATGTAAAATGCAGATATTTAGAGCATGAGGGCAAGCCTCTATAATTTTTTCCAAAAATGTCTAAAGTGGTTTCGAACCATGTTTAAAGTTTGAAATATTCGATTCACTTCTTAAACATTTTAAATTAAACTTAATAATAAAAAATGATTTAGAAGCATCTGAAATTTCTTACTTGGGAGTGAAGGTAAAAAGCCAAATAGTGGGAAAACACTTAATTCTCCCGGCCATGGTAAAAACAATAGTTAATACAATATGGTGACAAATTAAAACATCCCTTTCCTTTGTTAACAAATACTTTTGAAGACATGGAAAACATCACTAAAGATTTGACTAAGCAGATATTGAAAAAATCATACGTTGGATTTTTCTATATAGTTGGATGAAGATACAGATGTTTCATATATGACTCAGGTAATGGCATTTGTGACAGGAGATAGGGACACAAATGTTCATAACATTTATCAAAATAGCCCCAAACTATAAATAACTCCAAAGAATAAATAAATTGCAAAGTATTTTCATGCCTAGGAATACCATACAGTAATAAAAATGAACTACCCACAACATATTGGCAACTGATTTTTAACAAAGTGGTTGAGATAAGTAAATGAAGAAAAGATAGGTTTTCCAACAAACAGTGCAGGAACAATTGGATACCCATATGCAAAAATATAAACTTCAACTCATACCTTGCACCATATAAAAAAATTAACTCAGCTTATAGACCTACAGGTAAAACCAAAGACTATACCACTTCTATAAGAAAATATGGGAGAAATTATTAGTCATCTTTGGCTGGGCAAGGAATTTTTAGATAGGACACAGAGAGCAGGAAGCATAAAGGATTCTACTTTCCCTGAACCCTCAGACACTGTTCCACTGGGACAACCTCCAATAAAGAATGAAAGGGCCTATTTTCCTACAGCCTTGACAAAGTTTATTCCCAAACTCTTTTTTTTTTCCTCTGTGCCACTGTGGTAGGCGAGAAGGATAGCTCAATGTTGCCTTTCTTTGTGTTTCTTTAATTTGAGTGAGATAATCTCATTTCATATGTTTAATATTTCTTTTCCAGTGAACCATCTGTCCAACTTCTGTGATTACTTTTCTTTGGAGCTGATTTTTCTTTTAATTTTTCTAGAACTTCTTTGTGTATTTGGAAAATTAGCTCTCTGTCTGAAAAAAGAATTATAAATATTTCTTCTAGTGTGTCAGGGATCTTTTTACTTATGAAAAGCTGTTTTATTTCATGTAATCAAATTACTAAACTTTTAAAATGGTTTCTGGATTTTGAGTCAAAGTTAGAAGAGATCTTCCCCATTCCAGATTTATGAAGGAATTTATAAATTATTATATGGGATTTATAAATGATTATAGTTATTAGCTAGAGCTTGTATGTTCTCATTTTTTATATTCAAGTCTTTGGTCCATTTAAGTTTATTTTAGTGACGCCCTCTCCTTCTGGATGGGAATATTTTCTGGAAATTTCTAAGATCTATGAGCTCTTCTGCTTCCTCCACACTTCTGCTCTTCTTTGTGTCACCTCTGTGACTTCCAACAGAGGCTTGTGATTCAGCTCTGCCCTTGACACCACTTACATGCAACAGGAATTGTCAGGTTTCTTCTGTCTCTTAGTTTCCTTGAAAATGTGTTTTATGAAGTTTTTCTCCCCCATTTTCCTTGTTTTTCCTTTTGTTCTCTAGGGGAAGTGGGAAAATTCAAAACAAAACACTGTCACATTTAAATCATAAGCAAAACTGCTATGAACATGATTTTAATGATTGTACTTATACAAAAAATAAAAAAAGAAAGATGACAGATGATAGATAGAAAGATTTTGCAATATATCTGCTGGGGATAACACAGTGAACAAAATATTCACCCCTCATTCTTAAGGGTGGAGACAGATAATACACAACTGAGTACATAATTTAATAATACAGGTATAATTCAAAATCTGTTACTGGCCTTGTAAACTGTATTTCATATTTTGTACAAGCTACATTCTGTTACTGAGAACTTATCCTATAGAAATGCATGCACGCGTATACAAAGTTAAAATGTGTCCATTGGCACATTGTTAATGATAGCAAACATTTGGAAACCCTCTAAATATCCACTTACTGGAGGCTGGTTAACTAAATTATGGCACATCCATACAATGAACTAATCTGCAACCATTTAAAAAATGAGGCAAATCTGTAAGTAACCACATGAAAAGAATTTCAAGACACATTGCTAATCGAAAAAAAAAAGTCTTGAAAATATACGATGATTGCATTCTATAATTTTTTGTTCCAAATTATATAACACATATATACATATTTATACTTAGTGTTGTATATAAATATATACTGTTTTATGTATGGTAACACATATAGCATATGTACAGCATATATAGCATGATTCCATTTGTGTGTTAAAATGTATGTAAAATTCTCAATTATTAATAGAGATGATTAGACAGAGGTCTGGAAGGATATGAAACAAACTGTAAAAAGTGATTACCTGAGGGAAAGGGAGTGAGGTTGGGCTGGGGCAGGGGCAGGATTGTTAAAAGCTGTAGTTAGTCCTGAGCCTGTTTAATCTCCTGTCCATTCCTCACCCTGTCCCCTGCTCTGCCTTACATCTGACAGTGATTGAGCCCAGCAGGTTGTGTTTGTCATTGGCGTCCAGCTGGGTACTAGCAGGAGAATAAAGGACAAGAGGAAGGGAAAAGCCACAATCAGTATTTTCCCCCTCCTCTATCTTTATTGGGTGATTTCTCTAGTGTCAACTGGTCTCCTCTATGGGTCCAGCTCCCACTTCCCAAATCCACCACGGTTTCAGTTTCAGTGGAGTGGCCTGGGTCCCTGGTTCTGGCAGTGTACCTCCTTTGACCCTGCAGCCTAAGTGTGGCAAAGCCTCCCTGGAGTTGTTAATCTTTAAATTGTCTCTTGGCTGTTTGACTTCTCAGAACTTCCACCACTGGTATAGCCAATTCCCTGTATTAAATACCTTCATGTTGTTCTCATTTTCCTGCTTCTGTTTGATATAGGAGAGCTTGCTTTTTTAATTTATGTACTTCAATTTTTGTTTTCTTTTCTTGAACCTTGTGATTGGATTAATTGGATTAATCATAATCCTTGGTCATAAAGTTTTATCATTGTTTTATGCATGGCTCTTCATTCATTCATTCCTAATGCAGTAAGCACCAGTGAACCCAACACAAATTTAGAATTCAACTGATAATTTATATGTACTTATGTGCTCCCCTGCAGCATGTTCCCTCCCTCCTCTCCCTGTATTCCCCCTCCCACAGATATAACCATCATTCCAAATCCTGAGTTTAGCATTCCCTTTGCTTTTAATATATTTTTATATGATATGTATTCTAAAAATGTATAAATATTTTAAGTTGTTTACAACTTAAGAGTGTTGTGTTATATGTAAACTTATGGGTCTTACTATTTCATTTAATGTGTTATATTGCTAAGATTCATCCATATTGTGGCATATAGCTAGAATTTGTTCATTTTGACCACTATATAATATTCCATTCTGTGACTATACCACAGTTTAGTCATATACTTTCCTGTTGATAGGCCTATGATTGTTTCCAGGTTTTTGCTATTATGATGATTCTTGTACATGTCTTCTAGCACACACGAGTGAGAGTTTCTCTTGGATATATATCTAGGAGTGAAATTTCTGGGCATAAAAGTGTGAGTATTTTTGACTATATGAAATAATCCCAAACTGTTTTCTAAAGTGGGGTGTGAGAGCTCTTTTTGATCTATGGTCTCTCCAAAATTTATTCACACTTAAACATTTTTGCTAACCTAGGTATAAAGTGACATTTTACTGTGGTTTTCTATGTATTTCTGTCTTGTTTCCATTTTCTAATAAGGCAGGTAGTTTTGTAATTATTTTAGTTATTTTATTTAAAAAACCCAACTATATGATTTGGATACATTGCTTCACACAGTTAATTAGATGGAGTATTTGCTAATCGCTCAGCCTTTCAAACTAGAGCAGAGAATTCATTTAGTTAATTCTGGTTGATTTTATAGCTCTATCTAGATCATGGGTATTACCTGAAAGTTATAGGCAAATATTGTAGAGAGTGTTGATTTATTGTACAATATAATACACCATCCTGCTCAGGAAAACTTTATCCAACATAATCATTATCCAATTCAAGAAACTTCTTTCATGTATGTTGATTTGATCGTCCCTGTCAATTAAATGTGAAAACCCCAAGTTTAAACTTACTATCTATATGGCACTATGGGCATTTATTTAAGGCTTCATGAGTTTGGAGCTGTATAATAAATGGGAAGAAATCAAGAAAATGCTAGAAATTACCTCTCTTCTTAAAGACCATGATTGGAAGGATGAAAGATTTACACCAGAATCCACTTTTTAAAAAATGTTATTGAAGTATAGCTGATTTACAATGTTGTGTTTAATTTCTGTTGTACAGCAAAGTGACTCATATATATATAAATATAAATAAATATATATATATTCTTTTCCATTATGGTTTATCACAGGACATTGACTATAGTTCCCTGTGCTATATAGTAGGAACTTGTTGTTTATCCATTCTATATACAATGCTTTGCATCTGCTAATCCCAAACGCCCAATCCTTCCCTACTCAACCTCCCTGGAAGCCACTTGAGACATATTTATGGAGTGACCTACTACCAACCATGAAATAATTTGATAAAAATTAAAATAAGTTCTGATGAGATAACAAATGAAGGTGTGGTCAGGGTAGTGTGTGGTAGACCACTGATGGCTTCCTGTAGGAGATGATATTGGAGGTGATTGTTTTTTAGATACCATAATTTTGTAGTGGACAGAACATATAAATTTTGGGTAAGAATAATACTCCATCCTCAGGGAAAGCTAAAATTTACTTTTATTTGGTTTCCTCTTAAAATTACAGGGATAAGAAGAATATGACATGGAATATCTTCCATTTTGCTCATATAAAGCCAGCACTGACTGAATGGTTCTTCCTGAATAACTTTGCCTGGAATTCTGCCATCTCTCTTAGAGTTAGGTGGTATTTCCAATCAAGTTATATTTTCTGCCTTTCCTATAGGTACAACTTGTTTCCTGGTGAGCGCCTCTTGCAGTCAGCTTCATTTCCATTCACTTTCCCCCACCCTCCCCCAAACTGTGGAACTTTTGTTTTAAAAATATGATTCTAAATTCCTGTTTTGTGTGCCAAGGTATAAAGTAGACAAGTCAGATGAATGCCAAAAAAAAAAAAAAAGGTTGAAAGGATGATAGAGAACTTAAGAGGGTTGAAGACCTGATGAAATGTTTGCTTAATTTGCTCCTTATTATAAAATTATCTTTGTTTGTGTATCTCTGTGCCTCTTACTTATCAGCTTTTGAGGTTTGAGGTACTGTACAACTAAATTTGCACAGTGACACAAGTTGGAGTGGAACTAAACTCAGAAAGCATGCTGGGCCAGAAGTTCGCAAAATAATGAAGGATTTCATTTGGTCTAAGACACAAATCTTTAAGTAGTTTAACATCTCTGAAATCAGGATTGCATTTTAGTCTAGAAGTAAATAGAGTTCTTCTAGAGAGAATCTGCTCATCACCTGGGGGCAATGCCAGCCTGTAATTACTTTAAATTCTCTGCTTGAAGGTTTTGGGAACACACTGATAGTGAGAATTTATTTATTTAAATTAATTAATTAATCTTTGGCTGTGTTGGGTCTTTGTTGCTGTGCACAGGCTTTCTCTAGTTGCGGCGAGTGGGGGCTACTCTTTGTTTTGGTGTGCAGGCTTCTCATTGCAGTGGCTTCTCTTGTTGCAGAGCATGGACTTTAGGTGTGTGAGCTTCAGTAGTTGTGGCACGTGGTCTCAGTAGCTGTGGCTCATGAGCTCTAGAGCGCAGGCTCAGTAGTTGTGGCACATGGGCTTAGTTGTTCTGCAACATGTGGGATCTTCCCAGACCAGAGTTCGAACACGTGTCCCCTGCATTGGCAGTCGGATTTTTAACCACTGCACCACGAGGGAAGTCCTGATAGTGAGAATTGAGACTACAAACTTGCCTGAGTACCAGTTTATGGTTCAAATTCCCAGAAAAAATTTTTCCTACCTTAACCCAGTGCCAAGATTAAGGAAGGCAAGTATATTTCTTGTTTAGTCCTGTATCTAGGGCAAGGTCCATTTATATCAGCTTTATACTTCATCTTAGGAATTTTATTTGTCTCTTAATGGTACATAAAATGATGGTGTATGTTGGAAATCGTGGAGCCCACAGAAGATGCAGACATGAATGTGGGAATTTCCATAAGAATGAACCAACTTATTATTTCTCATGAAGGGTGATTTCAATGATTCAAAGTATGATTTTAAGAGGTCATTCTCATGTACAGAGGATTTAGCCCCATCGGACCTTAGCTGGGAACTTGGCATCTGAAAAAATAAAGAGTCACTGAATCTTCCACTTTCTTGATGAAACATAAAAAGTAATCTGATTTTGGAGAAATAGTGTTTTCTATTTTAAAAGAAATTTTGATGTATTTTTTCTGAGATTGACTGTTTTCTGAATGTATTACTCCTTTTCATTACACTCAAAAGCTACAAAATCTCATTGACCCTCAATTTACCAGCACACTAGCTAGTTTTATCCCTTTGACTTGGATAGCTGCCTGGTTCTGAGCTCTGAGTTTCTGATTGAGATTCAAAGTCTGACAACAATGGAAATGGATTAGTTGTGCTTGAGTGGAAAAAGTGGAAGGGGAAAGAAGTGGTCAGTCAGAATACAGCCAACATGTTTTGCTGGTAGATTTGATGGGGTCGAGAGAGATGATGAGATGCAGAAGATGATGGTCAAGACTGGGGGATGAGTAAGAGTGGAGATGAAGCAAGTCTTTGGGGAGGGATAAAGTGTTCTGCTGAGTGGATATCACTAATTTCCATTACATTTTTTGAAAACTCAATCAAACCACCCCAAAAAAGATGCGTGAAATGCGATGATGTCCCCAGCAATGGGATAGTCAGGTTTGTCAGACGGAACATGCCTCCCAAGTCACTGGAAATAACTGAAGAGCTAAATAGAAGTGCAGACTCATTAGAGCTATCTATGGGACACTGGTCTTTTTGATCTCTGTCTGCATGCTAAGGAAAGTGTAAGTGAGCCTCCTTTTCATCTTTCCCATCACACTTTAAAAGACTGTGTTATGTTCCCACCAACTGAATCATTTTCATTTCCAACTCTAATCAGTTTGTGAACAAATATCCTTTGGAGATGTGAGCTGTTTTAAATGATGGCTGCCTTTCCACCTTTAATCTGTGACACTACAGTTCTCTTGAAAGAAAATAGCTCCTTGTGTCTTTATTCCCTCTCTGAGTTCATATATGCAAGACACCTCCATTTTTATTATCACATAATAATGGCTTTAGTAGTTGAATAAAACGTTGCACAAGTTTTGCAAAAATGAGAGGATATTCACCCTTGCTACCTTTAATCTCCTGCATTCTCCTGTTAATGAGTATAAATTATCAAAGCTATTTCTCAAAGTCTTTACATAGCACAATACCAGTGGCAGATCATTCTCAAGAAGGGCTCTTTTTAAATATCATAATTAGTGGTATTACCTTTAATCTTTTGTGGTGTGAAAATCAAGGACAACTTGAAACTTGATACAAGGTAAGAGACTACTTATTTTGGTGAATTTTAGGAGATGAAAATGAAGGTTTGAATCAGGTCTTCTCTGTTTGGAGAATTCTTAAAGATTCCACAAGTATGAGAAATAATGGTAAATATCTTAGCGTATATTTCTTCTAAGAATTGGTTTACTGCTTTGATCAGATGAGATCCAATTTGATTCTCTCCCCTAAGTTCAAAAGGACCAAGAGCCAAGCATTTTCGGGAAAGGTCTGAATATATCAAACTAATTGCTCCTAATGGAACATTTGGTTTGGGGGGCCCTATTAGATTATTTTTTGAAATATATTCATGTAAAACTTCCAGGTTCAATTTGGTAAATTGAATCAACAAAGTTATCTCTCTTCTCTTCTGTATCAAAATTCTAAAAGGATATTAAAATGCAAGAACAAAGGGGGAAACAAACCCAAAATCAAAGAAACAAACAAAATGCCTGTGAGCTATGGGAAATGGTTCAGGGTGCCATACATAGACTGGAAACTTTGAGGAAGTTCTGAAAATTAGAAAACAGATGGGACAAAACTAATAGAAAAGTCAATCCATGCTTACTAAGCCCATAAATCAGCACTAGCAAAAAAGAAACAGTTGATGTATTTCCCCAAGTGAGTTCCAGAAAACCTGAAATCTTGGAGCCAAGAGGGACTAAGACATTGAAGGGGGGCATTGCTAAGAAAACTGTCAACACTACCCTCTCTGCATGCACTTCCCAACACGCATACACACACACATACAAACACACCCACACTTAGATTGGGTGTCAGTAACCTTCAATCTCTGGCCTCACTTGGCACAAGTCTTGCTAAGTAAACGGGGGATTTTTCTTACAGTCATTTCAACATTGTCAATAGGTCCAAAGAAAGAAGGAAGTCTATAGTTTATTTTAAATGTTACAACAATAATGGCAAAACAAAGCAAACAAAACCAGACAAAGCAGTGAAATTTCTGAAGACCTTTTTACTCCGTGTATCTCCTCGGATTCTTCTACAGGCAGTTAGGTCTTTCATAAGATCCAGTCATATTTTAGATACCAAGCAGCAGCTAGATGAATCTTCAAGAAAGGGACACAGGAAAGGACCGTGAGAACTTCATCAAAGCCTGAACATGAGGCAGGTGGTCACCGTGAAGCCTCAGGCTTCCCTGGGGTCTGATGGCACTCAGGGGAAGTTTAGCCTTTTTTACAGGGAAATCTCACAACCAGTGGCTTTGATTGAGGGGTGTGCTATGGACTCTAGTCTACTTCAGGGATAGAATAACGAAGGGAAGCCTGTCTGAATGTTTGCCTTTCTCTACCATTCACAATAATAGTAGAATCTTCAAATTATCTATGATCATAGAAATTTGAAAATTTGATTATACCCCAGGAAGTGGGTGGCTACAGACAGGAAAGCCTATTGACTTTTGGAGTGATAGAAACATTCTTTATCTTGATATGGATGTTAGTTACATGAGTGTATACACACAGATACATTTATTGAACTATACACTCAAAGCGTGTTCATTTTATAAATTAATAAATAAATAGTACCTAAAATATATAATATTATATTGGATAATACAAATGTTTTTTAGAAAAATGTAAATTACCAAAATTTATCCCCCCAAACATAAAACACCCTGAAAGACACAACTATTAGAATGAATTAAAGAGGGAATAAAAGATGTACCTATACTTATACTTGTGCCAGACATTATTAGCCAGGTTTGAATAAAAACTTCAAAATCTAGATAATTTCTATATCATCTAAAATTTCATACTACAAGGAAAAATTAGAAGTGTTCTCGATCTCTTCTTTGAGGGATAACCCAAACTCTAAGATATATGAATGTACTCTCAACATTAAACTATAAATTAATTTCATTTTTTAATATAAATGTAAAAATCATAAGTAAAGAAGGACTAAACGAAATTCTAGCAGTATGTTAAAATAACAATTCAATATTACCAAATAGCTTTATTCAGAAAATGCAAGAATAGTTCAATATTAGAAAATTTAATAATATAATCCAAGATATTAATTAATTCAGTATTAAATGATGAATTAAATGGAAATAAAGATGATCATAAGTACAAATGCAAAAAAAGCAATTTTAAGAAGTTTAATGCCCATTCCTGATTTAAGGAAAAATAATATGGTAGGAATAGAAGATATTTTATATTTTCTTTTTCTAAATGTCTTATTTTTTAAAGATATAATACATAAACATAGTTTAAATTTCTAAAGGTATAAGAGGGTAACATTGAAAAGTTAGTCTTCCTTCCACCCAGTCAACCACTCACTCAGTTTTACACAGTCTGTAACTTCCTAATCCCACTATTTTGCAGCATTCTGCTTCCACCTAACAATTTATCTTGGTATCCAAAACATAGTAGGTTGTATAGAATGACCTCATTTTAAAATGGCTGCCTCATAGACCAATGTCTGGAAATGTAACGATTCATTTAATCATTCTGTTTTAGTAATTGTTTTTTTTCACAGTCTTTTGCTAGTTCATGCAATACTTAAGTAAATATCTTTGAAATGCATATTTGTGCACTTGGATGAGTATATCTGTTAAACATTTCTAAATGTGGAGTTGGTAACCAACAGTAGGTGCACTTCTGATTTTGAGAGATTTTTACCAAATTTTCGTTCTTCTTTTTTTTTTTGGTTGTTGTAGTTTTTTTAATTAAATTAAGTTTTTAATTGAAGTGTAGTTGATTTACAATGCTGTGCCAATCTCTGCTGTACAGCAAAGTTACTCAGTTTAACACATATATACATTCTTTTTTTAATATTCTTTTCTGTTATTGTTTATCCCAGGAGATTGGATATAATTCCTTGTGCTATACCATAGGATCTTGTTGTTTATCCATTCTAGATGTAATAGTTTGCATCTACCAACTCGAAATTCCCAGTCCCTCCCTCTCCCTTCCCCACAAATTTTCCTTCTTGATGTGCTTGTACTATTTGGCAATCTTTCCGTCAGTGTACGAGAGTGGACTCCTTGTTTTCTTGGCAATATGGCAGACTAGGTTTCTTGACACACTCTTTCACTAAAAACAATTAAAAATGATAGATAAAATATCAAAATACATTTTAAAGACACCAGTGAACTAGCAAGGCAGTAAGGGGGAAATATCTCCCTGATAATTTTAACCAAAAATTTTTGCCTAAATTCAAACTCCTAGGCAGACCAAAATATCTCAAGCTGGGGATTGATTTTACAGTGACCCTGGGTGGGTTATGACCCTAGATACTTGAAAAAAAAAAAAGCAAAAATAAATGTCTTGGTGAGAAAAAAGTCCCACAGAAAAAAATGAGGAAAACAAGACTAAAAAATAAGTGAAGACGGGAAATCAGGAAGGTTTACTACATACCATACTTATGAGTGGTCCCATAAAATAAAACTATAGATCAGCTGCAGATATTAATATGATATACATGTACAAATAATAAGTGAAATGGGTAGACAAAATTCTAACAAAATATTTAATCTAAATAAGTGAAAATAATAATGCACTATTATTCTTTTACTCACCTTCAAAGCAACTTGCAGAGAAAATAACTAAACACACAGGGAAACAAGGCAACATGAATGAGAACCAGCAGAAACACAAGATAATAGAAATAGACCCCCAAAGACTTCAGATATTGGAATTATTAGAGACAGAAAATAAAATAGCCATATGAGTCATATGTAAAGAGATAAAAGACAAGCCTGAAAATATGATCAGGAAATGAACCAAATTTAACTTATAAAAATGAAAAATATTATGACTGAAACATAACACATAATAGATAGTATAGTCATTATGGAAAACAATAAGGAGATTCCTCAAAAAATTAAAAATAGAACTACCATGTGATCCAGAGATCTCAGTTCTGGGAATATATCCAAAGGAAATGAAATCAGTATCTTGAAGAGCTATCTGTACTGCCATATTCATTGCAGTACTATTCACAACAGCCAAGATATGAAATCAGTTTGTGTCCATCAACAGATAAATAGATAAAGAAAATGTGGTATATGTATACAATGGATTATTATTCAGCCTTAAAAAAGAAGGAAACCTTTTCATTTGTGACAACATGGATGAGCCTGGATGACATTATGCTGAGTGAAATAAGTCGGCACAGAAAAACAAATACTGCATGATCTCACTTAAAATAAAAAAGTCAAAAGTCATTGAAGCAAAGAGTAGAATGGGGAGGGAAGGAAATGGGGAGATCTTGGCCAAAGGGTACAAAATTTCAATGAGGAGGGATGGTAAGTTCTGGAGATCTAATGTACAACATGGTGACTATAGTTAATAATACTGTATTGTATACTTGAAATTTGCTAAGAGAGTTGTTCTCAAATATTCTCACCACAAAAGAAAAAAAAGATAACTATGTGAGGTGATAGACATGTTAGTTAGCTTTATTGTGGTAATAATTTCATAATGTATACATTATATATGTATATGTATACATTATACATATATAATAATTTCATAATGTATACATATATCAAAACATCATGTTGTACACTCTAAATAGATTTACAGCCCAGGCCTAAGAGACTAGCAGCTTCTACTTCCTGTCTCTTGGGACACTTGCTCTCGGAGTCCCGAGCTGTCACATAAGAAGGATGACTGCTATGCTGGAGGAAACACAGGGGGAGGCCCTGGTATCACATGGAGAGGAGAGGCGGCCAGCCAAGCCCAGCCTTCAAGCCACACATGCTAAGGCATCGGCATATGAGTTAAGCTGTCTTGAACACTTTAGACCAGAACAACTACAAACAGGTGATCCCTGTTGACATCATGTGAAGAAGAAGTGTGACCCAGCTGAGTCCTGCCTGAATTCCTGACTCACAAAATTATAAAATATTTGTCTTAATCTATTGAGTTTGGGTTAGTTTGCACAAAGCAATAGATAACCAGGAAAGCCATCATCAATGGTTGTTAAAGCTGTAGCTGTGGATAGGTTTGCTGAAAGCAAACAGACAACACCAGGTTTACTCTAAAAATCATCTGGAGAAAGGCTTGTGCCTTACCCACAGGAAAACCCTTTATATATTGGAAGATGAGAATTATAATCTCCCCTATGAGGCTTCCCTGGTGGTGCAGTGGTTAAGAATCCGCCTACCAATGCAGGGGGACATGGGTTCGAGCCCTGGTCCAGGAAGATTCCACATGCCGCAGAGCAACTGAGCCCATGTGCCACAACTGCTGAGCTTGAGCTCTAGAACCCGTGAGCTACAACTACTGAGCCCGTGTGCCACAACTACTGAAGCCCACACGACTAGAGCCCGTGCTCCACAATAAGAGAAACCACCACAGTGAGAAGTCTGCACACCTCAGTGAAGAGTAGCCCCCGCTTGCTGCAACTAGAGAAAGCCCATGTGCAGCAATGAAGACCCAATGCAGCCAAAAAAAAAAAAAATCTCCCTTTTGATGAACAGCTCAAGTCCCTTCTTTTCAAGGAACAATGTACTTAATTTTATCTTGTTAGTCATATTCCTTCTTTCTGGTTTCCCAAGTTTTAAAAATCCTATTTGCTACAGTATATGTTTTCATCAGCCCTCTGAATTTTTTATCTTTCATACATGAACACTCAAGCATGGATTTGATGCCTTATTTTTCTTTCTTTTTTTTTTTTTTTAACACATTAGGCTCCTTTTTAAAGAAAGCTCATTAGGCAAAATTGCCAATGAGATTTTTTCAACAATAGTAAAAACAAAAACTTAACTTTTCCACCAGTAGTTCTAAAGACACTTCCTTAAAGCTTATGACCGATGGAGAAAGACAACCTATCATCATCTCCAACCCAGAAAAGAGAGGAGGGTGGGAAAATGCTGCATGGAGTCTTTGGCAATCCTACCAGCTCCTGTGAAAAGAGGAAGGATCAGTTCCCCAAAGGGAGAGGTGGGTACCCAGAAGAAGGACAGGGTACCCCAAAGGAGGGGAGTGATGCTGAGAAGTCAGAAACAATAAAGCCTACTGTAGTTTCCCAAATTATATTTGAGTAGACACCTACAAAATCATCATTTTTTTCTGGATGTCACTTAATGTTTATCTTTTAACCATCAAAGCCCTATGATATTTTATGCTCCATTGCTTTTGCCTGAAATTGGATGAAGACATCTTTTTTAATCAGGGAAAATATTACAAAGTCTAGGGAAGACAGGATAACAGTGTGTTTTTTTTAAAAAAATTCAGCATCTTGTTGTGTAACCAGATGTGCCTTTGCTTATTCATTAGATTTCATTGTTCACAGTGATCTTGTAAGAATCTGGCCAAGCTTTGCAAAAGGATGTCACACTGGCCTCATTCCAAGGAAATTAATAATCTTATTTCAAGCTCCTCTCCCTTCTCTTACCCGGGCTTCTAGGGAAGGCCACCGGTGTTCCCCTGTCTATGAATTACAAGGTGGTTCAGGCCCCCAGTATTTCTATTACAGAACATACTGTCTTTCATTTCAAAATTGCCTCTTATGAGTATTATTCTCTGTTCTAAAAAGATGTCATTGTTTCACTCCTATTCTACACTCCTTCTGTGTTCAAGGTCGCTAGTTACTCTGTTATTCAGGCAGACAATCTTTTCATAATTTTTTTCCAATCAATCTCAGTTCAAGGACTTACATACTCAATAGCCCCCATAAGTTTTGTCATTTCTTCTCTTGAAAACATTTTCTGTAGCGACTCTTTCTTCAGCAGCTTCCGTGTATTCAATTCCTCCTAATGCATTGCTGTATGGAACATAGGGAAGCCTTGTTTATGGTGGGTTTTGTTGGGGGAAAATGATTTTTTCTTATTTCCTTAGATTCAGCAACTATTAACTAAAGTTTCTTAACTGATTTGGGAAACGAACTGTTTTCATCTAGCTTATGAGGAGAGAGTTCTCAGCTTCTGAGGGGCAAGAGATAAAAGTTTTGAGGGTAGCAGAAACAGAGCATAGATCAAAGGCGAATGTAGACCAAAGCAGGAGTTTTGTGGGAAAAGTGTGGAAAGTAAAAGGATACTTCGGATCAAAGTTTCAAAATAAAATCCAGGGCGGTCAGAAATCTTACTCAAGCTAAAAGTGTATGTGTTGTATTGATTTATTTTCTTCCAGTTTAATTGAGAGATAATTGACATACAGCACTGTAAATTTTCCCCCCCAAATGCTGTCAATGATAATTTCCAGGATTATCATCAGAGAATATCCTTGAGGGCTAAAAACTTACCTATGAAATCTTTTTTTAAAAAAAAAAACATCTTTATTGGAGTATAATTGCTTTACAATGGTCTGTTAGTTTCTGCTGTATAACAAAATGAATCAGCTACATGTACACATATACCTCCATATGCCCTCCCTCTTGCATCTCCCTCCCACCCTCCCTATCCCACCCCTCTAGGTGGTCACAAAGCACCGAGCAGATCTCCCTGTGCTATGCGGCTGCTTCCCACTAGATATCTATTTTACATTTGGTGGTGTATATATGTCAGTGCCACTTTCTCACTTCGTCCCAGCTTCCCCTTCCCCTTCCCTGTGTCCTCAGGTCCATTCTCCATGTCTGCATCTTTATTCCTGTGCTGCCCCTAGGTTCTTCAGAACCATTTTTTCTTTTTTAGATTCCATATATATGTGTTAGCATACAGTATTTGTTTTTCGCTTTCTGACTTACTTCACTCTGTATGACAGACTCTAGGTCCATCCACTTCACTACAAATAACTAAGTTTCATTTCTTTTTATGGCTGAGCAATATTCCATTGTATACATATGTGCCTTATCTTCTTTAACCATTCATCTGTCGATGGACACTTAGGTTGCGTCCATGTCCTGGCTATTGTAAACAGTGCTGCAATGAACATTTTGGTACATGACTCTTTCTGAATTATGGTTTTCTCAGGGTATATGCCCAGTAATGGGAGTGCTGGGTCATATGGTAGTTCTTTTTTTAGGATTTAAGGAACCTCCATACTGTTCTCCATAGTGGCTGTATCAATTTATATTCCCACCAACAGTGCAAGAGTGTTCCCTTTTCTCCACACCCTCTCCAGCATTTATTGTTTGTAGATTTTTTGATGATGGCCATTCTGACCTGTGTGAGGTGATACCTCATTGTAGTTTTGATTTGCATTTCTCTAATGATTAGCGACATAGAGCAACCTTTCATGTGTTTGTTGACAATCTGTATATTTCTTTGGAGAAATGTCTATTTAGGTCTTCTGCCCATTCTTGGATTGTGTTGTTTTTTTTTGATATTGAGATGCATGAGCTGCTTGTATATTTTGGAGATTAATCCTTTGTCAGTTGCTTCATTTACAAATATTTTCTCCAATTCTGAGGGCTTTCTTTTCATTTTGTTTATGGTTTCTTTTGCTGTGAAAAGCTTTTATGTATCGTTAAGTCCCATTTGTTTATTTTTGGTTTTGTTTCCATTTCTCTAGGAGGTGGGTCAAAAAGGATCTTGCTGTGATTTACATCATAGAGTGTTCTGCCTATGTTTTCCTCCAAGAGTTTTATAGTGTCCAGTCTTACATTTAGGTCTCTAATCCATTTTGAGTTTATTTTTGTGTATGGTGTTAGGGAGTTTTCTAAATTCATCCTTTTACATGTAGCTGTCCAGTTTTCCCAGCACCACTTATTGAAGAGGCTATTTTTCTCCACTGTATATTCTTGCCTCCTTTATCAAAGATAAGATGACCATATGTGTGTGGGTTAATCTCTGTGCTTTCTATCCTGTTCCATTGATGTATATTTCTGTTTTTGTGCCAGTACCGTACTGTCTTGATTACTGTAGCTTTGTAGTATAGTCTGAAGTCAGGAAGCCTGATTCCTCCAGCTCTGTTTTTCTTTCTCAAGATTGCTTTAGCTATTCGGGGTTTTTGTGTTTCCATACAAATTGTGAATTTTTTTGTTCTAGTTTTGTTAAAAATGCCATTGGTAGTTTGATAGAGATTGCACTGAATCTATAGATTGCTTTGGGTAGTATAGTCATTTTCACAATGTTGATTCTTCCATTCCAAGAACATGGTATATCTCTCCATCTGTTGCTATCATCTTTAATTTCTTTCATCAGTGTCTTATAGTTTTCTGCATATAGGTCTTTTGTCTCCTTAGGTAGGTTTATTCCTAGGTATTTTATTCTTTTTGTTGCAATGGTAAATGGGAGTGTTTCCTTAATTTCTCTTTCAGATATTTCATCATTAGTGTATAGGAATGCAAGAGATTTCTGTGCATTAATTTTGTGTCCTGCTACTTTACCAAATTCATTGATTAGCTGTAGTAGTTTTCTGGTAGCATATTTAGGATTCTCTATGTGTAGTATCATGTCACCTGCAAACAGTGCCAACTTTACTTCTTCTTTTCCGATTTGGATTCCTTTTATTTCTTTTTCTTCTCTGAATGCTGTGGCTAAAACTTCCAAAACTATGTTGAATAACAGTGGTGAGAGTGAACAACCTTGTATTGTTCCTGATCTTAGTGGAAATGGTTTCTGTTTTTCACCATTGAGAAAGATGTTGGCAGTGGGTTTGTCATATGTGGCCTTTATTATGTTGAGGTAAGTTCCATCTATGCCTACTTTCTGGAGGGTTTTTATCATAAATGGGTGTTGAACTTTTTCAAAAGCCTTTTCTGCACCTACTGAGATAATCATTTGGTTTTTCTCCTTCAGTTTGTTAATATGGTTTATCACATTGATTGATTTGTGTATATTGAAGAATCCTTGCATTCCTGGGGTAAACCCCACTTGATCATGGTGTATGATCATTTTTGTGTGCTGTTGGATTCTGTTTGCTAGTATTTTGTTGAGGTTTTTTTGCATCTATGTTCAACAGTGATATTGACTTTAATTTTCTTTTTTTGGTGACATCTCTGTCTGGTTTTGGTATCAGGGTGATGGTGGCCTCTTAGAATGAGTTTGGGAGTGTTCCTCCCTCTGCTATATTTTGTAAGAGTTTGAGAAGGATAGGTGTTAGCTCTTCTCTAAATGTTTGATGGAATTCACCTGTGAAGCCATCTGCTCCTGGGTGGTTGTTTGTTGGAAGATCTTTAATCACAGTTTCAGTTTCAGTGCTTGTGATTAGTCTGTTTAAATTTTCCATTTCTTCCTGGTTCAGTCTCGGGAGTTGTGCTTTTGTAAGAATTTGTCCATTTCTTCCAGGTTGTTCATTTTATTGGCATATAGTTGCTTGTAATAATGATCCTTTGTATTTCTGCAGTATCAGTTGTTATTTTCCCTTTTTCATTTCTAATTCTATTGATTTGAGTCTTCTCCCTTTTTTTCTTCATGAGTCTGGCTAATGGTTTATCAATTTTGTTAAATTTCTCAAAGAACCAGACTTTAGTTTTATTGATCTTTGCTATTGTTTCCTTCATTTCTTTTTCATTAATTTCTGATCTGATCTTTATGATTTCTGTCCTTCTGCTGACTTTGGGTTTTTTGTTCTTCTTTCTCTAATTGCTTTAGGTGTAAGGTAAGGTTATTTGTTTGAGATCTTTTTTTGTTTCTTCAGGTAGGATTGTATTGTTATAAACTTCCCTCTTAGAACTGCTTTTGCTGCATCCCATAGGTTTTGGGTAGTCGTGTTTTCATTGTCATTTTTTTCTAGGTATTTTTGATTTCCTCTTTGATTTCTTCAGTGATCTCTTGGTTATTAAGTAGTGTATTTTTTAGCCTCCATGTGTTTGTATTTTTTTTACAGATATTTTCCTGTAATTGTTATGTAGTCTCATAGTGTTGTGGTTGGAAAAGATACTTGATATGATTTCAATTTTATTAAATTTACCAAGGCTTGATTTGTGATCCAAAATATGATCTATCCTGGAGAACGTTCCATGAACATTTGAAAAGAAATTATATTCTGTTGTTTCTGGATGGAATGTCCTATAAGTATCATTTAAGTCCATCTTGCTTAATGTATCATTTAAAGCTTGTGTTTCCTTATTTATTTTCATTTTGGATGATCTGTCCATTGATGAAAGTGGGGTGTTCAAGTCCCCTACTATGATTGTGATACTGTCGATTTCCCCTTTTATGGCTGTTAGCATTTGCCTTATGTATTGAGGTGCTCCAATATTGGGTGCATAAATATTTACATTAGGTATATATTCTTCTTGGATTGATCCCTTGATCATTATGTAGTGTCCTTCTTTGTCTCTTGTAATAGTCTTTATTTTAAAGTCTATTTTGTCTGATATGAGAATTGCTACTCTGGCTTTCTTTTGATTTCCATTTGCATGGAATATCTTTTTCCATCCCCTCACTTTCAGTCTGTATGTTTCCCTGATTCTGAAGTGGGTCTCTTGTAGACAGCATATATACAGGTCTTGTTTTTGTATCCATTCAGCCAGTCTATGTCTTTTCGTTGGAGCATTTAATCTATTTACATTTAAGGTAACTATTGATATATATGTTCCTATTACCATTTTCTTTTTTCTTTATTCTGCTCTGTGGTAGTTATTTCCAGTATTTTATCTTCCAGTCAATTATCCGTTCTTTTGCCTCAGTTATTCTGCTATTGATTCCTTCTAGAGAAGTTTTAATTTCATTTATTGTGTTGTTCATCATTGTTTGTTTGCTCTTTAATTCTTCTAGGTCTTTTTAAATGTTTCTTGTTTTTTCTCCATTTTATTCACAAGATTTTGGATCATCTTTACTATCATTACTCTGAATTCTTTTTCAGAGTAAACTGCTTATTTCCTCTTCACTTATTTGGTCTGGTGGGTTTTTACCTGTCTCCTTCATCTGCTGTGTATTTTTCTGTCTTCTCATTTTGCTTAACTTACTGTGTTTGGGGTCTCCTTTTCACAGGCTGCAGGTTCATAGTTCCTTTTGTTTTTGGTGTCTGCCCCCAGTGGGTCAGGTTGGTTCAGTGGGTTGTGTAGGCTTCCTGGGAGGGGACTGGTGCCTCTGTTCTGGTGGATGAGGCTGGATCTTGTCTTTCTGGTTGGCAGGACTGCTTCTGTTGGTGTGTTTTGGGGTGTGTGTGAACTTATGATTTTAGGCAGCCTCTCTGCTAATGGTATGCGTTGTGTTCCTGTCTTGCTAGTTGTTTGGCATGGGGTGTCCAGCACTGTAGCTTGCTGGTCGTTGAGTGAAGCTGGGTGTTAGCGTTGAGATGGAGATCTCTGGGAGAGCTCTCGCCTATTGATATTACATGGGGCCAGGAGGTCTCTGGTGGACCTATGTCCTGAACTTGGCTCTCTCACCTCAGAGGCTCAGGCCTGACATGAGACTGGAGCACCAAGACCCTGTCAGCCACACGGCTCAGGAGAAAAGGGAGAAAAAGAAAGAAAGAAAGAATAAATAAATAAATAAAGTTATTAAAAAATATATTATTAAAATAAAAAAGTAATAAAAAAAGAAAAGAAAGAAGAGAGCAATCAAACCAATAAACAAATCCACCAATAATAACAAGTGCTAAAAACTATATCGAAAAAGCAAAAACAAAACCAAAAAAATGGACAGAGAGAACCCTAGGGCAAATGGTAAAACCAAAGCTATACAGACAAAATCACACAAAGAAGCATACATATACAGAGTCACAAAAAGAGAAAAAGGAAAAAAAAAATAAATAAAGGAAGAGAGCAACCAAATCAGTAAACAAATCTAGCAATGATAATAAGCTCTAAATATGAAACTGAGATAAACATAAAACCAGAAACAAATTAGATGCAGAAAGAAAACCCCAAGCCTACAGTTGCTCCCAAAGTCCACCACCTCAATTTTGGGATGATTTGTTGTCTATTCAGATATTCCACAGAGGCAGGGTACATCAAGTTGACTGTGGAGATTTAATCCACTCTTCCTGAGGCTGCACGTAGACACTTCCCTTTCTCTTCTTTGTTTGCACAGCTCCTGGGGTTCAGCTTTGGATTTGGACCCGCCTCCACATGTAGGTCGCCTGAGGTCGTCTGTTCCCCACCCAGACAGGATGGGCTTAAAGTAGCAGCTGACCAGGGGGCTCTGGCTCACTCAGGCTGAGGGGGTGTCTACGGAATGTGGGACGAGCCTGCGGCGGCAGAGGCCAGCATGACGTTGCAACAGCCTGAGGCGTGCTGTGTGTTCTCCCGGGGAAGTTGTCCCTGGATCATGGGACCCTGGAAATGGTGGGCTACACAGGTTCCTGAGAGGGGAGCTGTGGATAGTGACCTGTGCTTGAACACAGGCTTCTTGGTGGCTGCAGCAGTAACCTTAGCATTTCATGCCTGTCTCTGGTGTCCGCGCTGATAGCCATGGCTTGTGCCCATCTCTGGAGCTCATTTAGGTGGTGCTCTGAATCCTCTCTCCTTGTGCACCCCAAAACAATGATCTCTTGCCTCTTAAGGAGGTCCAGACTTTTTGCCGGACTACCTCCTTGCTAGCTGTGGCGCACTAGCCCCCTTCAGGCTGGGTTCACGCAGCCAACCCCAGTCCTCTCTTTGGGATCTGACCTCTGAACCCCGAGCCTCAGCTCCCAGCCCCCACCTGCCCTGGTGGGTGAGCAGACCAGCCTCTCAGGCTGGTAAGTACTGGTCAGCACCAATCCTCTGTGCAGGAATCTCTCTGCTTTGCCCTCTGCGCCCTTGTTGCTATGCTCTCCTCCATGGCTCCAAAGCTTCCCCCACTGCTACCCCCTGTCTCCACCAGTGAAGGGGCTTCCTAGTGTGTGGAAACATTTCCTCCTTCACAGCTCCCTCCCAGAGGTGCAGGTCCCATCCTTATTCTTTTGTCTCTGTTTTTCCTTTTTTCTTTTGCCCTACCCCATTACATGGGGAGTTTCTTGCCTTTTGGGAAGTCTGAGGTCTTCTGCCAGGGTTCAGCAGGTGTTCTGTTGTAGTTGTTGCACAGGTAGATGTATTTTTGATGTATTTGTGGGGAGGAAGGTGATCTCTATGTCTTACTCCTCTGCCATCTTGAAGGTCCCCTCAGCACTGTATATTTAAGGAGTACAGCATAGTGATTTGACTTACATACATCATGAAATGATTACCACAATAAGTTTAGTGAACATTCATCATCTCATATAGATACAAAATTAAAGAAAGAGAAAAATATATGATTTTCCATGTGATGAGAATTCTTAGAATTTACTTTCTTAACTTTCATATGTAACATATGAAACAGTGTTAATTATATTTATCATGTTATACATTACATCCCTAGTATTTGTTTATCTTGTAACTGGAAGTTTGTACCTTTTGACCACCTTCATCCAATTCTCCCTCTCCCAATCCCCCACCTCTAGCAACCACCAGTCTGATCTGTTTTTCTATGAGTTTGTTTATTTCTGAAGTATAATTGACCTATAATGCTATGTTAGTTCCTATTGCACAGCATAGTGATTTGATTTTTTTTACATTTCAAAGTGATCACCAAGATAGGTCTAGTTACCATATATCACCATACAAAGATATTAAATAATGATTGATTATATTCCCAATACTGTGTATTTCATCCCCATGACTCATGAGACCATCCCATTAATGCTTATAGTAACTACTAATTAATCACAGTCTATCATGAATTGCTTAGACCTATGAAAAACTGCAATTACAATCTTCATTTGACAAACCCCAAGATCAGACAGCTGTTAAGAACTGGGTATGTTTAATCCTAAAGTAAGTTATCTTTGAGATGAAATAGTATGGACTCTGCTGCTTCATAATACAAAAACCAACATCACAAAGGAAACGAAATATCAGTGGATAATAGAACTAATACTCAAGGAATATTTAGTGGTAGAAATAATAAAATATTTAAAAAATATATAATTATTATCTTTAGAAGGATACTAGGGATTGGAACCAAGATGGCAGAGTAGAAGGACATGCTCTTACTCCCTCTTCCGAGAACACCAGAATCGCAACTAACTGCTGGACAATCATCAACAGGAAGACACTGGAACTCACCAAAAAAGATACCCCACATCCAAAGACAAAGGAGAAGCCACATGAGATGGTAGGAGGGGCGCAATCACAATAAAATCAAATCCCATAACTTCTGAGTGGGTGACTCACAGACTGGAGAACACTTATACCAGAGAAGTCCACCCACTGGAGTGAAGGTTCTGAGCCCCACATCAGGCTTCCCAATCTGGTGGTCAGCAATGGGGGGAGGAATTCACAGAGAATCAGACTTTGAAGGCTACTGGGATTTGATTGCAGGACTTCAACAGAACTGGGGGAAACAGAGACTCCATCCTTGAAGGGTACACACAAAGTAGTGTGAGCATCGGGACCCAGGGGAAGGAGCAGTGACCCCACGGGAGACTGAACCAGACCTACCTGCTAGTGTTGGAGGGTCTTCTGCAGAGACGGGGGCTGGCTGTGGCTCACTGTGGGGACAAGGACACTGGCAGCAGAAGTTCTGGGAAGTACTCCTTGGCGTGAGCCCCCCCAGAGTCCACCATTAGCCCCACCAAGGAGCCCAGGTAGGCTCCAGTGTTGGATTGCCTCAGGCCAAACAACCAACAGGGAGGGAACCCAGCCCCACCCATCAGCAGTCAAACGGGTTAAAGTTTTATGGAACTCTGCCCAGCAGAGCAACAGTCAGCTCTACCCACCACAAGTCCCTCCTATTAGGATGCTTGCACAAGCCTCTTAGATAGCTTCATCCACCAGAGGGCAGAGAGCAGAAGCAAAAAGAACTACAATCCTGCAGCCTGTGGAACAAAAACCACATTCACAGAAAGATAGACAACATGAAAAGGCAGAGAGCTATGTACCAGATGAAGGAACAAGATAAAACCCCATAAAAACAACTAAATGAAGTGGAGATAGGCAACCTTCCAGAAAAAGAATTCAGAATAATGATAGTGAAGATGATCCAGGACCTCGGAAAAAGAATGGAGGCAAAGATCAAGAAGATGCAAGAAAGTTTAACAAAGAGTTAGAAGAATTAAAGAAAAACACACAGAAATAAAAAATACAATAATTGAAATGAAAACTACACTAGAAGGAATCAATAGCAGAATAACTGAGGCAGAAGAACAGATAAGTGACCTGAAAGACAGAATGGTGGAATTCATGGCTGTGGAACAGAATAAAGAAAAAAGAATGAAAAGAAATGAAGACAGCCTAAGAGACCTCTGGGACAACATTAAACACAACAACATTCGCATTATAAGGGTCCCAGAAGGAGAAGACAGAGAGAAAGGACCAGAGAAAATATTTGAAGAGATTATAGTCAAAAACTTCCCTAACATGGGAAAGGAAATAGCCACCCAAGTCCAGGAAGCACAGAGAGTCTCATACAGGGTAAATCCAAGGAGAAACATGCTGAGACATGTAGAAATCAAATTGGCAAAAATTAAGGACAAAGAAAAATTATTGAAAGCAGCAAGGGAAAAATGACAAATAACATACAAGGGGACTCCCATAAGGTTAACAGCTGATTTCTCAGCAGAAACTCTACAAGCCAGAAGGGAGTGGCATGATATACTTAAAGCGATGAAAGGGAAGAACCTACAACCAAGATTACTCTACCCAGCAAGGATCTCATTCAGATTTGATGGAGAAATCAGAAGCTTTACAGACAAGAAAAGCTAAGAGAATTCAGCACCACCAAACCAGCTCTACAACAAATGCTAAAGTAACTTCTCTAAGTGGGAAACACAAGAGAAGAAAAGGACCAACAAAAAAAACCCCAAAACAATTAAGAAAATGGTCATAGGAAGATACATAGCGATAATTACCTTAAACGTGAATGGATTAAATGCTCCAACCAAAAGACACAGGCTTGCTTAATGGATACAAAAACAAGACCTGTCTTGTTTGTAATATAAACATATATAAAAATATATGCTGTCTACAAGAGACCCACTTCAGACCTAGGGACACATACAGACTGAAAGGGAGGGGATGGAAAAAGATATTCTGTGCAAATGGAAATCAAAAGAAAGCTGGAGTAGCAATACACATATCAGATAAAATAGACTTTAAAATAAAGAATGTTACAACAGACAAGGAAGGACACTACATAATGATCAAGGGATCAATCCAAGAAGAAGATATAACAATTATAAATATATATGCACCCAACATAGGAGCACCTCAATACATAGGGCATCTGCTAACAGCTATAAAAGCAGAAATTGACAGTAACACAGTAGTAGTGGAGGACTTTAACACCTCACTTACACCAATGGACAGATCATCCAAAATGAAAATAAATAAGGAAACAGAAGCTTTAAATGACCCAATAGACCAGATAGATTTAATTGATATTTAAAGGACATTCCATCCAAAAACAGCAGGTTACACTTTCTTCTCAAGTGCACACGGAACATTCTCCAGGATAGATCACATCTTGGGTAACAAATGAAGCCTCAGTAAATTTAAGAAAATTGAAATCATATCATGCATCTTTTCTGACCACTACGCAATGAGATTAGAAATGAATTACAGGGAAAAAACCGTAAAAAACACAAACACATGGAGGATAAACAATACATTATTAAATAACCAAGAGATCACTGAAGAAATCAAAGAGGAAATCAAAAAATACCTAGAGACAAATGACAAATGAAAACACGACAATCCAAAACCTATGGGATGCAGCAAAAGCAGTTCTAAGAGGGAAGTTTATAGCTATACAAGCTTACCTCAAGAAACAAGAAAAATCTCAAATAAACAATCTAAACTTACACCTAAAGGCACTAGAGAAAGAAGAACAAACACAACCCAAAGTTAGCAGAAGGAAAGAAATCATAAAGATCAGAGCAGAAATAAATGAAACAGAAACAAAGAAAACAATAGCAAAGATCAATAAAACTAAAAGCTTGTTCTTTGAGAAGATAAACAAAGTTGATAAACCATTAGCCATACTCATCAAGAAAAAGGAGAGGACTCAAATCAATAAAATTAGAAATGAAAAAGGAGAAGTTACAACAGACACCGCAGAAATACAAAGCATCCTAAGAGACTACTACAAGCAGCTGTATGCCAATAAAATGGACAAGCTGGAAGAAGTGGACAAATTTTTTGAAAGGTATAACCTTCCAAGACTGAACCAGGAAGAAATAGAAAATATGAACAGACCAATCACAAGTAATGAAATTGAAACTGTGATTAAAAATCTTCCAACAAACAAAAGTCCAGGACCAGATGGCTTCACAGGTGAATTCTATCAAACATTTAGAGAAGAGCTAACACCCATCCTTCTCAAACTCTTCCAAAACATTGCAGAGGAGGGAACACTCCCAAACTCATTCTATGAGGCCACCATCATGGTGATACCAAAACCAGACAAAGATACTACAAAAAAAGAAAATTACAGTCTAAGATCACTGATGAATATAGATGCAAATATCCTCAACAAAATACTAGGAAACAGAATCCAACAACACATTAAAACGATCATATACCATGATCAAGTGGGATTTATCACAGGAATGCAAGGATTCTTCAATACATGCAAAACAATCAATGTGATACACCATATTAACAAATTGAAGAGTAAAAACCACATGATCATCTCAATAGATGCAGAAAGAGTTTTTGACAAAATTCAGCACTCATTTATGATAAACAGTCTCCAGAAAGTGGGCATAGAGCGAAACTACTTCAACATAATAAAGGCCATATACGACAAACCCACAGCCAACATCATTCTCAATGGTGAAAAACTGAAAGCATTTCTTCTAAGATCAGTAACAAGGCAAGGTTGTCCACTCTTGCCACTATTATTCAACATAGTTTTGGAAGTCCTAGCCACGGAAATCAGAGAAGAAAAAGAAATAAAAGGAATACAAATTGGAATAGAAGAAGGAAAACTGTCATTGTTTGCAGATGACATGATACTATACATAGAGAATCCTAAAGATGCCACCAGAAAACTACTAGAGCTAATCAATGAATTTGGTAAAGTTACAGGATACAAAATTAATGCACAGAAATCTCTTGCATTCATATACACTAATGCTGAAAAATCTGAAAGAGAAATTAAGGAAACACTCCCATTTACCTTTGCAACAAAAAGAATAAAATACCTAGGAATAAACCTACTTAGGGAGACAGAAGACCTGTATGCAGAAAACTCTAAGACACTGATGAAATAAATTAAAGACGATACAGACAGATGGAGAGATATACCATATTCTTTGATTGGAAGAATTAACATTGTGAAAATGACTGTACTACCCAAAGCAATCTACAGATTCAATGCAATCTCTAGCAAATTACCAATGGCATTTTTTACAGAACTAGAACAAAAAAATCTTAAAATTTGTATGGAGACACAAAAGACCCCGAAGAGCCAAAGCAGCCTTGAGGGAAAAAAACGGAGCTGGAGGAATCAGACTCTCTGACTTTAGACTATACTATAAAGCTACAGTAATCAAGAAAATATGGTACTGGCACAAAAACAGAAACATAGATCAATGGAACAAGATAGAAAGCCCAGAGATAAACCCATGCACCTATGGTCAACTAATATATGACAAAGGAGGCAAGGATATGCAATGGAGAAAAGACAGTTTCTTCAATAAGTGGTGCTGGGAATACTGGACAGCTACGTGTAAAAGAATGAACTTGGAATACTCCCAGCACCATACACAAAAATAAACTTGAAATGGATTAAAGACCTAAATGTAAGACTGGGCACTATAAAACTGTTAGAGGAAAACATAGGAAGAACACTCTTTGACATAAATCACAGCAAGTTCTTTTGTGATCCAACTCCTAGAGTAATGGAAATAAAAACAAAAATAAACAAATGGGACCTAATGAAACTTAAAAGTTTTTGCACAGCAAAGGAAACTACAAACAAGATGAAAAGACAACCCTCAGAATGGGAGAAAATATTTGCAAATGAATCAATAGACAAAGGATTAATCTCCAAAATATATAAACAGCTCACGCAGCTCAACATTAAAAAACAAACAACCCAATCTAAAAATGGGCAGAAGATCTAAACAGACATTTCTCCAAAGAAGACATACAGATGGCTAAGAAACACATGAAAAGCTGCTGAACACCACTAATTACTAGAGAAATGTAGAAATCAAAACTACAATGAGGTATCACCTCACACCAGTTAGAATGAGCATTATCAGAAAATCTACAAACAACAAATGCTGGAGAGGGTGTGGAGAAAAGGGAACCCTCTTGCACTGTTGGTGGGAATGTAAATTGATACAGCCACTATGCAGAACAGTATGGAGGTTCCTTAAAAAACTAAAGATACAATTAGCAGATGAGCCAGCAATCCCACTACTGGGCATATACCCAGAGAAAACCATAATTCAAAAAGACACACGCACCCCAATGTTCATTGCAGCACTATTTACAATAGCCAGGTCACAGAAGCAACCTAAATGCCCATCAACAGATGAATGGATTAAAAAGCTGTGGTACATATATACAATGGAATATTACTCAGCCATAAAAGGAACGAAATTGAGCATTTGTTGAGACGTGGATGGATCTAGAGACTGTCATACAGAGTGAAATAAATCAGAAAGAGAAAAACAAATATCGTATAATAACGCATATATATGGAACCTAGAAAAATGGTACAGATGAACCGGTTTGCAGGGCAGAAATTGAGACACAGATGTAGAGAACAAATGTATGGGCACCAAGGGAGGAAAGTGGCGGGGTGTGGGGGTGGTGGTGTGATGACATGGATGATTGAGATTGACATGTATACACTGATGTGTATAAAATTGATGACTAATAAGAACCTGATGTATAAAAAATAAATAAAATTAAATTAAAAAATTAAAAAAAAAGAAAAGAACCTCTTTATAGGGATACACTTACAGATATCAGAACTATTAGTTGGCAAAATGTGTATCTTTTACCAACATAAAAATTCTTCAATTAAAAAAAACCTCAAAATGAACCACAGACCTAAATGTAAAACACAAAACTATAAAACTCCTAAAAAATAACACAGGAGAAAACCTAGATGACCTTGGGTATGGCAATGACTCTTAAGATATAACACCCAAAGCACAATCCATGAAAGAAAGAATTGAGCTAAACTTCATTCAAATAGAAAATTTCTGCTCTGTGAAAATCACCATCAAGGTAATGAAAAGACAAGCCACAGAGTGGGAGAAAATAGTTGTAAAAGATGCATCTTGTTAGGATAAAGTGGCAACTTTCAAGCTTCTTACGTGTACAATTGGTGTAATTTATTTTGGTATGTAGTGAGGTACAGACTTTAGTTTTAAATAGGTGTACAGTTTTCTAGGTATCAATTTTAAAGATTATAACTTCATTTTATCACAATCAAACTTCCCAGACATACTTAGAACTATTTGTGGATATTCTTTTCTGTTTAATTTGTATATGTGTTCATTCATGTAGTAATGCTACAATGTTTGAATTGTACTGGCTTTATAGTAAGTTATATAGCTGCCTGCTCATTAACAGATACTCAACTTCTAATAAAATTTATTACTTGTAGAAAAAAAAAAGAAAGATACTAAAAGATGTCCCATTAATTTCTTCAATTTATTCAACAAGTACTTTTTGAGCACTGTTATGTGTCAAGTACTATGTGTGCACTGAGAAAACAGCAATGAACAAAATAATTCCTACTCTTTTAGAATTAAGATTCTAATGATGGGAGCAAGAGATAATAAATAAGTAAACAAACAAACAAATATGCCAGTTGGAATAACTGCTGTGAAGAAGGCTAAAACAAGAACAATTTTTACATTTTCAAATATTTATTAATTTATATTAAATTTTATTTATTTATATTTAATTTTAAACTATAGCTGATTTACAATGTTGTGTTAATTTCTGCTATACAAAAAATTGACTCAGTTATACACACACACACACATATATATATACACACACACATATATATACATTCTTTTTCATATTTTTTCCATTATGGTTTATCACATGATATTGAATATAGTTCCCTGTGCTGTACAGTAGGACCTTGTTCTTTATCCATTCTTTTTTTAAAAAAAAACAAATTTATTTATTTATTTATTTATTTTTGGCTGTGTTGGGTCTTCGTTACTGCACATGGGCTTTCTCTATTTGTGGCGAGTGGGGGCTACTCTTTGTTGCAGTGCATGGGCTTCTCATTGTGGTGGCTTCTCTTGTTGTGGAGCATGGGTTTTAGGCACATAGGCTTCAGTAGTTGTGGCACACGGGCTCAGTAGTTGTGGCGCATGGGCTTAGTTGCTCCGCGGCATGTGAGATCTTCCCGGACCAGGGCTTGAACCTGTGTCCCCCACACTGACAGGTGGATTCTCAACCACTGTGCCACCAGGGAAGCCCTATCTAATCTTATATAATAGTTTTCATCCCAAACTCCCAATCCATCCCTCCCCCATCCCCTCTCCTCCTTGACCATCACAAGTCTGTTCTGTCTGTGAGTCTGTTTCTAAACCAAGAACAATTTTTTAATGTAAAATAACTAGTTAGAAAATTTTGAAATGAAAAATATGGTTGTTGAAATGGAATTCTCAGTAAATGGGCTGAATAACAGAGTAGACATAGCTGAAGGGAACATTTGCAGTTTGAAGATCAGAGCAGTGCATATGGATGAAGAGCCAGAAATACAAAGGAAAATTAAGAAACATGAAGCATAGATATAGAAAACTCAACATCTGTCCAGTGGGAATTCCAGGAGGAAAGAACAGAGAAGGGAGAATGCAGGGGGTTGGTGGTGGATCACTCAGATAAATCAGACTAGAACATCCTTCCAGAGCTAAAGAAAGACCAGTGACCTCAGATGCCAAGACCCTACTAATACCAAACAGAATTCCTAAAAAGACACTCAGCCTGGACACACTCCGGTAGATTGTCAGGACGTCAAGGATAAAGAGACCACCCTTAAAGCTTCATTTCTTCTTTCAACATCCATCCAAGAACCACTTATGGGGTGCCACTATGTGTGTTACAAGCAGTGTTTGAGTGTCTCAGGATTGTGGTGAACAACACAGATGAGGACTCACCCTCATGAGGGCAGGGCAGGGGTCAGACCAATATCAGCTTATTGAATACTTAAATACTTAAATAACTACCTGTGAGTGTATGGATAGAAATAATTAGGGTGAAGAAACTGGAAGCAAGTGGGGGTGAGGGCCTCCTTTAGGCGGGAGATCACAGAGGGATGTTCTGAGGAGCCCTGAGATTGGAAGAAAAGGACTAGCAATGGGGAGACCAGGGCAAACTTATTCCAGGCAAGGGGACCAGCAAGGTCCCAGGCTGCTACGTGGGAAAGAAGGAGTGTGTTCTAGGACTGGGAAGAGCCAGTATAGGAAGAGCAGGATGGGTGGGATGGGGGCGGAGACGGTGGCTGAGATTAGGAACCCCTTGGAGACACTCATGTCCCTGGATGACATATTGTGTTGTAAGATTTCAGGGGGACATGACAGCCACTGAAGGTGCTGGTGACTTAACTTGTTTCTTCTCTGATGCCTGTTCTGCTGCATCGTAAATCAGCTGGGCTAAGACTTCAGCCTCAGTGTCTGTCCGGGAGAACTAAGGAGAGTTTGGGGGTTTAACGGGTTTAATGCGTGATTTGTCAAGTTCCTCCTTAATTTCACTTGCGGTTTCCAGCTCAGAGGGAGGAGGCTCCGGCCAGAGGGCACATGGACTGGGCAGCCTGGGGCACTGAAAGAGAAGGGCTGGGCCCAGGCCCTGAGCTCTTCAGTGAGAGGTGATCAGCATCCAACATGGATGGAATGGCCATTCAGCCCCTGTCCACCTTTGGCTGGTTTGGAAGGTTGGGGGGGGGTGGTGGTACTAAGAAAGTTGCAGAGAGCAGAAGCCTCTTGCTTTCTTCCTGACAGTGAGGCCTGATACCCCTTTCCTATCCCCATTAATAGCTGCAGTTTCTAGAGCTGAAGTGGGGCTATCAAGAATCCATTTGAGAAGTAAGTATGGAGTAGCATTTTGAACGTGGGCTGATAACAGCTCCTCACTTATCGGCAGTGAATTGCGTGCTGCAGGGCAGCATTGCATGGGAGGTCTAGTGGATGATGAATTCTGCATTCTTTGTCAGTAGGGCCTTAGACGCAGAGAAGGAATGACATTTGGGAAACTCAAGAGCCAGGCAATTAGCCCAGGAAGGGAGCTGGCCAACACCTTTCATGGCTTCCAGAGATTCTTCCAGAGCAATCAAAAAACAGATAACTCTGGGTCTGTGGTCCCGACTCCAGGTGTTTGAGGCTTGAGAGAAAGTGCATTGGGAAGATTTCAAGAGGCTGAGAACCATCAAATGGAAAATCCTAAGTGCTCCGCTGCAAAATGGCTCAAATTGTGGCTAATATGTGGAGCAATGTATCTGCACTGCAGGGCTATAAGCTATGAAAATCATTACAGGAAAACACCACTAGACCACAGTCAGTAGGATCCCAATTTTTCAATCCTGTAAAACATAGGGGTCACAATATTGGGAGCTTAATAAAAAACAGTAGCTTTCAGTGAGTCACCATTGTCAAAAAAAGCGCAAAAGTAAAGATGGTAGAAAACGTATTGTGCACAAGTGGACGTTCAGGGGAAAGGGAAAGTCTTAAAAGACCATGGGCCATGACTTCCTGTCCATCTGGACCCCTCAGCTCCTGCCCAGGAGAAGAACTTCAGCTGGTCTTGCTTGAGGAAAGGAGTCAACTGCCGAGCGCATTGTAGCCAACTTTATATCACTGAGCATGACTGTGGGTGGAGGTTTAGGTATTACTGTCCCGGCAAAACCACCCTGTGGTGCTGAGGGGGGTGTGATGACCTCAGACGTAGGGAAGCAGAAGAAGCTATAAATAAATGTGGGTTCATTCCTGTGGGCCAAGGAACAGAGGAATTATGATGCCCCTGCTCAATATATGTGCAGCAGAAACCTACTCTCAAATACAGGAGAGACAGAAAGAGACGGGGGAGGAGGAGAAGGAAGTGGAGGAGGGGGAGGGGGAGGGGGAGGGAGGGGGAGGAAGGGGAGGGGTGAGGAGGAAGGGACCAAACACTCAGATTCGTGAAGGTTACAATAACTAGTATGCATTGACTTTTTGTCTCTACGACCTGAGAGTCAAAACCTCTTTTGTCGTGCGTGGCTCCTAAGCACATCTTATCAGGGATGAAAAAGTGTCTATTACTGTATAAATTTTAGGAGAAAAATTCTTCTCTGGTCAGATTCATTCCAATCAGAAGAGAGTCTTGGAGACTTGGTTATTATGGAAAGTGCTCTAATTAGCAGAGATCAAACAGTCTATAATTATTCTCTATTATCCGGAAGAAACATCTAACCCGACGGAAGCAATATGCAGGCCCACAAGAAGGAATTACACCACTCTTTTCACAATGAGTCTTGCTTTGTCAGACCAGAGCCAGGCTGCCCATGGGCCTCTGTTTTCTATTTTGCTGCAGACAAGGGGGCAGGAAGTGTAGTCCCATCCCATAGACTGGTAAACTGAAGAATATTCTCCAAGGGACTCTAATAGGTGGGCTACTGGGGCCTCTCAGCATAACATGATGAGACCAAAAACTCCCTGAGACCCCATGTGTGGTTCCAGCACATGCAGGCAGGATATGGGCCTCCCTTCAGATAGGGGAGCTGAGCGCTTGCTGGGGACCCTGCGTTTAAAGAGCACCACTCAGGACCCCTGCCGGGCTACAGATGCTCTCAGAGACTAGGGTGGTGTGTCTCAGTGCTGTATTAGAACTCAGCCTGTGACCATTGGTGGGGGACTCCACGCAGTCCTAGCACTGTGACATTCACACAGAGGGCACAGGACAACAGGCAGGTCTCCAAAAAGACCCAAAAGGGTTCCAGCATCCCCCTGGCAAGAAGGCGGTAATGGTAGAATAAGGGACAGTTGGCTCTGTGTAAAGGTGAAGCACATATCACTTCATCTCGGAGAAGCAGCAAGCCACCTCCATGGGTCTGAATCCAGAAGCAGTAGCTTGAGTCCAAGGGATGAAGATAGAGCATCTGTACCAGGAACTATCAGTAGCACTGAGGAAGGGGTGACGATACCCATTGGGAGGGAGGAAGCTGCATTTCCAGAACTGAGGACCAGGTGCCGGTTTATCACTGAGGGCTCTAAGAAATCCAGAAAACAACTCAGGTAACTCATGATGTTCTGGATAGGTGTGCCTGAGGCGGACATGTCTCATGTGGTTAAGGTGCTGGTATGTGACACCCAATGGTGTTAGCTCAGATGTCCCAGTCCTTTTTACCCCCTGGGCAGGGGGAGAATAGGTATTATGTTTTTTCTAAGAGGTGTTGAGATGTTCCACCTTTCCATGAGTGTGAGGTAATAGGAAGGGTCCCTTTGTACCAGGACTAAGGTGGGCATCAAGGCAGTCCCTCCCCTGGTTAGCAGGATATCCAAGACGTGATTACAGGTTAGACCTTGCAGCCCATCTCTCTGTTGCTCCCAGCCCAGGCTTGCCCTTGTCCTTGTGTGACATCTTTGAATCTTACACGGTTTAGAGCATATTCCCAGAGTGGGCGTGGGAAGAGACACACTTTTGCACCTGCAGTGAGTGACAGCCATTGCCTGAGCATCTAACCAGCCACATTCAGCACTTTATTGAACACTGTGTTCAATAGACTGGATCTTGATCGCTAACACTAAACACACTGCTTTGTCATGCTTCTGCCACTCTGGACGATTCTGGGCCCTCAACATTTAGGGCAGGTTCTAATACAGGGTCTAGCTTTGGTAGCATACTTAATCATTTTCGATACATCAGAACAGTTACCAAGCCCGTTATAAAACATCCCTGCTGAAAGGACTTATAAAGTATTGCAGGATCCTGTCTGTGTTGCAAAGGGTGCTGAAGAGAGAGGGCTGGCTTAAGTCAGGTCCAGAGGTACCTTCCCAGCTAAGAAGGCTTTTCCAACCAAAATTAAACTGCAGGAATATGTGCTGGTTGGTGGTCATGGGAGTGGTTATGCTGTGCCTCTGTCTTTGCCTGGAAGGTTCTCCCAGGCCGCCCCTCAATGTTCTCATTTTATAGAAGAACTCAATCAGCTCCTTTTCTTGATTTCTCTTGTTGGTAGTCAGGGAAAACCTATATTCCTGCCACCTTCTTTGCACCCCAGAGGAGAAAGAGGAGCCCTGGGGGAAGCTGGAGCCACGTGTACTGCTGGACTGTGGTGCTGGGGGCTGGGGAGTAGGGAGAGGCTAGGACTGCAGGTGATTGTGTGGTGCATTTGCTTTGGTTTGCCTCTTTCTGAAGCTCTGCAGTGAATGGGCCTTGGGGGAAAACCCTCCTTTTCCCTTGCATTTCCTCTGCTTTGCTGGTTCTTGCCATGAAGGGGTCCAGAGTCAAGTCCTGGGGGAAAGGAGCTGGGGAGGCCACCTGGCAGGCTGGGACCCAGGCACAAAGGTGGTATGACAGGCCACCAGCAGCCTGGGCCAGCTCACAGGTTTGGCATTCCACAAAAGAAACTAAAAATTTCTGTCTCCTGCACTGAGCCCATGAGACCTGGAGGGCTGATGGGTGGCTGGTTGGCAACATCCTCTCTCTCTTCTCTACGTTGACACCACCTTCCAGACCAACTTCCAGAGAGGATGTCTCACTTACCTGTGTCTCCCTTTGGGCTTTGTACAGACTTTCCTCACGTCACCTCCCTCTGAAAGTGGCAATGACTTGTTACTTGTGTTGCTTCCCCTCTAGACTCTGAGCTCCAGAAGAGCAGCGTTCTGGGTAGAATAGTGTCATCACCCACCAACTCCCACTTCCCATCACCTGCCAAACTTGTGTCCTTCCTGGAACCTCAGGATATGACTCTTTGGAAATAGGATTATTGCAGATGTAAATAGTTAAGGTGAGGTCACAGTGGAGTAGGACTGGTCCTTAATCCAGTATGACTGGTGTCCTTATAGGAAGAGACACAGAGACAGACACACAAAAGGAAGATGATTTGAACAGACACGGGGTAACTCCCAGTGATGACGGAGGCAGAGAGTGGAGTGATGCACCTACAAGTCCAGGAACATCAAGGATTGCTGGCAAACCATAGAAACTTGGAAGAGGCGAGGAAGAATCCCCTCCTTCCTTGCCTAGAGCCTTTGGAGAGAGCATGGCCCTGCTGATACCTTGATCTTGGGCTTCTCAGCCTCCAGACCTGTGAGACGATGAATTTCCGTTGTTTTAAGTGCCCCAGTCTGTGGCCCTTTGTCACAGTGGTCCAAGGAAATTAACCCCGGAGCTGTGTTCTGGTCCCTGTCGTATTGCAGGTACCTAAAACAGGGTCTGGAGTGGAGAGGCAAGCTGTTAGTGTTTGCCCGAGATGAACGGTATGTAGAGATGGGGGACAAGAGAAATGCGCTGGAGGACAGAGCAGACACAAAAAGGTAGAAATCTCGCCTCTCTAGGTCATGGTCCAGTAGTTGGGATGCCTGGAAATCAAGGTAGACGATACACACCCAGGAAGTGCTCATTCAGTAAGAGAATGAATAAATGAATGAATGAATTTGTGATATTGGATTTCTCTCACCTCGACATTGCCTCTCAAAGAACAATCCATTGACAGGCCTGGTGGCAGGAAACGATGAAACTCACCACGGACAACACAGCAATGGGGCAGAACTGTGTCAAGCAACAAACGTGTACAAATGACTTGTAGAAAGTGTGACAGTTCACTATGCCCCAAATTCCAGGGGCCAGGGTCAAGGATAAGATCGGCCTCGTGCAGAGAGAGAGTGATGCTTGGTGTCATGTTGTGCCTGCCGCCCTGCCTGCGGTGACCTGCTTCCCTGCTGGAAAGTCTTTCTTCCCCATCTTAGCTCTGCTACCTGATTCCTGCAGACCCCACCCCTGCACTGTGGAGTCTCTCTGGGAAAGCAGGATGGTTTTCCTGCAGATGTGCCCCTGCCCCCACTCTGCGTCCCTTCCCCTCCCTCACGTTCTTCATTGTTCTTCATTGGCCAGCCTTGTTTGCAGCACAAGGACATGAAGAAGATATTCCTCTTATTCTCCAGTCATTGTCACTAATTGAAATGGGAAGCAAGACAAGGCTCCAGAAGAAAAGCTTATTATGGGTTGCCTTGTTGGAAGAAAATGAATCACCTAAGCAGATAGGTTTCCGTGATCTCAGGCAAACCTTGCTCTTTATTCGACACAACCCCGTCTAATTGTTCAAGAAAATGTTCATCTGCTTCATAATGGAACAGCCATAATGGAAGTGTTGTGAAATCACTGAAAAGTTTATTCAAGGTTCGCTTCTGAAAGCCCAGCCATAATGCATGGGATTCGGAGGAGTTAATAGAATTGGCTCTCATTGAAAATGCACGGATAGCAAATTTCCCTAACACGAATCCTTTTAAAAATGCCTGTTGATGGAAGTCTGAATTGGCATTTGACAGATGCAAAGCACTAACAAAAGGGGTGACTCTCCCAGCTCTACTGCTAGTCATTCCCCTGTGGCTGTGTCATCCGAGTCCCTGCCCAGCCTCCCACAACTGAATGGGGCCTAGAAACCCCAAGAGTTCCCATGAAACCAAGTCTTCTAAACAGGAGGTATTGAACTTTTTCCTCAAAGTGTAAAACATAGAGTAAGAAGAGAAAACCATTTGTCTTAGTCCATTTGGGCTACTATAACAAAATACCACAGACTGGGTGACTTATAAACAATAGAAATTTATTTCTCATAGTTCTGGAGGGTGGGAAGTCCAAGATCAAGGTGCTGGCAGATTCAGTGTCTGGTGAAGACCTGCTTCCTTGTTCATAGATACCCAGCTGTGTCCTCACGTGGCAGAAAAGGAAAAGGAGCTCTTTGGGGTCTCTTTTGATAAGGGCACTAATCCCATCCATGAGGGCTCCACCCTCATGACCGCATCACCATATATATATATATGGTGGAAATGATGATGTATATATATGGTGGAAGTGATGCTATGCCAGTTTCTAGACTTGGGCCTTGAGGAAGAAAGTGGCAACTTCCACTTCCTGTCTCTGGGAGCATTCTCTCTGGGAGCCCTGAGCTGCCATGCTGGAGAGGCTACAGGTAGACACTCTGGTGGACAGTCCCAGCTGAGCCCATCCTTCCAGCCGTCTCTTCTTAGATACGAGATCAAGAAGTAAAGCCATCTTGGACCCTGCAGCCCAGCCCACATGCCAGTTGAATATGATCAAGTGACCTCAACTGATACTACCTGGCACCAGTGAATCATCCAACTGAGCCCTGCCTGAAATTTGGATCCCAGAACATGAAACATATATGATAAAATAGATGTTGCCTAAAGCTACTGAGACTTGGGGTAGTGTATTACACAGTAACTGACACCCTGATAAGAAGGTTAAAACCACCAATGTTAGGGGTGCTTTAGTTCCTCTCTCTATGGTGAAAACTTTTGTGTTTGCTTCTCCCGTTGGTGCTTGGCGTTAATCTCAAGCCACTCACATCATGGGACCTTTTTGGTGACTCATACTACAGCTAGAAGGCCACATAGTGGGGCTTTTCTATTTGAGGCACTTTTTCCCCCTCCGAGACGCATCCCAGGGCCAAAAGGAGCTTGCCCGCACAATGGCCCGTGTGCATGGGTGTGTGTGTGTGTGTGTGTGTCTGCTTCTTGCTTGTGTGAGCAATGTATGTTTCATTACCAGACTTTATTTTCTGCCCTCAATGCAGCTGTTTTCTTTTTCTTTTTCTTTTTCTTGTGGTGGATACTAGAGAAACCATTTCAAGGCAAAGCCCTGTCTATTGCTTTTGTTTTTGCCCCCTTGCGTGGTTGGAGCCTTCGGCATTCAGCGCCGGCGTTTCTCCCGGGGTTCCGCATTGTTCCTTCCTCCTGGGCCGGGCACGACGCTCGGAGGGTCAGTTGGAAATGAAGCTTCTATTATCTGCGATCTGCCTCACCCTCTAAGCCGGTCCGTCCCTACACTAAGGCTCAGCCAAGCGTGAAGAAAACTAATTGTCCCCACTCTCTGCTCTGCTGCACACCAAACCCCTGCTCCTGCTTCCCCAGATCCGCACCAGTCGGAGAAAACGCGGCTTCGCGGAGGCAGAGGGACTGGAGCTCCCAGGTCCGCTCTGCCCGAGATGCGAGCCGGAGGCAGCCGGGACTCAACCAGACACATCCCGAAGCTTCTCCCGGAGCTGCCAGGGCCGGGGAAAGGGCCGAGGGAGGGAGAGAAAGCTGATGACTCTGCGTGTTCCCAGTAATTGCAATGGGCATAGAAAAGGGGACTTGATTAATTTGCCTGTTGAATTATGCATCACTTCTGCGTGCTGCCCTCCCAGCTTCAAACCTTTATTATTCACGTTGCTTGAATCCGACCACCTCTCCCCACCTCGCCTGAATGCTGCTGTCCAACAAGTATGAGGGAAGCCTTGGCGCTTGATCGCTGTGACCACCTAACAGGGCGCTTCCAGGAAGTGGGCAGAATTAGTGAAATGTGATCTGTATTTAAAACACACACGGACACCCCCACATACACCACCCCCCCACGCCGCACCACACACACACAGCTGGAGTAATTCATCAGTAACAAGCCCCAGATTTATGATCTGAGGGCAAAGTCAGCTGTCTTTTGTAGTCTAGGACAAAAAAAAAAAATTAAAGACAGAAGTGGCAATTACTTTGTTAGTCGCGTTTTAAGTTAACACCACATGAAAGAAAGTCTGCTTTAATAAAGAAAGAAGCAACAAGGGATGCCACACGGCAATGAGATTAAATTTACCTGGGAGTTTTCAAGGCCTATGGATCACAGATTTGATCTCCTAATTTTTCATCTCTCTGCTCTGTCCAATTTTAGGCTTAAGCTTAGGCTTAAGCAGGGGCCCTTTTCAATCCCCCCTGAGTGGATGGTGGAACGTGGCTTTTCATGAAGGGTCCTAGCGTCCCCTGAATGGTGCAGTCTGCCTTGCTACCCATCTTCCAGGTGAAGACAGAAAACTCTTTGTGTTACTAAACCGAGTAAAAGAAAGGCCACACCTCCTGTGTGAACTGAAGCTGGGGTTGCTGAACTGGGCAAGGCCCATTTTTGGCCAAGCTTTTGGTCTGAGGGGCAAAGCTAACAAGGGAAACAAATTCAGTTAATGAAACAAGACTATATTTAAAAAAATGGTTTTGGTAGCAGCTTTATTGAGATGTAATTCACATACCACACCATTCACCCACTTAAAGTACACAATTCAGTGGTTTTTAGTATATTCATAGAGTTGTGCAACTATCACTATAATAAATTTTAGAACATTTTCATTATCCACAAAGGAAACCCCGTATTCTTTAGCTATGACCCGCCCAGTCCCCCCAACTCAAGGTAACCACTAATCTGCTTTCTGTCTCTATAGATTTGCCATTCTGGACATTTCATATAAAAGCTATCATAGAATACGTGGCCTTTTGTGCTTGATTTCTTTTGCAAGAACATTTTCAAGGTTCATCCATGCTATAGCCTGAATCAGTACTTTTTTAATTTTTACGGCCAAATAATATTCTATTATCTGCATATGCCACATTGTTTTAAACTGTTCATCAGTTGATGGAGCAATATGATGATTCTGCAGTTTTTTATTTGGAGTTTTTATGTTTTCTGTCTCTATGGTAAGAATCTCATACCAAGTTGACAAGAAAGCTTTTGGGTAATGGGCTAGACCAGAAGAAGAGCAATGGAAAACCCTAAGCAAGAAATAGATTTTACTTTCTTCCAAGCTGGGGTTAGAGCAAATAGTGAGGTCCTAAGGCATCTTTTATAGCGTGCAGAAGAAGCTTTACAAAATGAGCCCCCCTTTTTTTTTTGCAGTATGCGGGCCTCTCACTGTTGTGGCCTCTCCCGTTGCGGAGCACAGGCTCCGGACGCGCAGGCTCAGCGGCCATGGCTCACGGGCCCAGCCGCTCCGCGGCACGTGGGATCTTCCCAGACCGGGGCACGAACCTGTGTCCCCTGCATCGGCAGGCGGACTCTCAACCACTGCACCACCAGGGAAGCCCAATGAGCCCTTTTTCTAAGTACTAATAAAAAAAAGGTGTCTTGCAACTTTTGAAAACGGCAAGAATCCTACTTAACAAACATATATTGAGGAACTCTTAGAGTTGCTGACCTCAAGGACTTCAAAGTCTAATGAAAAATCTACAGTCGCAGATGATGGATGAAAACAAATGACAAATGGTGGTAGAAACAACACATGGGAGTGCAAAATGGTCTCTTCTGATGGGCAGGTTGAGGGCCAAGGTAAACCCGAAGGATAAACTAGCCACAGGTAAAACAGAAGCCTGGCTAGAGTCAGGCTTGCCTCAGTCCTACCAAGACTGAGCTTTCAAACCAACATCTCAATGATGCCTCTTTTCCTCGGAGGAAGCAGCTGCCTTTCCAGCACGCGCTTTCCCTCTGTCCCCCTGTGGACATAGTGGAAGGATGGAATGAGCTAACGTTCCCCAGGTGTTTTTCATCAGCAGGCGATAAATAAATGTCTTAATGCTCTACTAATGCCAGCTATCTCCGGTGTGATGATGGGTCAGCTAGTCAGACAATAGAGTGTTTACTGAGTACTTACTAAATGCCCCCAAACATGAGAGAATAAAGAATGTAATGCGGACCCTGCCCTAGGCTATACGAAACAAATAGTGACCAGGACAAGATATTATTCCTTCAGCTGGAAAGGACTGTTGTCACCCCCCACGCCCGGTAGCCAGTGGCTTGTCCCTCTCCCAGGGCTCTCAGCACTTTCCCCTTTGTGTATCTTCTTCACCAGACTGTGATGCCCTTGAGGGTGGGGACCATGTTCTTTCATATTTAAAATCTGAGCGTATCAGGGAGTTCCCTCTGAAACCTCAGTGCTTCTCTAGATATCTTCTTGTTTCTTTCTCTCTGTAGCTATTTGTGATTTTATAGTTAGAATTTCATTTTTTAAAACCACGTGAGCCATATATCCTTGCAAAGCATAGCTCTACAGCCATGGCTATCTTTCCTTAGAACTTTCAGGTGTTTAATTTCCTAAAGTCTAGGGCACTGCTTTGGTTCACGTGATTGACGTGATGGGGCATTTCCTCACCACCAGTGATTTTTTTCTCTCATGCTGCTTAGCACACTCAAAATAGTAATTACATTCATTGTTCCCTCTACCTTTAGAACCAAATAGTCATCAGAAAGGCAGGTCAGATGTTCTTTCTTTAGTAGAATAAGCCTTCCCATTGAGCTCTAGGTAGCCAAGCCCCTGTTGCTTCCCCCACCTTGCCCAGGGTCCAGGAAATCTTGCCTGACAGGTGGCCCCTGATGCATCCGGCTGAGTGCCACCATCTCTAGGTCAGGCTCAGCTCCCTTCAGAAAATGAGAGAACGTTTGGGCGATGAAATCCTACCTTTTTTTTTTTTTTTTTTTTTTGCTGTACGCGGGCCTCTCACTGCTGTGGCCTCTCCCGTTGCGGAGCACAGGCTCCGGACACACAGGCTCCGCGGCCATGGCTCGCGGGCCCAGCCGCTCCGCGGCATGCGGGATCTTCCGGGACCGGGGCACGAACCCGTGTCCCCTGCATCGGCAGGCGGACTCTCAACCACTGCGCCACCATGGAAGCCCGAAATCCTACCTTTAACCTGGAAGAGGTAGACAAGTTTTATGGATACATGAGTGTGTCCAAAAAGAAAATGGATTGAAAGGATCCTGAGTGGCTCACATGATCAAGGAAAGAATGAATTCAAATCTCAGGCAGGGCAAGAGCCAGGGCAAGGACTTCAGGAGACCTCAGCAGCAGGCTGGGGGAACCACCTTTCTAGGGGCCGCCATTTTGTTACCTCTACTCTAATACTCCAGCAGCTGGGTATACAAAATGGTTCAAGTTTCAAATTCCAGAAGAGAGACCAGTCGGCCCTGCTTAAGTCAGGGATCTATCCTTTAACCAGTCCCTCTCCCATAGCACAGATATAGTCATTGATTGCCCGCCACTTTGCCCGGGAACATTCCTAGAGCAGGGAGATTTGTTGTGAACTGGGAACCCATCACCTTAGTTGGTGTCTGCCAAAGTGGGTGCTTGCCTCCTTTCTCCAAACTGGTCAGCAGCAAGCCAGGCAAGGAAAAACTCTACTCAAGACTCTCTCTGAGGCAATCACTCTTTCATCTGGTAGAAGGTTCCAAGATCAAAGGGAAAAAAAAATCACCAACCCGTAATTTTCTGGTATTTACGACACTATCTTCTTTCACCTGCTTACCTAGCATTTTAAGTTCTGTTATTTAACAGGCTAGAAATTCATGAGGCCAAGTATTTATTGCAATGCACAAATTTTATGTACCTAAACTGTGCAGCTGGGAATAGGCATTTTCTTAAAGCATAGCGCAGCCCTCAAGGGAAAGACTGTAAATCAGAAATCCCCAGGGATTTTTAAGCAACAAAAGACTTCAGGAAGGACTCACCCCTGGAGGCACTGTAAGATCAGGGCAGGGGAATGCTCTCTTTTATTTATGTCTTCACTGACTATTTAGTGAGCACTTACTATGTGTCAGCACTGTGATAGGCACCCGGGATACCAAAGTGATCCAGACAGATATGGTCTCTGGCCCTAGAGAGCTTATGGTGCACTATTAAACTAGCAAGAACACTCATCAGCCTCCAATGGGGATGTACCAGGAGTGTAGAATCATATAGCGATTGACCTCCACGGAGGCCTGCTCAAGAGGGCCTGAGACCTGAGAAGAGAGGCTTGAGGCCATGTGGAGTGTAGGGGAAGAGTGTTCCAGGCAGAAAGAACTACATGTGCAAAAGCTCTGAGTCAAGAGTGAGCACGATGCCTCCAAGGAGCTCTGTGAGTCTGGAGTTACTGAATTGTAGACAGCACGAGGGAGTGTGGCCAGATGAGGCAGGAACCAACTTAGAGACAGCTTGAGTTAGAATTTTATCCTGGAGGCACTGGGTGGAGTGGGGGGTGGGTCACTGAAGGTTTTAAGCAGGGGGCTACCTCTGGATGTTGTGAGGAGAAGGGTTGCAGCTGGACCGCCCTGGAGACCAGGCACATGGGAACCTGGTAAAGAAGACTCATAAAGACCTAATGGGCCCTTTCTAGAAAGCTCTTCTGAGAGCTAGCTCTTGCCTCCCTGAGATGTAGGAGAGGTCCTCTAAGAGCCAGGACCGAGTGCTGGAGACCCTGCAGGAGGGTGAGGTGGCCAAGGCCAAGGCAAGGCTGAGAGAAGGGCTCAAGGTGCTCCTCGGGACCACCGTGAGACTCCGTCTGCTGACACAGAACAGACCAACCGAACCTCAGGCCAGCCTCTCTCTTTTTAAGTGTCTCCATCAACCACACTGCTGGCCTAGAGCTCCTGGCCTCTTCCCTTCAGGAAGAGAGGCTCCCAACACTGAGAGATGTGCCAGGTCCAGGTTCAGAACCTTGTGCTGTTTGGAGCCCAAGATGGGCACAGCCTCTCCCCAGCATCCCTCCATCACTGCATGGGGAAGGTCAATAGCTGGTCTCCCTGTCTTCTCCTCTGAAATTGTTTTTTTTTTTTTTTTGGCTTAGTTTTACTGAAGTGTGACTGACTAATTCTCCAGGTTGCTTCCACCCATTTCTCTGAAGAGACCGATTCTTTGTCTGAAATGGCCAGATTGACTTGTTGTCTTGTCATTTACTAATATTTATTAAGCACATATGGGTAAAGCCCCATGAAAGACCTTTGTGGGAGTAACAGATACAAATCTTGGCTTCAAGGGACCTGCAGTCATGTGTGAGAAATAAGACACATTGATTCAGCATCTATTTACTGAGGACAACATGTCATGCTCTGTGCTGGGTTCCTGAGGCACAGCAATGAATGGCCACTCTCCAGGAGCTCCCATGAAAACACACAAGTGCGTACCTACTTCTGAAAGTGCTGTTATTTTAAAAGTCAGCACCTTGGTTCCTTGGAGAGTAAGAGAGAGAGAGAAGCTTCCTCGCCAGGTGAACACACTGACTGGTGTGCAGGATGGAAGCTGAGTCTCCAGAGCTTGGGCCATCAAATGCCAGAGCTTTAGGGGAAGGGTCAGCTCTGCATGACAGGGGGAAGAATCTGGGTTCCAGTCTTCCCAGCATCAGGAACTGAAGGGGTGGTGATGCATGAGGGCAGAGATGTTCAGTGCAAGGTGGTGGTGGGGGGGGGGAAAGGGGGGGAGGTGATGTCAGAAAAGAGTTTACAGTGGAGTCAGCACCTCGATGTGGGTTAGCTGGGCCATCTGGCTGGAGAATACCCCTGGCAGAGAGAAGAGAATGTCCACAAATAGAGGACAGGCTAAAGAAAATGTGAAGAGCTATCCTATGATGAAATTCCACAGAAAAACGAAAAGCCAATCTCTAAATCTATATATCAACAGGGGCAGATCTCAAGAAACAATGCTGTGTTAAAAAGGCAAGATATGTAATATGCATATCTGTATAGATATAGTCATAGATAGATACGTAAATGTAGATATAAACCTAGAAGGAAAACACATCAAACGCATCAGAGTGATTGTCTCTGGGGAGTGGAGAAAAGGTTGAGGATGGAGGTGAAGCGGTCTTAAGATTTATCTGTAGTGTTCCAGTTTCTCAAAAGGAGAATATTTTCATGTGTTATTTAGGGAATTCGAAATCTATAATACAGGTGAAAATTGGTCAGTGCTCTAGACAGACAGAGATGGAGTCCATGGGATATGAAGGGTGAGAGAGAGTACTTGCAGCTGGGAGGGATGGAGGAAACTTCATGAAGGAGGCAGCCCCTGGTTGAAGGATGGGCACATCTGGCCTTGCTGAGGTGGTGTGGGCGGAGGGAAAGGCACAGGGGTAGGAAAGTGCAAGGTGGGTACTGGATGAGCTATAATTTGCCAGGAATGCGTGTGTGAAGGTGAAGCTTGGGAGTCAGGGAGAAAAACTGGCTTAGGACCTAGTCACTGGGGGCCCGGTCATGGGCTTTGGGGGCTTTGGGGCAAATGAGGGGCTCAGTAGGGCTGGTAGTCACAGGCAATGCAGGGGGCTATTACAGTGGCCCAGGGGGCTGTGCAGGCAGAAGGGGACACGAGTGTAAGGCCCTGTGGGTGCAGAATACTGGGGTGCAGACATAACCTTTGGCGGATCATACAGTTCCAATCTAAACACCCTACCTGGCTTCTTAGAAAGGGGCTCACCTCGAGCCTTAAACATTGTGGAGCAAAAAACCCAAACAAAACCAAATCAAAACAAACAAACCAATGAAAACCAAAACCAAAACCAAAACAATGTGAGGCAAGGCAAGCTCTGAAGAATACATGTTCTTTAAACTGATGCTCTCAAGGAAAGCCTTCGTTTCCTTGAGCAATTCTTGATTAATTTAAACACCAAGGCTTTCTGCTAACACTAAGAAGCGATTATACTATTCCAGGGGGAATTCCTTTGCTTAACATGAAAATAAACCTGACAGAAGGATTACAAAACTAAACAGGAAATATTACAAGAAACACTAATTACATCCTATTCTTTCTTCTCACTCACTAATACAACTATTTAGGCAAACAAAGGAGTGGAGAAAAGGAGAGCAGAACTGAAGGGTAGACGGCTTTACTAATCCCTGCTGCTTTGATAAATCTACAAGAGGATCATTTGACATCTGAGAAGTGGGAGGTGTCTTTCAAGGAGCGCTTTGCATGGGGTGACCACAGGTAACTCTGATTCACCTTTTGAATCAAACAGCTTTGGGCTGAACGTATAATTTGTCCTCTGTGAAGCCATCTTGGAAACTTCACTGCTCCTCTGGCTGGGGTAACTACCCCTGCTCAGGCCCGAAGCCCCTGCTCTGTGAGGACACCCGGGCAGAGATGGCTGTCTGCAGAGGGTAAGCACATCCAGACCCGAGTCCACAGGGAAAATGTGTTCGGGGCCCACCCCGACTAGCCCAGTGCCTGTGTTTGTAAGAATTTCCTGAGTGAGAAGTCGATTTGGGGAAAACGTGAAAGGACAGAATAAGAGGAGGAAGAGAGAAAGGGTGGGTGGTCAGGGCGACTTTTAATGGTTGCAACGCTGTATTCTGGGGTCTGTATAAAGCTGTCCACCCAAAAACCCTCCCTATTTGGTCTGTTTCTGCAAAAAGGTTTCATCCCCGATATTTGTATTCTGGACCCTGGATTCTAATGCAGTAGTTAATGGCCATCCCATCACCCCACCTTCCATCAGATCCTTCTCTTCAGCCAGCTTTGGAAGGGTCCTTATAAGGCAGGAATTCTTACTAAAAACTCAGGAAGGCCTGCAAGTGCAGCACGAAAGGAAAAAGATGCTGAACAATCAGCCTGACACGTGCCCACTCGTGTTGGTTGTATATGTACATAATGATGGATTACTGGGTTCTCTGGTATTACCACCCGCTACCCCCTGCAACCATCGCAACTTTCTCTCTGTGTGTGATGTGTTTGGAGCTCCCAGTTCCATCATTGTCCCAGAGCTGGTTTTGCCTTAACGGTCACCTTGCTCTTGCATCCTGTGTTATCTGTCTCATCTGATCAATGCTGAGTGGCTTCTTGGTCTAAGGACTGATGTAGTAACTGCCGGGGGTGCCCAATACCTCCATGCCTGTTCTTATCCTATTTAATGTTACAGCCTAAAGCCTTTGAATCCTGGGAGCATGACTCTACCTGTGTTCAGCCTCTACCTGTATATACCTGAAATGCCTTCTTCTCAGAGCTGTGTGTCAGATCACGTGGGCTTTCTGGTGGAAAGAGGAGAGTTTCCAGTCTGTCACCTGAAATAGTTTCCCTCATTTCCTTAAGGGCCTTTCTTTCATTTTAATTTTTGGCTGCATTATCATTTGTCCATCTTGGATACAGTGACTTGCCATTTTGTTTGCGCATTTTATGTTTACCTAGTAACCTGGAAATGTAAAACAAAATGTGTGTGTTTAAGCTTTTCACCACCAAAAAACAAGCAAATGAAAGCAAAAAACAACAAACACTATTAGTTTCTGGAAGAATTATGTCCAAGTTCACTAAGAGTAACTATTGCTTCACAAAATGCTCATTTTCAGTAACACAGTTCTGAACAAAAAAAAGATTTGAAGGAAATAGGGGAAATAAGCAAGAAAATAAAAGAGATTTGGATCACCAAAATTGGATTAGTAAGATTCCACTTAGAAATTGAGGACCTGTTTGCTAATAAGACTCCACAGTATATTCCTATCCTGTTTGTTTTCAACTGAAGATGGGTCTCTATGGGATCTGCAGAGTGCACTGTAGGTGTATTTGGAGTGAATATAGTAAGACCTATAGGCAGCAAATAAGAATTAAAACTCTGCAAGGAGAGGGCAGCCCCGAAGTGTCCTCGAGCTCTGAGGCTTAACACAAATAGGTAGACTGTCAGTTACTCTGCGTGAGTGCAGGTCTCCTGCCCCACACGAATACAGCCCTGCACTGAGGGATCTTATGGAAGAAAGTGCCTTCTATGGACTGAATTGTCCACCTGCCCCCACCTCCCCAAATTCATATATTGAAGTCCTAAAACCCAACTGGACTGTGTTTGGAGATAAAGCCTGTAAAGAGGTAAATGAAGTTAGGTCATATGGGTGGGGTCCTTAACCAATAGGACTGATGACCTTATAAGAGGAAGAGACCCTAGGGATGCCCTTGCACAAAGGCCAGGTGAGGACACAGCCAGAAGGCAGCCATCTGCGAGACAGAGAGCCCCAGGAGAAACCAAACCTGCCAACACCTTAATCTTGGACTTCCAGCCTCCAGAGTGGTGGGCAAATAAATTTCTGTTGTTTAAGCCACCCAGTCTGTAGTGTTTTGTTAGGGCAGCCCTAGCAGACTAACCCAGTGCTGACAACCAAGGGACAACCAAGAAGGGCAGGGCTGCTGGGAGATTGTATGTTGATCACAGTTTCTCCCGTCTTCTATAAAGAGGAAAAATTAGATCTTGCAGTTTTCTATTACCCAGAACTGTCCAAGAATCTAATGACCTATGGAAAGGGTGAGCTTTTTGTCTCTAAATTAGGTATCTGCTTGGTAGAGATTTTGTAGCTGGACTGTAAGCATCAGGCAAGGGATTCTCAGCGACAAAAGTACGTTTTCCCCCAGGGGTTGTTTGGAAATGTGGGTGAGTGACTTTGGTTGTTACAGTGACCAGGTAGATAAAACATATCCAGATAACCAAGTTTCTTTTAAGTCTACTCTCATAGAGCAAATTCAAAGGTCTATGACTTTTGTTTTTTAAAAAGACTTTTAAAAGATATAGTTACTCATGAATGATAGCACAGAACTACAGATGGGGTCACTCAGGGGCTGTGACACATAATGGCTTCATATCTGGTCCTTTAAAGCAATGTCCCCAAACTTGCTGGATGAAAAAAAGAATTTCCGCAGTGGCTTGTTAAAAAGACAAGTTCCAACAGATTCACAGACTTAGGGGACGAACTTATGGTCACCAGGGTGGAAGGGTCAGGGGGAGGGATAGTTAGGGATTTGGAGATTAACATGTATGCTCTGCTATGTTTAAAATGTATAACCAACAAGGACCTACTGTATAGCACAGGGAACTCTGCTCAATATTATGTAACAACCTAAGTGGGAAAAGAATATGAAAAATAATAGAAGCATGTATATGTGTAACTGAATCACTTTGCTGTACACCTGAAACGAACACAATATTGTTAATCAACTATACTCCAATATAAAATAAAAAGTAAAAAATAAAAACAGAAAAAAAAACCCAAAGACAAGTTCCCAGGTCCCACCCCAGACTGCCTGAATCAGATTTTCCAAGGGAGGGCTTCAAAAGTTCTGTGTCGGGCCTCCCTGGTGGCGCAGTGGTTAAGAGTCCGCCTGCCGATGCAGGGGATACGGGTTCGTGCCCCGGTCTGGGAGGATCCCATATGCCGCGGAGCGGCTGGGCCCGTGAGCCATGGCCGCTGAGCCTGCGCGTCCGGAGCCTGTGCTCCGCAACGGGAGAGGCCACAACAGTGAGAGGCCCGCATACCGCAAAAAGAAAAAAAAAAAAAAAGTTCTGTGTCAGTTTCTGAACCCTGGCTGCATCCTGGAATCACCCAAGGAACTCAATAAAATCTGATGCCTAGGCCCTACCCCAGACACTCTGCTGTAGCTGGTCTGGGCTGGGGGCTGGATTTCTTAAAGCATCTCCAGGGGATGCTGCTGTGCAGTCAGGGCTGAGGACCACGACGCTGTGTCAGAGCCCCAAGTGATGCTTATCCTGAATCATAATGGTTGCCATGCATTGAAGAACTGTGTTCCTTGATGGCCTGCTTCCTGCTGGCCCAGGCAGGTTTGAGCTGCGTGTGGGATTAGGGAGTGCATCCCTAGTGGAGGATCAGGAATATTTGGGCCGAAGTTTGATTGATAATAGGAATCTGAAGTCATTTATATGGCTTTGCTTGCATTGATTAGAGTGACCAATGTTATATCAAGGCTGGGGCGGCCGGCGGGGAGTGTGGGGTTAGGGGAACCAAGATCCTGCAAGCCACGTGGCGGGACCAGAAAAAAAAAAAAAGGCAGTAGAAAGATAAAGAAACCCAGAAGGGATCTCACAATGAACTGTGAACTTGCAGACATAACAATAGAAAGTATTCACAATGAAGTAGAGAGAGAGAAAAGATTGAAAGAAAAAGAACAATGTATTGAGTTGTGGGTCAAAGTCAAGTGGCCTGGTAAATGTGGAATTAGAGTCCCAGAAAAGAAAAAAAGATTGGGGAGGCCATAAAAATAGTTGAAGAAATAAAGAATAAAAAAGTTTCCAAATCTGATAAAAACTATAAACCTACAGTTCAAGATGTTTACATATGGAGCTAGTACCGTGCAAAGATGAAGATTTTGGACTTGGGAATAGTCAGATCTACGTTCCCACCATGTTTGCAACATCCTGTCTATGTGACTTAGATGGTTTACTTAAGCTGTCTAAACCTCAGTTTCCTCATCTGCAAAGTAGAGATAAAAATTGCACAAAAATAGTCATTGTTTTATGGTTTTTAATAGAAAAATATTGGCAATGACTTAAATGTTTATCTATAAGGCATGGTCAAATTAATTGTGGTATAGCTATAGTATGGAATATAATACAGACAGAAAAGAGGGATGTCTATATGAATTGGTATGGAAAAGTCTCCAAGAATACTGCTATATGAAAAAGAGGGTCATGTGGTATGACTTCACTCAAGTATTCAAAAATTGTGTATAGATACGTATCTGTGTCTATAATAAATAAAGATACAAGGGGACTGGAAGGATGCTCATCAAATTGCCTCTGAAAGAGAATGAGTCATGAGAGAGGGCAAAAAACCTCTTTCATATTTATCTCTGTAAATTACTGTAATGCCTGAATTTTTTTACAATGACTGTGAAATGATTTTTGAAAGAGGGAAAATAGAAGCAATATGATTTTGGGAGTTTTCCTCAGGCTACCCATGCTGATGGATGATGAATGCGATGCTGGAAGATCATGTGAACTGCTGATATGTCAATTTAAAGAAATCACTCCCCTCCTGAAAATCCTTCTGAGGCTCTGTTACCTGGGGAATAAAACTCAGCCCCTGAGCAGGGCTCATAGGAGCCCCTATGATCTGGTTCTGCCTGATTTTTCCGAGTTTATTTTCCACCACACACATCTGAGAGCTCTTCCCCTCTTGAAAGCTGGCCAACTCTTAGTCATTCTTCTGTACTTGGATTATTTGGTACATTCATTACTTCTCTGCTCTCTCCCTCCCTACCCTGGAAGAGTTACTTACCCCTATGCTATCTCTTACCTACACATACTTCCACATTGGCATTTATTAAAATATAGTGCTGCTGTGTAATCATGTGTGAATTTAGGGAAAGGGGCTGGTAAAATTCATTTTTGAGGTCTCAGTGCAGGGCCTGGTCTATGGCAGGTGCTGAATAAATAATCCATTTATCAAATGAATGAATGAATGGATGGATGAATGAACAAGTAGACAGAGACTTCAACTCTATGTACATCTATTAGAAATAGCATTCATAATGGAAGTCTTACTGTATTGGAAGTATAGAGAGACAACTTTTTAGTTGTTCTAATGATCTCATCTCTGAGAATAAAGAAAGCAACAAGAACAACTTTTCGTCTAGATTCAGTTCTGACATAGAAGTTGTATTAGTTTGCTACAACTACTATAACTAAGTACCGCAGACTGGGTGGCTTAAACAATGGAAGTTCATTTTCTCACAGTTCTGGAGGCTAGAAGTCCAAGATCAAGGTGTCGCAGGTTTTGTTTCCTCTGAGGCCTCTCTCCTTGGCTCACATGGAGGCCTTCTCACTGTGTCCTCATAGAGACTTTTCTCTGTGCACATGTACTCCTGGGGTCTTCTTTGTGTGTCCAAATTTCCTCTTCTTATAAGGACACCAGTCAGATTGGATTAGGGCCCACCCTAGTCACCTCATTTTAATTTAATCCCCTCTTTAAAGGCCTTATCTCCAAATACAGTCACATTCTGAGGTACTGAGGGTTAGGACTTCAACATATGAATTTTGAGACACAACTCAGCCCATAACAGGAGTGCTGAAAACCTCAGAAGAAAATGGTCATGTCATTTTGGAGCTGGTAATATTAACAGATCGTACCACAGGTGTTAAGTGGGTAAAACTGTAAGAAGACATATTTAAGACAAAGACAATTCAAATAAAATCACATGGCTAGAAACTTTACATAGGAAAGTACTGTTCAACAATTTCGTAGGCTGAAATATAAGGCAGTGAGACCACTATCATCTTTTGTATTCAAGAGAAGAATTTTTGCGTTGAATGGGAATTATGCTCAATGATCTTGCAAGCCCCTGCCAATTCCCAGGTTTTTAATTTGACTTTACCCAGTCCCCAGATTGCAAGACAAAGAGATTAAACAGACCTCAAATCCAGTCTCTCCTTGATGAAATAGGAAGAGCAAAAGAAGCTCTCTGAAGACAGGAAGGGAAAGTGGGAGATACCGAAGGGGACCACCCGTGGCAGATGGTGAAGTGGGCTTGCTTTGACTCTTGGCACCCTCCTGGAAATAATGCTAGCTCCTGTGGTCCTACCTAAGACAGGAGGAGGCTGGTTGCAGATTTTTGTTGTCTTTGTTCCTGTGCCCGTGAGGATTGAGCCCCTACTGAGATCTTTTCCTGTTGCTTCTGCATTGCCTGGTTAAGGCAATACTTGGAGGCATGCGTCTTCTGACTATTTGAAGAGGGACACCCTTGCTTGTTCCTATTCAGAGCCATAATGTGAACTGGGATGAAATATCAGCTGCCCATCATGCTTAGTCTATCTGTGTTAAGAATCTGTACTTTGAAAGGAATATTGGAACTGTTGGGATACAGTCTGCAGTAACCCGGGCTGCTTTATTATACAATCCACACTGGTTTCCCACCCCACCTTTTTTTTTTATTGAACTGGTTACTCAGTCATACTAAACATGGAATAAAGTGAAATAAATAAATATATAAAACTCGGAGTGCACTGAGTCTTTTCACTGTCAAGCTGGCTCAAATGTTCTCAATGTTTATCGGAGAGCTTGGATGCCCTGGTGAAAATAGCATTGTGCAGTGAAACAGAAAATAAGATGTCATGGCAAACTAAACATCTTCACTTTCTGGACAAATATCTAAGTTGACTGGACCATAGAGAGGAGCCTGGGGAATGACCAGAGGGAGGATGCCTGGCTTCCTCGCCCCATGTTTTGGGCCTCCCTGGGGTTCAGGTGAGCAGTGGGTGAAATTCACTGACACCTGACTCCTGTTAAAGCTTCTGGCAACTTCTGGCAGGCTCAAGTCTACACTTAGGTGGCTCCTTTGTATGTTGTGAAAGTAAAGATGGTTAGTTTGCCGTGACAGCTTATTTTCTGTCCTACTGCACAGCGTTATTTTAACCAAGGAGGCTTACTTACTCCCTCCTTGATAAACTCTCTGGGACTTGATATCTGCAAATGAATCCCATTAAAATGAACGGGTATGAAAATAACCGTGTGTGTGTGTGTGTGTGTGTGTGTGTGTGTGTGTGTGTGTGTAGAAAAGAGAGAATGAGAAACAGAGGGGAGAGGGCGAAAATGTAGATAGATCCACATTCACTTATTAGCTTGTGGTTTAATCTGTGTACCACCCCCAATTAAAAGTGGGGATAACAATACTACTAATTTCAGGGGGGCGCTTATGAGGATTAAATAAAATAACTGGATCTTACCAAGCACACCATAAACAAAAAGAAATGAGTACCTGGCCATATTAAGCACTCTATAAATGTTAACTATTATTTTATTTTTTATAAAAATGTAAGGAGGAAAAGAAGGGAAACAGAAGAGAAAGAAATTTTAAAATTAAAGAACACGTTGGAGACCAAGGAGAAAAGATAATCTTATTTATTTACAAAGATTATATCCATGAAGTCAAATTCATTCATTCTTTCAGAAAACAAGGGCAGACACCTATGAAACACTAACGAAAGTACATAATGCAGGAAGGTAGCATACATGGTCAGTGCTCCACTAATATCCCCTCAAGTCCTTCTCCATTCTCCTGTATGATAGTTCTTTGGATTCTTTCATCCTCAACAGCTAGAACTTGTACCTGTTTGTAGGAGAGCTTTCCTCAGACTACTTAAAACCTGTTTTGGCTGAGGCCACAGAGAACCCAACATGCCTGAGGATGTTTGCCCTCTTGAGAGTAGCCCTTGACTGAAGGGTGACACCCTTGCTTCCCCTCCATCTTTTTCTTGGTTCACTTTCCCCATTCCCTTCCTGGTTTCTCCTGACAACACATCCTAATGAATCACTTTGTTAGGGAACTGTTGACTGAAACTCAAAATAACTGCTTGCGTGAGTTGTCTCACAATAGGAGGTCCCAATAAGGAACATGGTGCTGTCGCCAAAACTAACCGGGAGAGTTCAGGAGGGGCCAAATGGAGGGAGGAGATGCCAGCCCATAATATGTCCTGCCAACCTCCCAGAAACACTCACGCTGGAATCCATCTCGGCTGAGAGATGCGTGTACCACCAGGAAGGCCCCTGAGTCAGACCAAATATGGGCACGAGCAAGATGATTGGCCAGAGACAACCCAGAAAGCGCTAACCTCATTACCAGAAAACCGGAGACTGAGAGGCACGTGACAGAGCAGTTCTCCTGGGCTCCCTTACCTTGATGTTTCTCTGCGTGAGTGCCCCTTTCCAATAAAGTCTTTTGCTTTGTCAGTACACGCGTCTCCTTGGACAATCCATTTCCAAGTGTTAGACAAGAGTCCACTCTCAGGGCCTTAGAAGGGTCCCCCTTCGGGTAACAACTTTAGCATGAATTCTTATCTCAGGCTCTGTTTCTCAGGAAACTACTGTAAGACTAGGATGTCCCCAACTTATAACTAGTTGTTTTCCAAGAAAAGTTTTGTAAATCAGTTTGGAATTCAACAAATATTCTCGTGTAGAAAGTGTGTTAGAACTGTTGTTAGAATCCACAGAGCTTTTCTAACCCATCGTGTATTTAAAATACTGAGCATTTGCAGCAAAACACTGTACAGAACTTTACTGGTGCTTTACCTGCAACAACATTAACAGGGGAAAAACGAAAATGACAGCAACGATGGCAAAAAGCAGTTCTCCCTGAGCCTCAGTAAAGACTTAGGCTTGGGGCAAATTTCGAGGGATTTCCAGGAGTATGAGAAGTTGGCAAAACAGGTTCTTGTTTGTCTAGTTTGTCTTTCCTTCCCTTCATGCAAATGCACCACAGATAAGCACCACTGTTTCCTTTCAAAGCAATGCAGGGTTTTTGTTTTTGTTTTTGTTTTTGTTTGTTTGTTTTTTTGCGGTACGCGGGCCTCTCACTGTTGTGGCCTGTCCCGTTGCGGAGCACAGGCTCCGGACCCGCAGGCTCAGCGGCCATGGCTCACGGGCCCAGCCGCGCCACAGCATGTGGGATCTTCCTGGACCGGGGCACGAACCTGTGTCCCCTGCATCGGCAGGCGGACTCTCAACCATTGCGCCACCAGGGAAGCCCTGCAGGTTCTTTTTGATAACAAATAGCATAGGGAACAGGAACATGGAGGAGGACCCACGGGGGAGGGAAGCAGGGGAGGAGGGAAAAGGGAAGCGATATTCCTTAGGATCAGAGCAGGGGTTAAAAAACGATTTAAGAGAATGACTGTAAACATGGGGGAAGAGATGTAGAGGGGGAAAGTCACCAAGCAGTGCACACAGAAAGACAAAAAAGAACCTTCCCTAGAAGGCTATGAAGAACCCTGGAATAAAGAATTGAGGATGGAGAGAAAAGCGTTCTAGAAAGGCTTGAGGAAGCTTTCTTCCTCAATTTCTTCTGGACATCTTTTCTCTCGTTGCCTTCCCCTCTGTGGTGTGGAGTTCAGTCATCTTCAGTGGATTCTGTTTGCCCCATTTGGAGAACTACAGTTCATGGAAAGGTGTTGTGAGTCTCTTTCTCTCCTGGATTCTGGAGTTCTTTTCATACTGTTTGACTGGCAGCCAACTGCAAACACATGAGTGAGTCCAGCAGACCCATACAACTGAGCCCAGCACAAACTGTCCACCCACAGAATCATGAGTGAAATAAATAGTTGTTGTTTTAAGCCCTAAGTTTTGGCGTGGTTGTGTAAATCTGGTACGGTATTGCTCATGATAATGCATTTATTATTATAAAAAGCATGATAATGATAATGCAAATTATGCAAAAATTGTGTTAATATTACTTGAAAGGAACATGATCCTAGTTTGAAATGAAGTTTTTAGCTTTTCACTTATTAGTTCCTTAGGTTCTATAATCAGCTCAGTCTTCCACTTAAATCACCAACACACACATTTAGAAACAAAGAGTTTAGACCTGACTTCTCCAACAGCTGTGGAGAGCCCTAATTATTGGCACGGCATCGTCCTGGTTCAATATTTACTCCTCAACTCTCCATCTAGACATTCCTCATCCCTTGTGTCAATGAGGGTCCATTTAGAAAAACAAAACCGCATTATTTATTTATTTGTTTATTTATTTATTGGAGTGTAGTTGCTTTACAATATTGTGTTAATTTATACTGTACAGCACAGTGAATCAGCTATATGTATACATATATCCCCTCTTTTGGGGAAGGTTATTTATTTTAACAGAGGGGACTTAATATAGGGAATTGATGAAACAGTTATTGGAAGACTCAGAAGGCAAAAAAGGGAACACTGCGGCACGAAGCCACATAGCCCAAAGGTTAGGAAAACAAAGTGGTAGAGGTCGAAGTGGTTTTGGAAACTAGAAGCTTGGAGGAGCCCCATGGAGATGGGACTCTTTCTTCTCAGGAGAGGGCACTGCCTAGATAGTGCCGATACTACGCAGGGATACAGGGAGACTATTTCTGGGAGTGCTAGAAGAAGCTGGAAACTGGAAACTGTTGCTCCTGGAGTGACGACCCATTGCTGGGGCATCCTGATAGGAGTGAGCAAGCAAGCAGGAAGGAACCAGTCCCTTCTCCCTCCTGCTTTCTAGCCTCTCTCTGGAGTTCCTATTCATAAAATCTAACAGAAATCATTCATTTATGGCAAAGAAAAGTTGTGGTTTCCAGAGTTCCAGTGCCAGCATCACAGAACAGCATATTGATGGGTGGGTTTGGAGCTAAGATATAAGAGCTTAATATCCGGCATTCCCCCATCTTTATCTTAAAGATTCCCTGAGGATGTCTTTCTTCTATTTTCTCTGTGTCCAGTTGGACTTAAAATAGCAAAATCTCCAAACACAAAGTTGATGCTTAACAACTTTTGGTTGAACAAATGAATATGAGGCTGTAGAATCATTTTTTGTGTGTGTGTGGTACGCGGGCCTCTCACTGCTGTGGCCTCTCCCGTTGCGGAGCACAGGCTCCAGACGCGCAGGCTCAGCGGCCATGGCTCACAGGCCCAGCCGCTCCGCGGCATGTGGGATCTTCCCGGACCGGGGCACGAACCTGTGTCCCCTGCATCGGCAGGCGGACTCTCAACCACTGCACCACCAGGGAAGCCCCCCACTCCATTTTAGATGCACCAATCACTGCTCCCAACTGATTTGGATATGTTGATAGGTTGCCTTGCCATCATGAAAGGTTCAAGTTATGAAGGGACAGAGAAGATGCAGGGGCACATTAAGAGGTGACTATAGCAAAGTGGTTAAAATCACAAATTGCCTGGATTTGTAACCCAGCCCCGTGACTTATTAGTAGTTTAACCTTGAGCAAGTTGTGTAACATCTCAGTGCCTCAGTTTCCTCATCTATACAGTGGTGGTAATACTTTCTGCCTCATGTAGTTGGTGTGAGGAATAAAAGAGTTAATCCAACATAGAGCTCATAGAATAGTTAAATCTAGCTGTTATGATTATGATAGTTAATTTCATTTGACTACTAAGAGGCTCCTAAAGACGTAATGTTAACTTCAATGTCTTTCTCCAAACCAAATATATCTACTCTCAAGAGATGTGGATCCAAAAACTCTCCCCAAAGTGAAAGGCAAGGGAGGACCCACGTATTCCCAAGAGAGGAGAGTCTTGAGGGAGAAGGAGGCCTGGAATGAAGTGAGTATCCACCATGAGTGAGAGGGCTCAGGAGGCCAGGGACAGCTGTGGTCTGAGGCCATACCTTGTGCCCAACCTGGGGGAGGAGAACCAAGAAAGCTGCCTGCTTCCTGGGCACCAGGGGGACTCTGGCATTGGGCACTGTAAAAAGTAGGGGAGAACCAGGAAGAGAAGTCATATTTCTCAGGCATCCTGGCCTGGAAGTTTGGGTGAACTGTCTCCCCTCTACCCAACCCCCTGCTGTGCAAGACTCTGGCTTATAGCTGGCATTGTTTATCCCTTATTCCTAGTTCTTTCTTTCATCCAACAGTTATTTATTGAACAACAACTTATATGTCAAACTGAGTTGGGCTCCTAATACTATCCCCATTTTACAGATGAGAAAACTGACATGCAGAGAAGTTAGAAAACTTGCCCCATCACACAGGAAGATTTGAGGGGGGGATTGTTATTTCCCCTAGGAGAGGCAAGGGAAAAGCCTGGTTTTCTCAAGGTGTACTCTCTAAGGAATCCCTAAGTCTTCAACTGGGTAACAGGGAAAGCAAGAGTGAGGTTAAGCTGCTGAAAATTTTGTCATAGATACTCAGGCAATTGACTGATGGGGAAAGCATTAGGCAACGTCTTCATTATCAAGTGGAGTGCTCACTGCTTTCGAGGGGTTTGGTCTGATTTTTAAAATTTTTTTGGTGAAGGACAAGAAAATAATCTGGTGATGATGTAAGTGGCATCTGCTTCTGACCCAGTAGAAAACCTGAAATGCACCAAGCTTGCTGGGGAGGGACAGGCCACAGCAGAGTTTGGTCCAAACCCTAGTCCCAGGTGAAGGAAGGGATGCTATGCTCCCCTCTGCTGGTTCTATGTCTGTTTTATTATTCATGGTACCTGGCCGATTGCACAGATAGGGTTAGGAAGGTCAGTGCAGAATTAATACGTTGAATTGGGAGATGGCATGGGCTGGTGATGGAACCTGTCACACCAGAGTGATTCTTATTGAGGGGGCTTGATTTGATATTAATATTAATTTGATGTTTCTTCGCATCTTCAAGAAATTTGTCCTACCCAGATAGGAGAACGCCTGAATGCCAGCCCCATGCAAAGCAGTAATGTATGTTGGGTTTTATGGTAGGGGTGGAAATCTGGGGGCAAGGGGAGGGAGGATCAGGTTATCTACAGTCTTTAGTGTGAGGCTCTACTATGGATGCTTGGAAAGGTATGTAGAGAGTCTTTCATGGGAATTAAACAGGTTCCATGTTTCTGCCCAAAAGTATAGTTCCCAAGTTAAGTCTATCTACTCAAAATCTTAAGAACCAATACCCAGGGAGTGATATGCCAGGGGACTTATCACCCCCACTTCTCAACCTCACTCCAGTTTAAACCAATGGTCCCCAAGGTGGCTGCACATTAAAATCACTTGGGAAGCTTTGAACACATTGTGCATGCCTGGGCCCCACCCCAGGCTCTCTGAATCAGAACCTCTGAGGTTGGGCCTGGGCACAGGTATGTTCAAAGAACACTCACATGATCCTAATCTGCATCCAGGAATGCAACCTACCAGGATATGCTGTCTTGGAAATCTCAAAGGAAGCAAAGGGGATAAAACCTCAAGGACCAATAACTCTAACAACCCGCCCTCCACCCTTCCGAGGCTGCAATGATGGGCTTTTCTAAGCAGACATGGAAAGCTGACTTCCAGCCTCAAGTCTGGTCTGGGTGGTTTCTCAATTTCATATACCACTGGCTCTCTGGCTTAAACACACGCCAGAATCACCTTGAGAGCTTGTTAAAGCACACATGGTTGGGTCTCACCCCCTAGTTTCTAAATTCCATGGGTCTGGGGGGGCCTGAGAATGTTCATTTCTCACCATTTCCCAGGTGATGCTGCTGCTGCTGCTCTGGGGACCACACTCTGAGAACCACTGGCAAACATAGATGAGAATTTCAGCCAGTTCAGTCATGAGATCTGTGTGATGCTGAATAGCTGCTCTAACTGGCTTTTCCCACTGATGAAATTTCATTCTCGTCTGGCTGCTGTTGTAGCTGACCTCAGGGCGGCACCACTTGGGCTTTAGAAGTAAGTGGGCTTGTGCTTTTGAGCCTGGTACTCAGCAATTGTTGCTGGGGTTTGCTGTGGTAAACGCAGCCCAGTGTCCCGGTTTGAGGTAAGCTTTCTCAGATCACAATGGCAGCTGCAAGAACCTGGGGTTGATTAGAAACACATTTTGCTGCTGAAATGATAAACTAAGACCTTGGGCTTGGACTCGACGCTGCTTCTGGAGTGTGAGCTCCCCAAAGGCAAGGCTGTGTTCCTTCACATCTGTCGGCCTATCGAGGAGCCTGGGACAGAGTGGGCACTAAGTAAAGATCTGCTGAAGGAGGTTGCCCCCATGGGTGCCCCTCAGGCCAAAGCCTAGCCCTCTCCAAACTCCTGGACCCACTGAGATTCAAAAGAGCTGGCCTCTGTTGGAATTGGAAAGTCAGCAAGTCCCTCATCAGGACCACCAGTACTGTAGTCTGTCTGCTTCTCCTTTCCTTTCAGCAAATCCAGGCATTTCTGTCTTCCCGATCCACAAACAGTTAACTACACCGTGTCTGGTTCTGGTCAATGGTCTGTTAGGAGAAGTGACACAGGTCACTTCCAGGCTGAGACAGTGAAGAGCCCCACCTGTCTTTCCAAGCTCTCTTCTCCCTTCCTGGCCAGTGTGGAGGCCTTGCATTGAGATGGCCAAGCCTCCGATGGAAGCAGTCTGGGTGGCTGGGTCACTGCATGCAGGACAGTGGCCCTGGAGAGCCACCTGACTCACAGGAGTGAGAATAAACTATGCTGGATTCTAGGTCTTGAGACTTACCTTTCCTCCAGGACCTGAGCTGTTTAGCTCCTGGTGCCTTGTTTTGAATTTCTCTATACTAAAGGCAGCTATTGCCTTCTGAGTTGTAGATTCAACCTGATGTCCCATTAGGCATATTTTGCTCCAGCAAAACCAGAAAACAATGCAAAGTCATCCTTTGTTGTGTTGTGTGATGACTGCTTGTGTTTAGGGAAAGCTCCTCCCCCTGGACATTTGCATATTATACTCTATCCCTGTAATTAGAAGGAGGAGGAGGGGGGTACAGGGAAGGGGAGTGGGGGAGAGGGTAGGTGCAGAGAGAGAAGAATTTCTGTGGATTAAAGAAGTTTTAGGCGTCAGTGATCATGTGGCCATGTGGAGAGATTTGCAAGGATTGAGGAACCTTCTTAGCACCCGTGAAATTTGATATACCTACTTGTAAGCGTTGTCTGGAGGGCAGGACTGGTATACAAATAATAGGGGATGCCATGTTTGAACACACACTTTTGTGTCCTCCTCTCAAATCCCGCAAGAGAGCTACTAACCTGATTTTACAGGTTGAGGTCACTTTGCCCAGAGATGTGAAGTAACTTGTTCAAGGTCACGCAGCTAAGAGGTGGCACAGCCACGAAGCCCACCTCAGTCGGTCCAGTGCTCCACATTGGCAGAGGTTGCTTACTTTCTGTCTGCACTCTCTGGAAGGGGATGCTGTGGCATCTCCTCCCGAGGATCAGAACCTGCCTAGCCAAGCAGCAGCCCTCAGATCCCACCCTTCAGCTCCTTCTTTGACTGCTGCCTTGTCTCCCCATTTGAGAATGTGCCAGGACAAGATCCCTCTTTCTCCTTTCCAGGTCAACACCTCTCTCTGTAACCCAAGGCTCCTACTGCCAGGAAATGCTCCCCACAGTATAGCAATGGGAATGGGCTACAGGTGTGCAGAGATGATGACCGCTGCTCCTCCTCCCCAGCCTGGGACCCTGGCGCATCCCCATCACAGGGTGCTCATGACAGAAGCAACCTCATCTAGTTCCCTCAATGTACCATACACACACCGTCATCTCTCTGTGCCATGCAATCAAAAGTGCTGGGGAACACTGCTCTGGAACACATTCTCCTGCTGAGGGGAAAAAGCTGGTAGAGAAAGGGGCTGTGATCTGGGGAGAAAGGAGATATAATGAGTGGACAGTGGATATAAGGTTTTTGTAAATTACAAATGCTCATGTTATAAAGAGTGTATACCATGACCCCTTTTGTGATTTGCATCTTGCTTCTTTTCAATTAATGGCATTTTGGAAAAGTTTCTGTCATAGCACTTATAGACTTACCATGTTCCTTTTAATGACTACTTGTGGTTCATCCTATGCTTGTATTATATTTTGCTTAACTAGTCCCCTATTGATGAATGTTTAGGTTGTTGCACAGGTTTTTTTTTTTGCTATTGTAAATAATCTCGCAATGAACATCCTTACACATATGGTTCTCTTTCTTTATTCTTCTTTGCTTTTTTCCCCCCACATTTTTTAGTATAGTTAGAGGATAAATTCCTAGAAATATAATTGCTAGGTCAAAGTGTATGTTCAGTTTTAATTTTATTAGCTATTGCTAAATTTACAGGCTTTAAAATGTATATAGTCAACTTTACTAATCTTTCCCATTATGGTTTATGGGTTTTGTGCCATGCTTAGAAAGGTCTTCCCTCTTACAAAAAATTTCCTTCTAGTGCTTTTATGGTTTTATCTTCTTGATGTTTAAATCTTTGCTCCATCTGGAATTCAAGTTAATGTAAAGAGTGTAATAGACATCTGAGTTTATTTTTTCCCAAATGGCTAGCCAGTTGTCCCAACACTGGTTATTGAATAATCCATCTTGTTTTCTTGCTGATTTGAAATACTACTTTTACCACGTACAAAACTTCCACATGTATTAGGGTTTTTTTTTCAGTTCTTTCCTCTGTTCCATTAAATCTTCTATCTAATCCTATGTGAGTTTAAATTACTGTAGCTTGATTATATATTTTAATATGTGGTTGAGTGTGTCCCCTCTTATTACTCAGAGACTTTCAGAGTCTTTCAGGCCATTCTTTCTTCAGAGACTTTCTGGCCATTTTTACTTATTTAATTTTATATATAAACTTAAATATGATTTTGCTGAATAAAAAATGCTGCAAGTATTTTGATTGAGATAACACAGAATGTAAAGATCCACTTAGGAATAATTAACTTCATTCATTAATTTTCCCATTTGACAGGAAGGCATTCCTTTCTATTTATTAAAATATTTTGTGTTGTTTTTCTTCAGAAGTAAGTAGAGATTTTTCCTCTTCTTGGCCTTTTACATTTATTTCGAGGTTTAATCCTTTTGTGGGGAATGGTAGTAGAAGGATAATTTGGGGCGTGATATTAAATGGAGTATTTTCATTTTAATATATTTTCTAACTGGTTATTATGTGAATACAAACTACTTTAAAAAAAATATATTTTATCTAATTTATTTATTTTTGGCTGCATTGGGTCTTTGTTGCTGCGCGCAGGCTTTCTCTAGTTGAGGCGAGCAGGGGCTACTCTTACTTGCGCTGCACGGGCTTCTCATTGCGGTGGCTTCTCTTGTTGCTGAGCACAGGCTCTAGGTGCGCAGGCTCAGTAGTTGCAGTGCACAGGCTTAGTTGCTCCGCGGCATGTGGGATCTTCCAGCACTAGGGCTCGAAACCGTGTCCCCTGCAATGGCAGGAGGATTCTTAACCACTGCGCCACCAGGGAAGTCCCAAACTACTTTTCAATATTAACTTTGCAGCCATTTATGTTACTAAATTCTCCTGCTGTTTCTAATACTTCTCAGGTGATTCTCTTGGGTTTTCTACAATACAGTCATAGAACCTAAAGATAGTGATACAGTATCTTTTCCAATGGGAAGCTTCTAGTGCTCTGACATTAAGCATAATTCTGGCTTTGGAAGAATGTGTTTATATATGTACATTCATATCAGCATGCATGTGTATGTACACATTTGCATATATGCACATGCAAATATATCTGAAAATTAATCAAGTTAAAGTTTCTATCTGTTTATATTTTACTAAGAATTTTTTGTTGTAATTCATATTGAATTTTACCAAATGCCTTCTTTTATATCTATCCAGATGATCACTGTATGTTCCCTCATTTGACCTATTAATGTAAGGAATCATATGAAAAGATTTTCTAATATTGAACCCTCTTTGCATTCATGAATGAATTCTTTTTCATGGGTTGTGCACTTAAAAAAATTACTAAATTCTATTTGCAAATATTTTATTTAGGATTTGTGTATCGTCATCCATAAACTGATTAGTCTGTATTTTCTTTTTGTACCATCTTAGGTGGATTTTGATGAGTATATTTCTAACTCCCTTATTAAAGGAGTTTGGAAGCATAGCTAGTCTTGAAATAAACATACATGTCAGGGGTGAAGAAAGGGGTGGAGTTTCAAGTTTAAGGAAAAATGTGTTTGGAGAACAGGAGCTATATAACTGCCTGGTACATGTGTTTGAGTGAGTGTGTATATGTGTGTGTGTGTGTGTGTAACTCAGAAGGGGCAGGGCTGCTGGAGCTGAAAGGGGAGGCCAAGAGTGCCATAAGTGGGCCAATATCAGGTGAGAGGGGATATTATATTTCTTTTTAGGATCTAGGACCTAACCCAGTTGAGCTGAGATCTCCAAACTTTCCTTTAATTTACCTTCTATCAATCACAAAAAAATTAGAGCCTGAACCCTCAAATCTGCAGTTATATATTAAGAAACCTCAAGGGAAGCTTTTAAATATTTATCAAGTTCAATTAAGTTTTGTAACATACTTATCATATCTCCCATAACTTTAAACACCACTGAAGAAATTATAGATAAATTTTTTGCTAATATGGTAGCTTTACCATTAGGTATTAGCCAAAGTTATAATATACCCTGGGGGTCAGGTTGATTTTAAATGATCCTGAGTATAAAATTATTATTATTACTATAGTCTTTTTCATAATTTCAATTTTATTTTTTATTTTTGCCAGCTCCTGTCTGATCTGACATTACAAGGGAAATTGAAGTCTTCTGACAACTACTCCTCTAGAGAGTTTTTGTTTTTTAAGCATTTGTTAACTGTAAAGTGACCAGAGGGCCTGAAATGGGAGAATTCTAATTTTGCAAAAAGAGAGATATTACATAATGGCTATAAGACTAGACTTTAGAGCCAAGCTGCCTGGGTTTGATTTCAGGCTCTGCCACTTCCTATGTATAGAGCTTTGGGCAAGTTACTCAACCTAAGCCTCAATTTTCTCATCTGTAGAATGGAAACAATAATGTTGTAAGGATTCAAAAAGATAGTCCATGTATAGCACTTAGCATACGAAGTGCTCCAAGTCAACAGTAGCTGGTTTTAAGCCAGTGTGAGGGTGATGTAAAGACAGCACTGGTCAGACTGGTCTGAGGGGACACCACAAAGGGGAGATGGCCTTTCGTTAGGGCCAGAGGGTCCTCATCCCAGGATACCTAGGGTGATGAGGTCAGAGAAATCTGGCCCCCTTTGTTCAGTGAACTATCACTTCCAGCTCTGTAAGCCTGTTTTTTTCTGTAAGCCAAGGCTACTCCGTAGCTAAGATGCTATTTGCATTTTCTGATCCAGCTAATGAAGTAGTTCATAGTTTTACAGTAACTCTTCATACAAAGCTGCTATTTTATTTACTCATTTTTCTAACAACTGAGTATTATATTTCCCAAGCAAATGAAAAAGAGGAAAATTAGGGATGGCTTGGGCTCTTTGTGGAACAATAAGAGATACTGATATTTTCTATGTGAAATAATTCTATATACCTCTTCTTGCAGTAAATAAGAGAATATCTTTTTTTAAAAAAACATATTTACTTATTTAGCTGCACCCGGTCTTAGATGCAGCATGCAGGATCTTTAGTTGTGGCATGCAGGATCTTTTGGTTGTAGCACGCGGGCTCTTAGTTGCAGCATGCATGCAGGATCTAGTTCCCTGACCAGGAATTGAACCCTGGCCCCCTGTATTAGGAGCACAGAGTCTTAACCAGGGAAATCCCAAGAGAATATCTTTTATTGGGCTTCAGGATAGCTAAGAGTCATCAGGTGTCAGAAGTTGAAGGAAAATGTGTGGAAAGAAAATTTAAAATTGAGAATATTCTACTCATGAATTGATTTTTCAAAAAATGAACAGGGAGGGCTGCTATTTATTGTTCAGTTTCCATGTTAGCACTGATCACAGAACACCAGAATTCTATGGGAACATAGTTTGAATACACTCTTTGTGAAAATCTTTTGTAAATTCTTCATGGTCACTACATATTTTTTACTACATATTTTATGATTGTGATAAAATACATAGCATAAAATTTCCATTTTAGAAGTTTTAAAGGGTATAATGCAGTGGCATTAGATGTATTCACAGTGTTATGTAACTGTCACCACTATCTAGATCCAGAACTTTCCATCACCCCAGAAGGAAGCCCTGTACCCATTGAGCAGTCACTCCCCATTCTGCCCTCCTCCCAGCCCCTGGCAACCATTAATCTTTCTATCTTTATAATTTGTCTATTCTGGCTATTTCATATAAATGGAATTGTACAATTATTATGTGTTTTTAAAACATTAATTACTCAAGCTGCCTTTTGATTAAAGGTAGAGAATAATATGTTCCCCCTCCTAAGACCTCACTAAATCTAAGAAATTTCAATACATTTTTAGATGCTGGAAGGTAAATAGAGAAGACATAGCCTGAATTGTGCATTGAGCAGAGAAAACCAATTTGCCCTCAGAACCCCAGAGAGGCACCTGGAAGTGTCATGTATAGGGTGAGGCATGGGACCAAAGATAAGGAATTAATCCCAAAGATGAGCAGAAACTAGTCAACCCAGTCACCCATCACCCACCGCCTCAGTTGCAGAATGTCAGCAATCAGGTGTCTACCCTACTGTAAAGATCAGAGGTTCCTCTGTGGATGGTCCTTTGCAGTGACACCTAGGAGTGCCCAAGCAACCCAGCCTGTTTAGCCTGAAGCAGAGCCCACCAACTACCAAGCCCTGAACTAGTGACCCTCAGCTTCCAATTCTCCTTTGACTGCCACATAAGCATGAAAAGACAATGAAGAGTCACCAGGCATCTGAAGACGACTTCCAGCAGGAAAAAAATGAGCTAATGTATCCCAAAAGAAGACTAAATCTGAGCAAAAGGGATAACTCAGGGAATTGAAAACTAAAACTAAAACTTAAAAAACCTCACAAAACAATTTGGTATCCAGATTAGTATTCTAATTGATAGCCTCAAAAAAGTAGCAGAAGATGGCCATAAATAAAGGAACTCTAAGAGAGTAAGAATGAGCTCTTGGATATTAGAACCATTAGTGCCAAAATGGAAAATTAAATAGATGTTAGAAGATAAAATGGAGAATATTGCTTGGAAAGGAGAGGAGAAGGACAGTGAAACTGAAAATAAGAAATACGGAGGATCTAATCCAGGAGGCCCAACATTTAATCCAGAGTTGTTCTGAAAGGGAGCCCAGAGAGAATGGAGGTGAGAAAGTTACTTTTAAAACACAAGCAAATGTTCCAGGGCTGAAGGATGAAAGTAGAGAGACCCATTTAAAACACCATTAAGTACCCCAAATAGTGAACCTAAAAATGGTTTACATCAAGGTCTATTATTATGACATTTCAGAGCCCCAGGGATAAAAGACACTTCTAAAAGCATCTAGAGCAGAAAGAAAAGGAACGTCTACAAAGGAATGAGAATCGGAATGGCGTCAAACTTCTCAACAGTGGTAAATTACACTAGAAGACAGCAGTGCAGTGTCTTCAAAATTGTGAGGGAAAATATTTTGCAACCTAGACTTCTACCTTCAGCCAAACTATTAATCAAATATGAGGAGAAAATGAAGACATTTTCATACAAGTAAAGATGTAGCTAGCTCCTCGTCTTAAGATGTGCTTGAGGAGAACTGGGTATGAACAGGAGATGGAAGAAGGAACTGGAGGCTAGCGGCAGCAACGTTAACCTGGGAGAGAGTGGCCGAGTGGTCCGGTAGAGCCCAGTGCAGAGACACCAGTCAGCAGCGGTGCGGTCTGGTGGGAAGGCCAAGGGAGGGGGCCTTCTGGAAAAAGGAGACTCAATACAATGTATGATTCGATGAAGCATTTGGAAATCATTAGGGTATGTTGATACCAGAAAGACGGCAGGAAATTAGAAATGCAGTTAGATGCACCAGACCAAAAAAAAAAAAAAAAAAACTCTAAAGAGAGGAGCTATAGTCAGGACAGTACCCCTTGCTTTGCAGAGGACACATTTACTGTGTCATATGATGTAAACTACCCATTATGGATTTAACAAAGGTAGTGAAATAATGGTATTAGGAGGATATGGAGAGATGAGGAGGGGACAGCCTAAGAGAGTTAAATATCCGTTAATCTTAACACCATAATTGATAGACAAGGTCGACAGTGGATTAATCAAGAAATAGTAGTAGAAGCACATTATCTGGCACTTGTAAGTAACCAGGAGAAGAAACAGCTCAAAAAAGTTAAAAATGCTGGTATCTGGGAAGCAGGAATAGGATGGGGAGGGCTAGGATAAAGAACTACTCTTTTCCCTTTTTTTAAAATGCAATAAAAAAAAACACGTGCACGTATTACATTGGTAAAAAAAAAAGCAAATAATAAAAATCAATTCAAGCTGAGGGATGAGAAAAAATATATGTAAATGGCATTTAGAAGCCAGTTTATTTGTGACTAAGACAGCTATGCTATACAACTGTAGGTAGACAATTAAAAAATTTTTCAAATCCTATGACAAATGAAAAATGACTTCCTTAGAAAAGAAGATGAACCTGCACCCGGCAGAATAGAGCTTCTGTCCATTTCCAGAAGAAAATTCATTGCTCATTATGAGGTTGTCTCTATCAACCTACAACCTGAGTTGTTAAAGTTAAAATTTAACAGTTTTAAAACTTTACAAAGACCGTGAAAAGCCTTTATAACATTGTAAATTCCAACCTGGGTGGAGGCATAAAGTCCACACAAATTCTGGCTTCCTTCAACTTTGAGTAACTCAGCATGTAAATTCTTAGGAATCAAGATGAATCCTAAAAGTGAAATACTTTCACCTTTGTGTAGCATGTAGTTCGGTAAGAAAAGGATTCTAAATTCCACCCAGCATGTGCATACATCCAGTATGGCCCCAAAGGGCTTGGGGCTGTCTGAGAAGTTGCAAGTAAGTGGAAGTGAAAGCAAGGAAGTGGCTGAGTTAAGTTGGGCAGAAATAGAATCTTCTCTCTGTTAGAGTGAGCCCTTCATGGCCCCAAAACATCATGGACATTGTAAGGTGTATCAGTTAGCTTGGCTGCCATTTCAAAATACCACAGACTAGGCAGCGTAAACAACAGGAATTAATTTTCTGACAATTCTGCAGTCTAGATGTCCAAGCAAAACGGGTTTGCTTTCTCCTGAGACCTCTCTTCTTGGCTTGCAGATGGTCATCTTCTCTGTGTCTTCGCATGGCCTTTTCTCTGTACTCAGGCATTCCTGGTGTCTCTTCCTCTTCTTATAAGGACTCTGGTCCTTTGGATTAGGGCACCACCCTTATGCCTCATTTAACCTTAATTACCTCTTTACAGGCCCTATCTCCAGATAGCCACATCTGAGATTAGGGGTTCAGTGTACAAATTTGGGGAAGGGGACACAATTCTGTCCATAACACAAGGGACAGGCAAAGAGCTATTCTAGAGTACATTCTGTTTAACTCTGGTGGGAACCGAATGACCAAATGACCTGCTTCTAAGACATGTATAACCCAGAGCCTCCTACTGAAGAACACACATCAGTCAACCCTGTAACCATCCATGAAGATGTGCACTGGAAGCTACAGCTCTTGATGGGCAGCTGTCAGTGTCTGTCGACAGCCTCAGGCTCCTTAGAGAGGGATGCTGCATGATGATGTCATGGTATGGGTACCATGTCATGTTATAGATACAGGAGATGGCCAGTTGGATGTATTTTTAAAAGAACACATCCTATTTACCAAGTTTCACTGATATGAATGAGGAATGAATAGGAAGCTGACTTGAACAGAGTTTTCTGTTTCTCTTTTCCAAAGAAGGACTCTCCAAGCTGGGTCACAATTCTGAAGTTGAAGGAGAAAATCCCCAGTTCTTTGGTAAAAGTTCCTTTGGAGTCAAATGCATCTTGGACAGGAATACCTGGGTACATATTTGATGACCAGAGGTTGTGCAGGAAAGGAAAAATATTCATATCTTACTATATGGCTTAGTTGTGTTAGTGTTTAAATGGCTATGATAATGTCAACACAGATACTAATCAAGCCAAAACTAAGATTTGAACCTCTAATAGGAGGTTCATGGAAGAGCAGGTGCATGTGTACAGTGACCAGAAAGTTGGAAAGAGATCTAAGTCCCCATCTCTCTCAGAGAGAGGCCAATCAGTCATCTTTGAGAGAGGGAAGTCAACAAATGATGCCGAAAACAGGAAAATCATGAGTTATCAATATAGATATGTTATTTGGAAACATAGAGGTAAATCCTAAAATAATCAGCTAAAACAAGAGAAAGTGATTGCCTGTGGGAAGGGGGAGGAAAGAGATGGAGAAGGAACCCGCTGTTTTGTTTTATTTTTTAAAATAACATACCATATAGAACTAGCTGACACTTTAAACCTTGGGCATGTAGAACTTTGATTTAAAATAAACAAATAACATAAAAAGGGGAAAACAAAAGAAAAATAAATCACAATGACTCTATTTCATTTGTCCTAAGATGACTATACAGAAAAGGCAGTAGCCACAGACACAACAGTAGTGAGAATAATAACAATAACACCAAGGCAGCATCCACTCATTGTTCATTGAGAAAGTTCATTCATTCAATAAGTACTTATGAAACACCTACTTATTATATGCTAAGCCAGGATGATCAAGATGGTCAAGGTTCCTGCTCTCATAGATTTTATATTCTAGTCAGGTACATAGAAAAACACATAAACCATTAAATACGATCATTTTTTATAAGTTGAGTGCTTTGAGGGGAAAAAAAAGGATAATGGGCTAGAGAGTAACTAGGGAGAAGGAATGATTATTTAAACTGTGTAGTCAGACAAGCCCTTTTTAAAGAAGTGAGGTTTGAGAGACCTGAGCAATGAAGAGGGAACCATGGGAAAGCAAGAGGTAACAGAATGTGCAAAGGCCCTGAGGTAGGAATAAACTTGGTATGTTTCAGGAATAGTCAGGAGGCCAGTGTGACTGGATTGTGGCGACCAAGAGAGAGGGAGCATGTGATGAGGTATATAAGGTAAATTTTATTCTGGGTTTGACTGAAAGTCATTGAGAGTTTTCAGTGGTGTAGTGATGAGATCTGATTTACACTTGAAAAAATCAGTCTGGTCGCTGGGCGAAGGCTGGATTGGGACAAGAAATGGAAAGGGAAGCAAGAGTGGGACAGGAAGCTTAGTTTGGAAACTCTTGCAGAACAGGGGACTGGGTGGGGACTGTGGAGGTAGCGAGGGGTGGACAGGTTTGGGTTGGGAATCTTAATTTAATGGAGTGCTAAAGGGCAACTAAGAGGTTGATGGGGACACCCCAGAGGGAGAGAGGCAGAAGAAAGAAACTCTACTTGTGCAGCTGGTTCCTCAAATTCCCAGGCTCCCCCGACACATGTGAACAGAAAGCTCTGGTCCAGGGTGGCTGAGGGACCCGAGTGTTTATACCGGGAATAAAGACTTGCCAAATTGCTATAAACTCAGCCCGTCTCCATCCTGGCTTTTGCCACACTTGCTGTGAATGTGAAACTGAGCTTGTAAATGACGGTGCTTGGAGTCAGAGCTGGGAATTACACCCCTCTAGAGAGCTATTCAGAGGCTGAGAGAATAGCACCCACCTGCTGTGATGCTATGCATTAAAAGGCACTTATGCTGCTAAAACCAGCATTAGAATTGCACAGAAACGTTGCTGTCATGCTCCAAATGGGACTCTGGATTCCAGGTGGGATGCTCAGAGCCTGCAGAGGGGAGAAAAGCCAACTCAGACAGTGCAATGATCTCTCCTCCATGGCCCACCGAGCCACACCGCCTCTCTCTTGTGGAGAATTGTCTCCATAAATGGGGAGAAAAATGAGCTTATTCCCAAGCCAAGATTAAACTGGGTCCACACCGTGTGGAGATGATGGGTTTCCGAGAGAAGAGGAATAAAACCAAGCCAAGAAAGTCCATTCATTCTGGGGTGGCAGGCAGGTCAGTCCAGGTGTCTTAGGAGTTCCGTGCAGCTCCCTGTATGTGCCCAGCACATAGCAAGCTGTCGATGAATGAATGTGAGAGCCACATGCTTCCAAAGGTCTAGTCTCAATAGCCCTTTATTCATTCAGTTTCTGTTTAAGCATCCAACGAATTGGATGGGCCATGTCTCCAAAAAGAGGTCTCGGGGGTCACATGTGGGCAGTTGGCACCTACCCATGAATTTGTGCTGCATAGAGGCCATCCATCTCACTCTAGTAATTCATTCTCTAATGTGATCTGAAGTCTAGAATTATCCATGAGCAAACAGAAGAAAGTGAATTAAGATCAAGCAGTCATCTGGAGTATCTCTGCTGGACCACAGTCCACCCTAAGGACATAATTGCTGGGATTAGCCAGCTCTTCCGATAATTGTCAACTCTCAAATTTACTTGGTTCCTAAAGAAGTGAAAAGAGATATTTCTGAAACATCAAATGCCCAGCTGAAGGGAGAAAGACCTTGGACCAAGAACGCTACCCTGGTGTGGGACCAGCCTGTATGCACTGAGCCTCATTCCTCATCAAGTGAATCAAATGATTACCACTCTTGAGAGGATGCTACAAGGACAAGTAAATCAATATGTAAGAATAGTCTACTTCAGGACCACAATATGTGGAACTCATGGAAGAGAAAAAAATTGTCAAAAACAAGCCAAATCCCTCTCGACCCCTGACACAGCTGTCCGAGTATCTTGTCACTAAAATAATCCTTCACTGGGCTTTGTTTTTGGTGCCAACCTACTCTTACTTAACATGTGATTATCAGTGACTTATATATGGTTCTGCAACACATTAAAAACAACATACATTAAGAAAGTGTGGGACTTCCCTGGTGGCACAGTGGTTGAGAGTCTGCCTGCCGATGCAGGGAACACGGGTTCGTGTCCTGGTCCGGGAAGATCCCACATGCCGCAGAGCAGATAGGCCCGTGAGCCATGGCCACTGAGCCTGCGCATCTGGAACCTGTGCTCCGCAATGGGAGAGGCCACAACAGTGAGAGGCCTGCATACCACAAAAAAAAAAAAAAAAAAAAAAAAAAAAAAAAGAAAGTGTGGACCTTTAAGAAAAAGGCCTGATGTTAAGTAGAAAAGAGAAGGAAAGCTCAACCAAAAAAGCAGACATAAACATATCCAATCTCATTTTATACTTGTGTATCTAAAAGAGATACAGAAGAAAAAAGAAGAAAAGAAAAGGAGACAGCAAAATTATATCACCCCTTGGCAACAGCCAGCAAGATATGGTTAAGTTATGTTTCTGGTCTTCCTTTCCTGAAGACAAAAAAAGCATGTCAAACTTTTCAGAAATTTAGCCATAAACACGTCTAAAATCAAAAAGTTTTAGACGTCTGTGGGGCTTTTCTGGAAATGTTCTCTGTCTTTGATCTAGATAGAGTTACATGGGTGAATACTTATATAAAAATTATTGAGACATTAAGATTTGTTCACTTACTGTATGTTTGTTATATCTCAGTTTTAAAAATCCTAGACAATGAGGGATTCAATTCTAGAAGAATTCATTTACCTAGATCATCTTATTTCCCAGTGTTGCCAGGTAGATGAAGGATAATTTTGCTTCTCATACATATTAATGATAAAAGTAGCCACCATTGGTGGAGCATTTACCAAGAACCGTACCTGTAGCCAATCACTGTGTAATTAACTCATTATTTAATATTCGCAAATTCCCTGTCATCCATAAGAATGGAGGTTCAGAGAGGCTAAAGTGTAAGACCTGCACCAAAATGAGGACCACGTTGATAATCAAAGATATCAAAGAATCTAGGGTTCTTGCTACTTCTAAGGTCCTCTTAACAGGGGTCCAGTTCGTATAATGTCATTACTGTAACAAAGCACCATGCTGTTCCCTGGGATGATTGAAATCCTTCTACTGCACAGCTACTGCACCAGGATGGCATGGGGGATGAGCCTAACAGTCTCACCTTGGCATAAGGCATGAGTCCTCTCTAATCTTACTTATCCAAACTAAGGGTGGGCCTGTCAGAACCAGCCCAAGGTGTGAGGGCTGAGTGTGGGTAAAGTAGCCCAGAGGGTCTTTTATCTCAGCTGTGGGGGTTAGGAGAAACTTGTTCTGCAAGTACGCCTCTGAGTCTTCCTATCTTACACCCAGACAAGTCATTTTTGAACTTAAGAGCCATAATTTGCTGCCATTGTCTATCTGGTTTCATAATGACCCTGTCCCAAGGTGGTGTATGATTCCTGTCTAACTGGGTTGGCCAGGATAAGGGAAAGTCCCTCAGGTTATAAGGGGAAATTCATTGAGTGGAGAGCAGGTGAGGGTAGCAGGGAGCACATCAATGAACTCTTTGAAATATTATCCCCACCATCTTTCTCATTCGCACGTCATTCTCCAGGGGTTGCTCTCTCTTCTCTTCCCCATTCTCAGCCAAACGTGGTGAAATCTCTTCATTTCCTCACCTGCCACTCAGGCTTCCCCTCTCTCCATCCTGACTGCCCCAGCATTTCTCCACCCACCACTCCCTCTGTGTCACCTAGGACCGCTGTGTCTCCCAGGGGCCATGTTTCAGCCCTCATCTTATTTGCCCTCTCAACAATGTTCTTTCACTGATCCCTTGTTGGACTGTTTCTGTGTGCTGCTCCAGATCTATCCTTCATCCTTTCCACCCTACCCCAGGGTGATGACTTCTAAGCATTACATCAACAGAGCCCCCTACCTTCTAACTAACAGTTAGGTTTGTCCAGTGAAAGAACAGGCAGGAGATTAGAGGGAGAGAGGAGAGAAAGGTCAAGGTATTTATCCCCCTGAATTTTTCCCCACCAGGCTCCAGCTGGGCAATGGTTGGGCAGCCGCCTTTGACAGCCTCCTGGGTTCAGGTAACCTCTCTCTCTCCCCATGCCCCGTGCTGCCTACGGCTGGTAAGACCAACCTGTTGCTGGCCCTTGGGTTCTTCAGTAGCCCTTGTTGGTATTCCTTAACATTGTTCACTCTTTTGCAAATAATTTCTTCATTAAACTCTTTAATGACCCGTTTTTTTCACATACCAATGTATATTGATTTCCTTTCTTGAAACATTTTTTCACCTGGTCTCCATCACACCTCACTCTCCTGTTTTCATCCAACCTTTCCGTTCAAACCTTTTCTGTCCCCTTGGTAGGTTTCATCTATTCACCAAACCATGAAATTTGGAATTCCATAAGTCCTGAGCCCTCTTTTCTTCCCACTGTATTCCATTCTAAGGGCCTTTCTTCAATATCCATACCTTCAATAACTACCTAGAGGCCAACGACTCATAAACTTGTATCTCCAGCCACACCTGTTCTTTGAGATCCACACTCATATATTCAACTTCCTTTTTAGTTTCAACTTCTTTTTGTTAAATCAGTGAATAGTTTTTGAGAGTCTATTATGTTCTAGATGTGTTCTTGGATGTTTAAAAAGGGCCTCAAACCATTTGTCGATAGTGAATCCATGATTTCTCACTCCTTCCCTCAACACTTTTCCTCTTCCACCCTTCCTTCCCTAGTGAGTGGTTCTAACACCATCCATCTAATCCCACAGCCAGGAACCTAGGAGATCTTTGGTTCCCTTTTTTTGATTGCTCCCTTTTTCCTCACTCTCCTTAACTACCTCATCATCACATTAGTGACTCATCAAATTATCTCCTAAATCTCTCTCAAATCTAACTGATTTTCTCCATCTCTACTACCACTAGCATAGCCCAAGCTGCCGCCACTTCTTACCTGTACACTCCAACTGCAGTAGTCTCCTTTCTTATTCCCCCCACTCCAATAAACAGTGAACTTATTGAGGCACAAACTTAATCATGCTAGATCAAGTCCCTGCTTAAAATCTTCCAATGCCTCTGCTTGCTCTTATACACTGCCACCTGAGGTCTGTCTCCTGCCCACCTCACCAGCCTCTTTTCGAACTGCACCCTCCCCAGCACCTTGTGTACTAGCCCCCCTTGTCTCCCTTCAATTCCCAGAATTGATATAATTCCTCCTGCTACAGAAACTTGACCCTTAACATTCCCTTTGTTTAGAATCCTTTCCCCACGTACCCCACCTCACTCAATAGATACTCTTACTTTCTAGCTAAAATGTCATTGCCTTAAAGATGCCTTCCCTGGCTCCTCTTTCAAAACTCCATCATCCTGTTATTGACTCTCAAAGCACCAGGCACCTCTTCTTCAAACCATTTTTCACAGTTGTAATTTTACATTAATTTGTGTGCTGTTTTGAATAATAAACTATACGTGAATAGAGGAACCATATGTGTTTTGTTCAAGCGCCTGGCACAAAGTGTGTGCTCAATAAATATTTGCAGAAAGAAAGAATAAAGGAAGAGATTCACTGAGAGTGAGGCTTACTATAGTAAGAAAAAGAGCCATGTTTACATCAGTGTTGTTTCTCCCTTAATGCAGTTTCTCAAAGGCTTTGGAAGAAGTCAGGTGGTTCAATTAACGTTGGTGCCACAAGAAAACAACCTTGACCCATGAGATAATTCTGAATGACGTTCACTTTGTTAATCCAACAACCAGTCTGAAAACCTCAAAAGGAAAATATTTTGTCACTTAATCTCCCAAAGATAGACTACATTTCCAAGAAATATGTTATTTAATGATTTAATCACATTCCTTAGTCTTATTTTATTAGAACAATAAAATATCGAACGGTAGATTAGAATTCAATTACAGTAAGATTTGAAAAAATGGAAATATCAGGTTATGATCAGGCCCTAATGCATGACTGCTTAGTATCAGTCACAACTTGGCCTGATTTATTTCTCTTTAAGACTCAAATAGGACTTTTCATACAAGTTCCCTAAATGCTTTCGCTTCATGTTGGTGTTTGCCCACGGTGCATTAAGAACTCTAGAACCCTGGAATCAGAAACCAACCAACCCTGCATCAGAAACCTTGGAGGGCAATGCATGATAATCCCTCACCTCTAATTGACTTCCTTCTAATGTAATCAGAAGAGATCAAAGTTTTTCTCCTAGGAATCCCAGTTATGAGGGATAACCAGCATTTACTGAGCTATGTGCCAGTGAATGTAATGTAAGCCAGCATTTACAACTAGCTATGTGTCAGGCACTGTCCTGGCATTTTATACAGATTTTTCTCCTTTAACTCTTTCAATTGATTTTTAAGGTAAGTATGAGTAACACTGACATTTTCCAGATGGGGAAGTTGAGGCTTATGTCCTTTTAACCTTAGAGCCCCCAAGCCTTAGAGCTAGGACTTATTATTACGGCCAAAAGTCAGTCCTGGAAATCCTTGCCCTGGGGCTCTTGTTCTTAAGACCACATTAACTCTGAGTTCTTGCATCCTTGGCTGTCAAGCTGAAAAGAAATTCCTTTCAGTGCTTCTGCACAAATGCTCTCTAGCATGAAATCCTGTGGGGATTTTTTTCTAGTTGGAAATATGTAATTTCCCATTCTCTCTTGTTTTAACTATAAGTGTTTTGAGGCATTCATGAGCTTTGTAAAAATGTCTTGATAAAATCCAGCCAATCAAGAGATGAACTAAATAAAGAACTAAAAATTTATATTCTTAAAAATAAAGAACTGAATCACAGATGTAGAGAACAAACTAGTGGTTACCAGTGGGGAGAGGGAAGGGGGAGGGGCAACATAGGGGTAGGGGAGTAAGAGGTACAAAATATTAGGTATAAAATAAGCTACAAGGATATATTGTAAAACACAAGGAATATAGCCAATATTTTATAATAACTGTAAATGGAGTATAACCTTGTTTATTTATTTATGGCTGTGTTGGGTTTTCATTGCTGTGCGTGGGCATTCTCTAGTTGCGGCGAGCGGGGGTTACTCTTCGTTGTGGTGCTCGGGCTTCTCATTGCGGTGGCTTCTCTTGTTGCAGAGCACGGACTCTAGGCACGCGGGCTCAGTAGTTGTGGCTTGTGGGCTCTAGAGCGCAGGCTCAGTAGTTTTGGTGCATGGGCTTAGTTGCTCTGTGGCATGTGGGATCTTCCTGGACCAGGGCTCAAACCTGTGTCCCCTGCATTGGCAGGAGGATTCTTAACCACTGCGCCACCAGAGAAACCCTATAACCTTTAAAAATTGTGAATCACTATATTGCATGCCTGTAACACATAATATTGTACAGCAACTATACTTCAATAAAAAATAAAGATAAATTAAGAAAAATAAAATAATACAGAAGATCATAGGAAAATGCAAAAGCAGTCTAGCAATTCAGAACTGCTATTGGAATGCAGACTTTTGAAAATACTTCTAATTTAAAATTCAACATATTTTCTAAGTAGAGATTTTGGAAACTCTATAAAATTAATTTATGTTGATTTCTTTACTGTCATTCATATACGTGTGTTGCATAGTTCACATTATATTGTACTTTGCCTTTTCAATTATTATATGGCAAGTATTTCCCTTTGTCTTTAAATAATGTTTAACAGTATTATTTCAACAGTTGCATAATAAATCATTATGTGTGTGGATTCACCATAATTAAAAAACAAAGAAACAAAAAGAAGTTGTGATAAACAAACTGGTATTGAGCAATGAATCCATTAAGTAAAACTGAGACTAGAACACCGTGAGAACATGTTATACTCCTTAATAAAGTAAAAAGAAGTAAGAATAGATTTGGAAGGAGAAGATGATAAGAGGAATAATAAGAAAGCCAATTTCCTCAACTTTTAGACCAATGAATCAATCAACACTGCCTAAAATGTAAGCATCTAGTTTACTTTAAAAGGTTATGACCCCAGGCTCTAAAAGTGCTTCTTAATCTTTGTTCTCAATCCTAGGGCTATATTTTAGGAAATCTCTTATAATGAAGAAGCATTTAGCTAAAGTTTAGGCATTTCTTCAGTTTCATTTTGGTTTCTCTTTCTCCTTGAAATTCAATTAAATTTCAATGTAATATTTTTTCTTAAAATTAGTATATGGAAAAATTTTTTTGCATTTTTAGATTGAAGTATAATTGATTTACAATATTGTGTTAGTTTCAAGCGTACAGCAAAGTGAGTCAGTTATATATATATATCTTCTTTTTCAGATTCTTTTCCCTTATTACAAAGTACTGAGTATAGTTCCCTGCACTATACAGTAGGTCCTTGCTGGCTATCTATTTTATATATAGTAGTGTGTATATAGTAGAATTTTTTTTATCTTTATAGAAATATTTCTCATGCTTTTCTCTCTTACTCATAAAAGAAATGTCTGAAATGAAGTTTATCTGTGTTAGCAGTGGTTATTTCCAGTGGTGGAATTGGGGTATATTTTCCTACATCACCACAGTTCCGCTATCACAGCTAACAAAATTAACAGTAATACTTTAAGATCATGTAATACCTAGTCCATGTGAAAAATTCCCCAACTGTCCCCAAAATGGTTTCTTCAAATCAGATTCCAATCAAAGACCACACATTGCATTTCATTGTGATGCCATTCAAGTCTCCTTTAATGTAGAGCAACCTCCTTCTCTTTTGCTTTCCTTAACAGTAATTTGTTGAGACCAAGCCAGCCATTCTTTAGAATGTACCACCTTATGAACTTTTGATCCCATGTGATATTGTTTTACTTGCTCCCGTTGGCCCTGTATTTCTTGTAAAATCAAAGTTAGAACTAAAGGCTTGATCAGATTCAATCTAAATAGTTTGGGCAAGAGTATGTCACAGCTGATGGACATTATATTGCTTTGCCACAGAAGGTGCATGCTGTCTGGTTGTCCCACTGCTGATGCCAAGATAGAGCACTGACCCCTCCTTTGTAAAGATATGCTTCCTCCTTTGTAATCTATGAGGTGACATTTTAGCACCAACATCTATTCCCTTATAGTTTTAGCTTCTTTCGAGGATCCATGCCTGAATCATTTCTCTTATTAGGGGTTGCAAAGTAGTGATTTTCTAATTCTGTAAGTGCATCTATTTTTAGCTAAGGTTTTACTGTGAAGGAAAATGTTCTTTCATCAACTGGGGCTAATTGGTTACCCTGGAATACAGATCCCACTTGAAAGGCAGGATAATACCTAATTCTTTCCCATTAATTACAAATTTTACCAGTAAGGAATTGATGTAATAGTCTTCTCTGATGGTGACAAATCACTTATTTTTTGCCTTTTCTCTTTTAAGTCTCATTATAGACTGATGGAATTTTATATATCCAAGTTACAGTTATCATGCGTTTGATGCTTAAGTTGCTCCAACTTTGACCAGTAAGAAACACTTCAAGCTGATGCTTGTATTGTTTTGACATAATCTCATTTTTCTTTGAAAGCTTGTTTGATTTCTGGCTCAAGAGACTTAGTTTTTAGGGAGTAAATTCCATTCATTTCCACCTCCCCCGCAGGTACTGAGAGGAGAAATGTATTCAAACAGGTGTATCTGATGCACACCTTTTACATAGTTAGCTCAAAGCTGATACTGTGAAAGAACCAAAAAAAAAGGTATGTTCTTTTTTTGGCCATGCTGTGCCACATGCGGGATCTTAGTTCGCCAGTGGAATCTGTGCCCTCTGCATTGGGAGCACAGAGTTTTAACCACTGGACTGCCAGGGAAGTCCCAAAAGGTATGTTCTTTATTAGCTGGTGAGAAGCTTATACTCTAGCTGCAGAGCTGACTGGCACCAGCACAGTTAGAGGAAAGTAGAGGAGAGCATTTGTTCTGGGTCGACTGTCAATCAAGCACATGGTCCAGGCATGAGCAGGGGGAGGGAGGAGCTTTGACCCTGGTTCCAGGGGACCAGCCCAGGGCAGAGAGATATGGTTCTCTCCTGCCTCAGTGAAACCCAGGCTAATGTCTAGTGTTTACCTGTTTCCTGGAGTGCTTACTTGAAACCTCACCAGTGAAACAGCACTCCTGGCAGGTGCTGGGGTTGTTTTTGCTTTGTTTTTTTGGTTGTTTGTTTTTTTGTTTGCTTGTTGTGGAGAGCTTGGCTTTCGAAGGCAGCACACAGTTTCCAGGAAGGGGAATCTAGGGTTGGAGGTAGAAGGGTGAGCTGGTGTGCCCCTTCACTGGAAGTCTCACAGGCTGGCAGAGGGCGTGTTCTCAGCAGCGGTTGATTGGCTCTGATGATGGTTTGTACCACACCCGTCTCTCTCTTCCCAGCACACTGCTGGCTCTGAGCGGGCAGCGGATTGCCTCGCTCACCTTCCTGTGCTCAGAGCCTGGCACCATGCTACCCAGACCCACCTACCCTTCCCACGGTTTATCACTGAGCTAAAAAGAGAGAGAACAGACTTTCCTACCCAAACACCCTCACAGTGCATCTATCAAAACCGGCAAGGGAGTCCACTGCGCCTTGAGTCCTGCTTGTGCCCTGTTGGCCATATGACCCTAATCCGGTTACTTAGTCTTCTCAAAATGCTTCTTCTCCTGGACAGGGGAGATAATACTGAGCACCTGGCAGGGATGCCTCAAAACTTAGAGGTAGGGCTTCCCTGGTGGCGCAGTGGTTGGGGGTCCGCTTGCCGATGCAGGGGGCACGGGTTCGTGCCACGGTCCGGGAGGATCCCTCGTGCTGCGGAGCGGCTGAGCCCGTGAGCCATGGCCACTGAGCTTGCGCGTCCGGAGCCTGTGCTCCACAATGGGAGAGGCCACAAATGTGAGAGGCCTGCGTACCGCAAAACAAAAACAAACAAACAAAAAAAACCAAAAAACCCCCCAAAAACCTTAGAGGTAATGCATATAAAACACCTGCCACTTAGCATATGATCAGTAAGTGGTAGTCACTTCATCCTTAGTAGATCATATTTATAGTCTAGCCCCCTATTTTATAAGGCATTTTCTTGAAAATAATATATTTGTTATCAAACATGTATCTGAAAAATTATTTGAAGGGATCTTGTAAGGGACAACTTTCATGTAAACACAATATATTCCATACTGGAAGATGGGAGAAGGCAATCCAAGTTAGCTAGGCAGCATCGCCTAGTAACTTTGGTGCTCAGTTACGCTGCCAAGATACAGGCGCACTGAACACAGGGTGATCTCTCAGTATAAAGCGGGAACAGTTGGAGGGAACCAGAATATTCTTCTTCTTTTCCTTCTTCTTTTGCTCCTCCTCCCCACTTCCTTTTCTTTTTCACCATTATTGTAATGGATTATTATCAGACCTGGGGTCCTATTTAATTACTTTCTGATTAATTGAGGTGGATCAGGTAACCCTTGTCTTTTCCACCTTTGTCAAACATCCTTCTGCAACATATGAGCCCACTCTGCTGTCTAACAAGTGTCATCGTGAAACATACAGAGGGCCCCCGACTTAGAATTGTTTTCAACTTATCATTTATCGACTTTACAATGGTGTGAAAGAAATATGCATTCACTAAAGATTGTACTTCGAATTCTGAATTTGACTCTTTTCCCAGGCTAGTGATATGCAGTATGATACTCTCATGTGATGCTGGGCAGTGGGTCTCAGTCAGCCGTGAGATTATGAGGGTAACCAACTGGTACCACGATTCTGTACTCTTATGATCGTTCTGTCTTTCATTTTCAGTATAGTATTCAATAAATTACATGAGATATTCAACACTTTATTATAAAGTAGGCTTTGTGTTAGAGGATTTTGCCCAACTGCAGGCTAATATAAGTGTTCTGGGCACTTTAAGGTAGGCTAGGCTATGATGTCTGGTAGGTTAGGTGTATTACATATATTTTCCACTTAAAATATCTTCAACTCACAATGGGTTTATCAGGACATAATCCCATTGTAGGTCAAGGAAGATCTGTAATTTGACCTTTCTTTGTTGATTCAGGAATCGACAGTGCGGCAGGGTAGTTATTACAAACATTACATTACATTACAAACAAGATGTACAGTTCTGTAGGGAAAATGGAAAAGGCTGAAGGAATTGGACTGAATTTGTATTGACCCCAGGATGTAACTTCTTCATAAATTCTCATTTTAACATTTTTCTTCCAAAAGCAATTCTGGCTTGGATCAGCACTTTGTTAGGTTCTGGTTAACCTAATTTAACCAGCAAGTAAAGAGGGCTCCCTAAGTACAGTTGTGTTTATTTCTCTTAGACCCCGTGGTGATTCCATGGAAGTCGATCCTGTTTTCTGCCAGGCTCTGGGTTCCAGCGGCAGCTTCATGTGGTGCTATTAGCTATTTTCTTCCCTAATTTATCACCTTGTCCTATCCTGCTTTGTAATTCAATATACATCATTGCAATGAAGCAAAATTAAAATATCAGCACGGCATTCCTGTTTAGGTACCTAATTATGTGACAATTATATTTTTTCTTGTGAGATGTTTTGCCATTTTTACAAGCTTGTAGAAAGAAGAGTTTATTTGCATTTCAAAATAGAATTTTACTGATGGAGAATCCTCACCAAGAAGACAGAATCAGAGATTATTTTCTGATAGTGACAGTACTGGGAGGACAGCACATTTTAGTTGAACAAACAGCTTTTTTGGAGTAACTTAGATGCACACTTGTTTCTTTTTCCCAAGGGATACTAACAGTCATTCTGGTCTTTAGCTAAACTGTACAAGAAGGAGGTTCAGCAAAGAGAAAGTTTTTAAAGCTTTTGTTAAGAAAATAATTTTATCACAAGAAAAAATTTTATTATTTACATATTTGCTAAAATGTATAAGTTCTGTGCTGATTCAAACATTTCCCCAAATATTCTTGAGTTTTAAAAAATTATTATTGGACTTCCCTGGCGGTCCAGTGGTTAAGACTCCATGCTTCCACTGCAGCGGGCATAGGTTCAATCTCTGGTAGGGGAACTAAGATCCTGCATGCCGTGCAGCGCAGCCAAAATAAATAAATAAAATTTAAAAAATTATCATTAAAATCCTGTGTCTTTTATCCCAAACTCTAATACATATTTCAACTGGAGCATCTAATCCCACAAGGTTCACAAAGTTGATGAGTTTCTGTCATGGACATATTTCTCATATTTAAAATATTAAATCACAGAGCCGGTTCTGTCTGGAGACCACATGTCCAGTAAAGTAATTTTTTTACAAGAGTAAGTCAAGTCACACAGTATGCCGACTCACCCTTAGTACAGTGTTGCCACATTATTGTGCTACCAGAAGAAAATCCTATTAGATCTAATATACTAATGATGAATCTTGTAAACATAGTTTTGCAAAAACTCTCACACAATTTCCTAAGATTTATTCAAGATCTCAAGAGACATGACCAACAGGCAGTACAAATTGTCTACCCCGTACGCTCTTGACATCTTCAGTCATGTAGGAGCCCCCTCAGCCTAGAAGTTAGAGAGCAGTAAAAAGACAAAGTCTCATTTGTGCCTGTAGTTGGGAAAATGCAACTTTACTTTGGGAGGAAGTTGCAGCATTCCGAGTGTCCACAAGATGGCACTGTTGTCCTGGGACGTTAATGCAGCCATGTTGGTGAGTATAGGGCAGCTGCTGCAGAGCCCAAAGTAAGGGAACATTTTGGATGCTGGTGAAAATTCAAGCTACACCGAGCACAGGAGAGGAGAGGGTTGCACAGGGAGTACAGAAAGCTTAGGGAGTGGAAATCTGGGTCAGCTTCCAATTCATGAATTGTGTTTATAGCAATACTATAATTTTATACACATATGTGCTGGTTACTTTTTGAGAAAGAGGTAAGTGAAACTTACAGGCCCCTTTGATTTCAGATTAAGTTTTCTTGTGGTTTATCCTTTTATCACCTGCCAAGAAAGCAAACTGGAATCAAGAATTTCTCTAAGGAAGAAAGCTTCAGGCCAAACCCATATATAGCCCAGTGTATCTTCTCTGACCCAAAAGACTTAGTCATTGGAAGATAATTTTTAAACATCAGTTATCTATACTATTACTACTTTGGATGATTACAGTATTGCTGAACATGGTGAAAGAAACATAGTTTCTTTTCATTTTTTAGTCTAAATAGATCCCTGGCTGGTTTTAGGGATCTGGATGCAATGCTTCAACATTTGGGAGTCTCAGGGGTACGTATGCAAGTATGTGCATGTGCTTCTGTGTTACACTGGGAAATTTATTTTAAAAGGTCAGGATTGTCCTTTCTGCCTTTGAATCCCCCTTTCCCCTGCTCCAGCCTTCTTACTCCTCCTGGGTACCTCCAGAACATAAGGATTTGTCAGCAGGATGATTGTTTTCAGCAATCCTAAATCAGACCATACTGATTCTATTTTCCAAAGGAAGAGCCTGCTTTTATCTTAGGAAGGGAGAATTTGAGGCCTGTTTGCTTAAGTGGGATGGGTTGGTGGGGAAAACCAGCACTATCTTCCTTTGGTAAGTGTTCGAATCCACATAGGAACAGTGGTGGGTAAATTCAAGTAATGTTACAGTGTAGCTCTGAAGTCTAGGGCTGGAACTTTGAGAAGATCAAAATTAAAAGTAAGGAAAGCACTTTTAAATAAATGTATTATATACAGTTAGATGAAACATAATTAATAACAACAGTACTCATTACTGGCAGTGTACATTGGAATATCCTTTTCAGAAAACAAAAAGCAAAGGACCTTAAAATGTTTCTAGACTTTAACCTGGTAAGAACACATATGAGAATTACTCTAAAAGAATCATTCAACAGAAAAAAAAAAGCCATAATCAAAAATATTCTTTGTAGCATTATCTGTAATTCTGAAAAATTGGAAAAATTAAATGTCAAACACTATATAAGATAGTCATTAGATAGATTAAGGTACACCTAACTACCGGATGAAGTTTTAGGCAGCATTAAAAATAAATATAAAATCATTTCTTTTTAGATTGCACATATAGGCGATATCATATGGTATTTCTCTTTCTCTGTCTGACTTACTTCACTCAATATGATAATCTCTAGGTCCATCCATGTTGCTCCAAAAGGTGTTATTTCATTCTTTTTAATGGCTGAATAATATTCCATTGTATATATGTACCAAATGAACTTATTTACAAAACAGAAACAGACTCACAAACTTATGGTTATTGGGGGGAAGGGTGGAGGGAAGGGGTCGTTAGGGAGTTTGGGATTGACATATACACACTGATATATTTAAAACAGATAACCAACAAGGACCTACTATATAGCACAGGGAACTCTGCTCAATGTTATGTGGCAGCCTGGATGGGACAGGAGTTTGGGGGAGAATGGATACAATTGGTTGAAATATAAACCATAGTACGTATTCCAAAGACAAATATTAATGATTTATAGATAGGGTTATAAGTCCTCTGGGAGAGATTTTTTGTTGTCCATTCTTCTCTTTAGGAGTCCAAATAATTGATAGTTCATTGTATATTGATTTTTGTGCAGATACAGTATAATATAAGCTGATAAAGTTCCAGGATCCTCACTACGTGGCCATCAGCGTCAAAGCACTAGGAAAAGGAGAGTGTACCCTGACTCAGCAAGTTCCTTTCAATATCACTTTTTCACCCTGAGACACAAAATGGCTCAAACATCTTTACTTCCTGATGACCCTGCTGTTGCCACACCCCACCCCCCTTAGTGGAACAGTTAGTGTGAAGAAATTCAAGTCCATTGAGGTTGACTACAGATGTTAGGGAGAGAAGCCTTCTTTGTTTTATGAATTATTTCCAGTGTAAGTTAGGATAAATATTGTAAGTTACCTGGAAAAGTTTAGGTCCATCTTTGTAACCAGTTTGGATGCAAAGGGGTTTACTGGTGAGTTATTTAAAATAATTTTTAAAATCACCTAACTTTTCAATAGAGGCTTTTATTTTTCTTTCCACTTTCTATGTAAGAGATACTAATGTCTTGAATTGTCCTTTAGATGTTGGCCATGCTTCATCCTTGTCAAGTTTTGAGGTTTGAGTAGAAAAATAATAGAGGTGCAGGCTGTGAATTAAGTGCTATTTCAATTAAAAGTGGCCTGGAGCCCCCCTGCTACTTACCTGTGCATGGTTTGCTCATAGGGGAGTGGATGAGGGGGTGGGATGGAGGTGGGCATTAGAGGCCAGAAGACAGAAGGATATCGGGATGAACCTGAGAGGTTAACCTTCCAGGGACTGTTATCAGTACCATGTTGTTCCCTGAGAACCAGGCCTCAAGAAACAGCCAAGTTCCCAGTGATGAGGCCAGCATCTAGAAAGGAAAGGAATATAAAAAAAAACCCAAACCAGGCATTGCTTTCCTAGATTAACTTTCTTTTCCTTTTATTGCAGTGGTTTTCTACATGAATGGGCTACATCATGCTTCTGTAGCCAAAGTAATTTCCATCTTATATTATGCCTATGGTGAATGAATTGGAACTCAAGCCTTCAGAGTTTAAAGAGCTATTCCAGCTCCATGTAGGAGCAAGGGCTGAGAGGTTGCGTGCATTATTTCATGACCACTGTGTTCTGGTCTGGTCCAAGGCCAAGAATGTGACCATCCTCCAGAAGGTAAAGGAAGATTCAAATGGGCCTGACTTCTTATTAACAAATTCAGGACACAAAAGTCATGCACATTAAAGAAAAAAGTTTGGCTCAAGATAGAAAAAAACAGCATCACTCTGGAAATTAGATGCATAAAGTGTCTTCCTTTACCAACCAGATGATTTAGCTAATGGTCTATGCATAACCTCCACTCACAAACACCCAAGAGATTTACTCCAGGCCTTGATGCCATGTTTCCCATGTTGGCAAATAGATAGAATCATGTTTTAGCATCTTGTCCAAAGAAACATACACATGGGGGCTCAACTCTGCATCTTCACTGCATTTTCTTTTTCTTCTTTGGAAATTGCCTTTGGAATGGAGGGATAGTGGGAGCCATGGCTGCTATATCTTATTTAAATTAGGAGGATTTAAAAAAAATAAACAAATATGGAAATCACTGAGAACAACATGTCAAACCCATGTATACAGCATTCAATTTAATAAATAAAATTTTGGTTTTTTAAGAAATAAAATATTAAAAATAAAAAGTCCTTCATTTTCCCTTTCCTGGCCCCACTCTCTCTCTCTCCCTCCTTAAATAAAATCACTGTCATGAACTTGGTGTGTGTCTGGTCAATGTTCCTATACTTCACTGTATATAGGTAATGAATTTTTTGGGTGCTTTATAAAGTTAAATAGATGCATGTTCTCATACTTTGTGTAATGCCTTCCAGTTTTAATTTTTTCTCAGCCTTTAAAAATATTTTAAATAATTTTTTTAGTTACAATAAAATTTACAGTATACTTATATATGAGCAGCATTTTTTCGTTCTTTTTTTTTCTTTTTTTCTCAGCCTTGTTTTTGATCTCCACTATGTACCCATGGATTTGGTCAATACATTTATTCCATCCTATTGACTATGCCATAATTTATCCCATTATTTATTCCATTATCCTGGACATTGAATTGTTTCCATTTTTTTCCACCGTTACAACTCTGTTTAAATGAACATTCTTTTTGATGTTTCCACGGGCAACTACACAGGGCTGGCTACATAATTTGCTGGCCCAGTGCAAAATGAAACTGTAGGGCTGGCCCCTGCCTGCTTATTCAAAACATAGGGGAAAAGTGTTGTTAAAGGAACTAAAATATAAAACTTTTTCTTTTCTTCCATGGTCTCTCTCTCTCTAAACTTGTCACACTCTTTTGTTATTTGCCATCCTAATATGGTTCTAAGAAAGATGAGAAATGTAAATTATTATCAGGAATTTTACCTTTCAGCTGTCTATGGTATACTATGCAATGCCAGTTTTAAATGCAAATATAAGCATATTTAACACTTACAGGGAATCGCTGAAATCACACAACTCTCATCTTGCAGCTCCTACATGCATATGTATTTCATTCATACCAGAAACAGTAGGAACACTGAACAAAACGAATTGAAGTGTTTTTATGTCACTTCTTGACTCAGGTACCTTCTACTCACACTCTCTGCCTTTGACTTACTGATGAACAAGGAAACACTGAGAGAAAAAGAACTGAGTTGCTCTGTCCTTCCCTTTCCTTCTGTGTCATCATTTTCAGGGTAAGTGGTTGGTTAATACAGGGAAGTAACGTGAGTAAGGAAGGGTAAGACAGGGATTCTTGGTTGCCCATGCCTTCTTTCTGCATTTGAGGCACGTTCTGGTTCAGGAGAAGTGTGGCCTCTTGGGGATGTCAGCTTCACGATTACTCGATTACTCTGTCGTACATGTCACATGCTTACCTTGTTCTCCTTCTGAGCCCCACTAAACTCCCCCACATGATGGGTCCACTGAAATGCTGTGCTCAGGGGACATCCTGAACGCGAGATGTGAATGGGGGGCAAGGAAAAGGGAGGCGTACATATTACACCCACCTCCTCTGCCCAGGACACGCTCCATTGTCTCAGGGAACTTCACTCAAAAGCACAAGTTTAAAGCTATTAAGAATTTCAAGATGGTGAAAGCAGAACATTAGACCAAGCACGGGGCCCTCATGAGGACAGACACCGTGAGACTACGCATCCCCATGGAGCGGGTCCTGCATCTATCTGCCTGAAAGGTGCTCCAGGATATTGTCTGCAAATGGGTTTCTGAGTGGTCATGCACATTGTCCATTTTAATCTGAAATTACCAAAATGCTTTCCCTAATGGCCATACAAATGTACACAAATATCAGCAGTATATGAAAGTTCCCATTGGCTCATATTCTCACACATACTTAATAATGAAATATTACTTAATTTTTGCCTAGCGTATTATTTTTGTTGTTATTTCCCTGTGAGGTCGAACATCTTTTCATTTGCTTGTTTATTCTGGGGGCGGGGGAGTATGGGTTTCTCTTCTGTGAACTTCTTGTTCTATAATATTTGACCATTTATTTACTGGGTTGTCTGTCTTGGGGTATTGATTTGTAGTTTTTAAAAACATTCTCAATGCTAATCTTGACTGTTATGTATATTGTCAATCTCTTCTCTCAGCCTGCTTCTCATCTTTTAACTTTGTAAGAGGGGCCTTTTGTTCTACAAACATTTTAAAATTTATGGTAGCCCCATTTACCAATATTTCCCATTATTATTTCTATTTCTTATGTTTTCCTTGACTTAAGTTCATAAAGATACTCTCCTATATTTGTTTTCTTGTTTAAACTTTTAAATATATATGCCACCTGGAGTTTGTTTTTATGTACAGGATGAGGTAAGAATTTAACTTTATATTTAATTTGGAAAGTCAGTTGCCCCAGTACCACTTATTAGATAGTATATCACCTCCCCCACTGATTTCTGTTGGGCTGTTTCTCAGATCCCAATATTATTCCACTGATCTATTTATATTTCTCACTTACTAGCAGAGCTTTTAGTTAGTTTTGATATCTGGTTGAGTGAGAGCCCAGTACTTTTAAATAACACATATTCTATTCATTAAAAACACAGAAACAATTAAAAAACAAACAAACAAGTTTTCTTACTTTTTGGGCTGCATTAAGAAGTTCTCCAACCTACATAGTGTGAAAACACAATGACTCTGAAATCAGACAGATTTGAGTTCTGTCATTTTCTGGCTGTTTGAACTTGGGGTGTGTTTCTTAACCTCTGAGGCTAGACTCTCTAATCTGTAAAATGGGGATAATAAGATCTACGACCTAAAGCTATTGAGAGGATTAAGTGAGGTAAGTGCCTGGCACAACCTAAACACTCAGGAAATATGACTTTTCTTCCCCTTTCCTATCCTTGAAAAGAGCCGTGTGTTTCTTGGTTATTCTATTCACTGGTAGACTCTACAGAGGATGGCTAGAGCTTGCTTAAAGGCAAAACAAAATCCATCCCAGGCTGATGGTCTGATTCAGTCACTTTTCTAAAACCCAAATAATTGCCTGGGCTTCGGAAAAGCAGAAGTTGCAAGGATGTCCTTAAGTGGTTCGTCAGCTGGCTGCCACTCTTATTAATGAAATGACACAAATAGGTCATAATCAAACCAGAGTCAATCAGCTGCTCCTCCAAATTACCAAACTCAACTTTCCCGACAAGTGCTGAAAAGATCAAAAGGAGGAGGAATCAATAGGGTTAAGAGTTTGAAATTCTGATGCCTCACCATGGTGAGTCTGGGACCTCCAACTCTCCAGCATGGCTCAGACCAATATCATTCCCTCAGATGGAGAGAAATTCTTTAAACTAATACACCTTGAAACCTGGGATGGAGTTGAGAACATGCTTGGAATTTCATCACGTCCAGGTAGACACCTAAATTCAAGTGGCTATTCTGGAAGATCAAAGGAAAAAAAAAGTGCTTCAAGAATAAATACATGACTAATCCCACAACAGCAAGAGGAGGAGACTAATGGGCCTAATGAGGTGGGATGTCAGGCCTCTCGAGGGGCTTCCGCTGTAGGGGCCACACTCCTGGGAAGAAACAAGCCAGCAGGTGAATCACGGCGCAGGCTGGGTCTGTGCATGTGATGCTCTGGGGCATCATCTGACGGGGTGGAGAGGCCCAGCTGGGAGGATGCTGAAGGCATATGCCATGAGGAAAGCATCTGTGGCTGCAGTCATGGAGGGCAGTGGCCAGTCTCTCCCAGAGCCACCACTGTGCTTCAGCACCTTCTATAAATACGAGCGCCTGGAGAGTGACACGTGCAGTGGAGAGCACTTTGGGCACAGACACGTGTTCAAATCCGGACTCCAGGACTTGCCAGCTGTAGGACCTCAGGCAAGTTCCCCCGCCTTTTCTGAGCTTTGTGTTCTTCATCTACTAAATGGGAGAAAGAATTTCAAATTTAAAGCAGTGTTTGAGAATAAACTGAAATTAGATACGATCTATAGAGTTCTTAATGCAAGAGGGGTTCAATAAATGTACCCACGAGTGTGGTCCACCTTGAAAAGAAAGATGTGATTGTCTTTGGTGGGCCTGGGTTTTGCTCCTTCCCCACAGACACACCAAGTCTCCAATTTCCGGTCCTCCACTCCCTCGGTGAATCCTCCATCCACCTCAGCAAGCTTCCCTTCCCCTCTGGCCGCTCGGCAGAGCCCCCCATTCTTGGCTCACCTCCACTAACCATTGTGTGTGTGGAGTTACATGCAAGGGTAAGATCTGAACTTACAGACCATCTCCCCCAAAGTTTGTAGGCAGGAGGTCTGTGACTCAGAGCACATGGCCCTTCAGTCACAATATTCCAAATCAATGTCTCCCTTGGACGTTTCTGAATCAGTAGGTTGGGGGAGGGTCCACGAATCTGTACTTAACAAGTATCTCTACAACCTTGCTCTCAGCATGTTTTGGCATCTCTGGCATCACCCACGAGCTTGTTAGAAAGGCAGAATCTCAGGCTTCTCCTCAGAACCACTAAATCAGAAGCTGCACTTGGAACAGATCCTCAGGTAGAATAGCCAGGTAAAATACAGGACGCCCAGTTATATTTCAATTTCAGATAAACAGCGAAAAGTTTTGTAGTCTAAGTGTATCCCATAAGTGTACCTGTAAGACAAAAAAATATTTGCCAAATCTGGCAACCCTATCTTCAGGTGATTTTTATGCACATTAAAATGTTAGAAGCACTGGTCTCCATCAGTAGATCTCAAACTTTCACATGCTTCAGAATCAGCTCAAGGCCTTTTTGAAACCCACATTGCTGGGCTCCACCTCCAGAGTTTCTGAGTCAGTAAGTCTGTGCAGGGGCCTGAGAATGTGCATTTCTAACAAGATCCCAGTTGATTCAGATGCACACACTTTGAGTACCATAGACCTACACAACTAGATTCCTAGGTCAGCCCTCAAGATTCTCTACAATCCCTAGAGCTCGGGTGAGATAAGGGCTGAGGTTCCCTCCAATATCTATGAATAAAGAGAGAGAGAGAGAGAGATCTGATTCCAAGCCAACAGCCTATAAAACCTTCCCATCATTTATAACAAGGTCTATCAGGACAAGCATGGAGGACCACGTGGAGTAGGTACCAGGAGCTCATCTTCTTCTGACTTTGTGTGTTTCTTCCCTGTTCCAAGCTACTGGTTCTCAGAGCACAACAGGGAAGGATGGAGGGCTGGGAATGGATGGATTCAAAGCAGGGACAAATCCCTTAAGGGGATGGGCAAGAGTGGGTACAGATTGAGCATAAGGGGAGACCAGGTAGGCAGAGTGGGAAATGGTGGGGACTGGGGAGGGGGTGAGCGGTGGGGCAGGGCTGACTCCTTGGTAGGACTGGGGGACCCCAGCTGAAGTGACCACTGGAACCCAGAGAAAGGACACCAGCTCCTGGGGTCTGAGACCGAGATGAAAAGCCCAGCTCTGCCAGGAATCGGCCTTGTGACCTCGGGCAGGGGGTTCCACCACTCTGAGCTTGAATTTCCTCATGTGAGCAATGGCTCTCCTTCCTTGAAGGCTGATTGTGAGGGATAAATGGGACAATGCAGAGACAGAAATTTCCTGATCCCTTGAGGAGGCACTCAGTAAATGGTATCAGTTGCTATTATAGTTGTAAGAGGGTTTAATGCTACTTTAGAGTAACATCCTGTTTTAGAGAATCTCTTTACCTGTATTTAAATTTAGAAGATAATAGGTTTAGGGGAAATGTCATGCATACTCCGTGGTGACAGAGGCTTCTTGTAAAACCTACACATTGTGAGCAAGAGGCACATTCCTGCCTGAATGTGATCTCCCCTCTCACCCTTCCCACTCCAGTTCCTCCAGGCTCAGATGGAAAAACGAGACCCATGGAAGAGCTGTAGGCTGGACTTGTGTGGAACAGGCCCCTAGCCCTCAGGTGGTACCATAGTGAGGTCAGCTGTCAGCTGGACACCAGGCTAGACAGTGAGAGGCCTCGGATGACAGACTAAAGAGTGGACCAATTTAATAGTTCCCTTTGTTTCCTGGTGAACACAACCCAAGTGTTCTTTGATGGCTTCTGTGCCTTGTTTGATAAACTCTTGTTTTATTTTCAGTAGTAGCGTACTGTACAGTTGCCTCTTTGGAGGTACAACGCTATGCGTGTTAACAGTGTATAAATGGGTGTGATCACTCCTACATCACAACACAGAACAGTCCCACCACGCGGAAGTGTCCTGTGCTGCCACTTTGTCAGCTACACCATCCCTCCCCCACCGACCCTTAGCAACTATACTTTTGTCATTTCGAGAATGTCATATAAATAAAAGAAATTATTCTTATGCTGACTGAAAAAGCCAGTCTTGCCTCATTTTACATTCTAAAATATAAAGACAGCAAACCTTATAATTATTATTTGGCACAAAAACTGAATATGAGAAAACCCATTGGTAAACTAGACTTGGTTTGTTCCTGTCAACCCCTTTCCCTCCAGCACACTTCCCCTCAATTCTGTTTTGTTTTGTTTGTTTGTTTTTTGCCGTACGCGGGCCTCTCACTGTTGTGGCCTCTCCCGTTGCGGAGCACAGGCTCCGGACGCGCAGGCTCAGCGGCCATGGCTCACGGGCCCAGCCGCTCCACGGCATGTGGGATCTTCCCGGACCGGGGCACGAACCCGTGTCCCCTGCGTCGGCAGGCAGACTCTCAACCACTGTGCCACCAGGGAAGCCCCCCCTCAATTCTTTACAGACTTACTTCTTCCAGGAAGGCTTCTCCAGATTTTCCTTATTCTCTCCTTCTGGACCTTTTCCCCCACACGCTGTGCCTCTTTTTTTGTAACTTTCTCAAGGAGTTCGTTCTGAGCACGGATAAAGCAGCAGGACACAGGGAAAAGCACATGTGCTTTGAAGACACGCAGATCTCAGTACCAACCTGGGTCCACTAGGACTGTGGGCATGTTTAGCCTCCTGGAGCATCAGTTTCCTCAGGGCACAATAACATCCACCCTGAAGAATGGAGTGAAGATGAAATGCGGGATTAACACAAAGCTCCTGGCACAGAGCAGTCCAAGAGGCAGGCAGTTAGTATTCTGAGCTCTCGGTAGTAAGAGTGCTCATGATCATAAGAGTTTACATCTGCTTGTCCATCTCAGAAGCCCATAGACCATTCCTCCATATATGTACAGGCACAAAAAATTATTCAGTGTCAAAAAGGCTCAAAGCAATGGACTACATTTTAATTTCATCTATTATCCCAGCCACATAATGAAGTGGGGCTCACATAAGGGGGAAGCATCAAAAGGTTTTGCTCTGTCATGGCTTTCCTGTGAGACCTTGACCTTGGCACCTTGGCCTCCTTCCCTCGACCTTGTTTTTTTTTTTTTTCTATGAAAATATGAGGCTAACCTCAAAGTTCTCAGACGTTTCTCTCAGTTGTGAACTTCTAAAACCTCAAGTACACATAGACCACAGCTTTAGAATTTAGTAAATTCGTATATACTCTTTCCCCATTCTATCCAGGTTGAAAACATTTGCTGACCCTGAAGATGTGGACCAACCCCTCACCTTCTGTTTCTTATTCTGACATTTCACTGAGTCTCTACAGAAACATGGAGAGATTATCAAGTGAATCTAGGCTGTACAGAAACAATGAGTAGATAATTGACTTAAAAATACACAGAGCTTTTCTACTTAAATATCATGGGAAAGGAAAAAGAGAGAAGAAAAGTCTGGATTCACAAAGTAGTACACCTCATTGATTTCTGCCATGTAGATACAGTTTAATAATAATATATGACAGTCATGACATTTCCTGGGCACTTAGTAAGTGCCAGGCACCAGGCTGCATGTTATCTCATTTAATTCTGATAACACACCTGTGGCAAGGCGTTGGGTTTACTATTTTAATCCCCCTTTCAACTGATGAATAAACACACCCTGAGAGGTATAGTAAGTAGCCCATAGTTATAGACGTAGTAAGTAGCAGAAAACTAGACACAGCTAAATAAAGTACAAGTAGTTTCTGAATGGGAATTACATTCACTCCCATCGCTAAAGGGAAGATAGTAGCCTCCAAGGGTTGGCCTTGTTCCCCTCTGATCCTTTAGTGCCAAACAGTGCTTGGATGTGGCTAGCACGCCATGACTTTGGCTGAATGGATAACGGTGCGGAGGGAAAGACAGAGGAGCAAGCCTGGGTAGGAGGTAGAGCCAAGGGAGGGCAGACCGCAGTGGGGAAAGAAGGATCAGGCTCCCATGGGCGCGGCTAACAGAGGCCGGCTCTGGGAAACACGCCTCAGAGAGCACAGAAGGAGTGGTGGGGCTTTCAGGGACGCAGTTCCCTAAGAGGACCGCGATGAGGTTGGGAGGCGGGGAGATGCCGGATGTGAGAACAGGAGATGAATGTGTTCTCTGACCTGGGGGCTGAGAAACCCACTGAAATCCCCCTTGCTATTTCCAGCTACTGACTACCAAAGAGGTCATGTGTCTGTAACCAGAGAGATTTTTTTCTTTTCAGTATAATTAGGAGGGAACAAATAAGATTTGTCCATGAAAATATTCCTAAACTATGTTTCTATCCCCAGTTGTGCTACGAGGAAAAGGAGTAACCTGAATAACGATGGGCAAACTGTAGCCATCTGGGAAGGGGAAAAGGCTGGGGATTCTCTTTGTGTCATTTTAAAAAGAAAACGTATGACTCCACTTTGAAGAGCTGGACAGACCAGACCCTAAGCTGATATTCTCATTCACCATACAAAATACACGGGGAAAGGGATTTTTTTTAAGTGAAAGAAAATAAATAGTAAATCCAAAATTACAGCTAATACTTATTAAGTGTGTGGCCTGGTACTAAGCACCTTACAACCATAATGTCTTTCAATCCTCAAAACAGTCCCATGAGATTAGTGCTATTTCTATGTCCATTTTGCAGATGAGGAAAGTGAGACCCAGAGAGGTCTCACAGCTAGCAAGCAGCAGAGCTGGGATTCCAGTCTTGAGGGTCTGACTCCAGACTCAAGTGATCAACCAAAATGATAATCTGATGCCTGAAAAAGATGCAAAAGAAAAAACAAACCCAAGACAGAAGAGTCTTAAGGAGTTAGTTATCACTGCAGAAATGACCGAGGAAGCCCCCAAGGACTGTGGAGAGAGCGTGTGTTTACTTAAGGAAGGATAGAGACGCAGCAGATGCAGGTCGAGATGGCTTATAGGGTCTTGATGGAGAGCTAGGACCCAACGTGAGGGAGAAAAGATCTGTGTTTTCAGGGCCTCTTCCTAGTGGCTTTGTGACTGCAGGAAAGTCACTTAACTTCTCAAAACTTGGGTTTCTTCTGTAAAATAGAGATAATACCTACAGACGGGGTGTTCAGAGTTGACCGCACGGGAAGGCAGGGAAGCGGGGACGTGCTACACACATGCCTTATTGCAGCCTAGCCCCCTCAGGGGACGTAGAGCTACAAAGTAGTTCCAAGTGAGAAGTGTGGCCGAAGGAAAAAAAAGTAGTTTGTGAGACCTCAGACCTTCAAATAAACGAATAAAGAAACCAGTATCGGTCTGCAGCAAAATATTTGATTTGTCAGGAGCTTTTTTTCTTTTATGGGGCCAACTGCATCCCTGGCTTTTTTTTTTTTTTTTTAACTTTTACTGAAAGCCACTTAGAAATCCGTGCTGGGAGTGACAAATACAAGGCCGCCTCATTTTGGAAACAACCACAGGCTTTGCGAGGCCACAGATGAAGAATTCAGCCCTCTTGGGCCACCAGGTGATCCAAGTTAAAACAAATATCTGGGGGAAGACAGGTGGGGCAGCGCACAGCCCTGGGAACCCAGCTGACAGAGGAGATTGCATTTCCCAACTTGCTGGATGTGTCCGTGGCACAAAGACACTGGTGGCTGCCATCAGGGGACTGCTTGTGGTTAGTGGCCTTTCCCTTTTCCCTCCTGCCATCTCCTGTCCAGCCGACCTTCTTAGGGGATAGGCAGCTCCTGGTTTTAAAGCCCATCCAGATCCCTCCTTCCCACAGAGCCCCTCCTCTTTAGCTCAATTCCTGTGGAACCACGTTAGGTTTTATACAATATAATTAGTAGGCTGAAGACATTCTGAATAAGGAAATAAGGCTTAACACCACCAAGAAAGCTTTTAAAATTTATGAGAGAACCAGGTGAATCTTCATACCCTCCACCCCCAAGAGAAAGTGCTAACTGCCTAATGCTTTCTTTCAGCCTCTGAGAAAAATAAAAGAAATAGAAGGAAAGCGTGCTGGGCCAAGACCCAAAGGACTTGGGCTGTAGACTGCCCTTTCCTGTTGTCAGGCTGTGTGACTTTGGAGAAATCACTTTACCCCTCTGATCTTTCTTCATTTTCCTCCGTGGTGAAGTGAGCACTTTAGATCAGTGTTTCTCCAAGTGTGTGACTTGAGACAGCATGATAGTAACAGGGGAAATTTTTAATTTCAGTTAATCTTACTAAAAAAACTACCACAAAAAACCCTCAAGATTCATGTGATTATTGTGTAGGATGAGACCAAAGTGAAAGAGTGAATCAAATGAAAGAAAAATCTAAAGTTACTAAAATTATAGATGGATGTGACCAACATTGTGAAGGTGAGAGTAGAAAGGAGCCAGCCTTGACCATCTGCCCTTTACCAAGGGCAGAGACCAAGACTGGCAGGCAGCCTCCTCCTCTTTCATGGCTCTTTTTGGTATCCCCTCTGCTCTGCCCTCCCAGCTTCTATCAGGGATTTCTGTCCACGTTATTGAGAAACCTTCCCCACACACCCAGTCACTGGTCTGCAGTCCTTAGGTCCCAAACTGTAATTTGCATAAGTGACCATGTCAACCAGAGCACTTCACAAATAAAAATCTTAGTAAGGGGCTTCCCTGGTGGTGCAGTGGTTGAGAGTCCGCCTGCCAATGCAGGGGACACGGGTTCATGCCCCGGTCCGGGAGAATCCCACATGCCACGGAGCGGCTGGGCCCGTGAGCCATGGCCGCTGAGCCTGCGCGTCCAGAGCCTGTGCCCCGCAACGGGAGAGGCCACAACGGTGAGAGGCCCGTGTACCGCAGAAAGAAGGAAAAAAAAAAAAGTCTTAGTAAGGCGAATAGCATTTCAAATCTCCTTTTAATTTTTTATAAAATTATCACATCTTGCCCACAGGTTTCCGCCCTTCAGCTCTCCACAAGGACTCCCTCCTTTGGCTTCATACATTCATTTGTTTAATATGACTTGTTAGAAATCATCTGTATGACAACCAGGGAGGCGATTCTAATACTAGAAAAGCCGGGGTGGGGTGGGGTGGGGGGGATGAACAGACATATATACACTATTATGTATAAAATAGATAACTAATGAGAACCTACTGTATAACACAGGGAACTCTACTCAATTCTCTGTGGTGACCTAAATGGGAAGGAAATCTAAAAAAGAGGGGATATATGTATACGTATATCTGATTCACTTTGCTGTACAGCAGAAACTAACACAACATTGTAAAGCAACTATATTCCCAATAAAAATTAATTAAAAAAGAAATAAATAAGGGACTTCCCTGGCGGTCCAGGTGTTAAGACTTTGCCTTCCAGTGCAGGGGGTGCGGGTTCGATTCCTGGTCAGGGAGCTCAGATCCCACATGCTTTGTGGCCAAAAAACCAAGACAAAACAGAAGCAATGTTGTAACAAATTCAATAAAGACTTTATAAAAAAAGATAAATAAGTACTAGGGATGTAATGTACAACATAATACATATAATTATCACTGCTGTACATTATGTATGAAAGTTAAGAAAGTAAATCCTGAGTTCTTATCACAAGGAATAAAACCTTTCTTTTCTATTTATTTAATGTTGTATCATTATGAGATGTTGGCTGTTTAACAGACCTATTGTGATAATCATTAAAAAAAATAAAACTAGAGAAGGAAGGGGTAAATAAGCATGTTTCTGAGCAGTTCTGTAACGTTGTGTCCAAAGGAGGGACTGGGCAACTAAGAGGCTTTGGAATGGCTCCATATTGCCTTAAACAGAAATATTATGATAAGTGACTTTTTGTTTATGGCATGCTTTGATCTTCCTACGAAGATGTGACAAATGCAAACTATTCTTAGCAAGGAAAGGCAAAACCATTTGGTATACCACAACTGATATGCAAGAGCTCAGTACAGGATGAACAAACAAAAAACAGTGTTCCCACCTTAAGGCAAAGACACAGAGGCTGGGCAGATGGAAAGAATCTGGCTGAGGAATTCAGGGGCCCGAGAAGGGTAACCAACACACTATATCTTCACTTGCTAAGCTCCCTGGCACAGGAGGGCCCTCTGATGTGAACATCATGAAATGAGTCTAGAAGGGACTGGGGACTTGACTGGTGGGCTCTGCAGGAAATCTGCCTGAGCCTATGCCCCTCCAAATCTGTGATGATTCGGGATTAGCTTGGTGACGTGCTGGTCCCTGGCTGTGTGTGTGTCGGCAAAACTTAGAAGCAGCTAGTGAGACTTGGGCCAACAAAGCTGAAGCAGTGTGAGCTCAGCCAGTAAGAGGGCTCCATGCATGGTGACAGGAGATACTGATTCATTTCAATTCTGCATATTCTTCTCATCCACCTGAGAAAGGGAAAGCTTTGCAGCTCCTTCACCCTACCCCAAAACTCTACATTTTCTCCTCTTCCTTGGTCTCATCCTCAGCTATGAATTCCATGGGTTATCAGCAGCCCTCTTTAACCACCTCCAGTGAGCCCTTGATTATAGACAGTAGTGGGCAGACAGTGAGCATTGGTATAGCAGTTTCATTGTGAGAGTCATAAGCCCTTGGGTGAGTTACTGAATGTCTCTGAGCCTCAGTTTCCTCCTGCGAGAAGCAGGGGTAATAGCAGTACCTACCTCCTGGTGCTTTAGGGAGAATTTAACAACATGGAGTGTCTAAGACACCTCACGTGCATCTTTGCACAGAGCGCTTAATTAACATCCATCTAATAAACGACTGTGGTTCTCTCTTATTGAGTACAGAGTACATCTCCCCAGGGAAGATGAAGACAGACAGAGCTTCAGAGTCCTGGAAAGAAATACAATCAATTAAAACATATCCCTAAAACACATTTTACTGAAAGAGAAAAAATAATCTCTTTTCGGGCTTCCCTGGTGGCGCAGTGGTTGAGAGTCCGCCTGCCGATGCAGGGGACGCGGGTTCGTGCCCCTGTCCGGGAGGATCCCACGTGCCACGGAGCGGCTGGGCCCGTGAGCCATGGCCGCTGGGCCTGTGCGTCCGGAGCCTGTGCTCCGCAACGGGAGAGGCCACAGCGGTGAGAGGCCCGCGTAATGCAAAAAAAAAAAAATAATAATAATAATAATAATAATCTCTTTTCATTCACTAGCTGAGATGGTACCTAAACAGTCGACAATGTTGGCTTTTCTCTCAATCACTGATTTCAAGAGATAAAAATCTCACCCATTTGAATCCAGTGGACTGTCTTACCCACCAATCCAGGCACCGTCAATGCCCCTTGGAGTAAAACACAACTTTTGTGACTTCTTTTTCTGCATCTAAGCCAGAGAATTCAGTAAATGAATGGTCTGAGGCTTGGTGCTCAGACTTTGGCATCCATGCCAGGCAACAGCTCCACTGGACTCTGGGAGTCTTCCAGGCTTGTCTGATCGTACTCCACGGTTTGTGTCTTTCAGTACCATGGATTTCTCCTAGTAAGACAGTCAGAACTTTTGATGCTCTCCCCCATCACTGAGGGAAAGAGTATACAAGTGAATTGATACCATCAGTAGGGGACCAAAGCCCCATTATTAGGACTTTCATGATTCATTGGCAGTGGCCTGGCACTCCCTCCATCATTCCTTTCCCACCCCGTTTTACTGACAGTGGTGTGGAACCTTCACATAAGGGCTCTGGGTACATTCAGGAAACTAAGGAATTTGAACCATAGGGGTTGACAAATACATTCATGAATCAAGGTCTTTCCCCCCTTATTAACTAAGGAATGCTGTTTTGACATCTAACTGAAACTCAGAGGATGGCCAGAAGATAGAAATTAATACAAATCCCTTTTGGTCTCAATGTAAAGAATTTTGTTTTTTTCTTTCTGAATTTATCCTACTTTTGAGCCCTCCCCAGATAAGAAGAGTGAAATCAAAATGGTAATTTCCTTTTTGGGAATAGTTTGTCATGAATCAAATTTACCTGTTTTCCTCCAGATTGTCTCGTAAGGGGGTGAGGGCTCCTTCTCTCAGTGGGTTTGATGACTCAGATGCACATCACATTGCACAATGGTGGACAGTGGAGATAATCTAATTTCTGTTCCCATTAAAAGAAAAAAAGGAAGGCAAGAATAAAATGTCGCTCTAGAATGTCCTCTGAGAGTTGGCACGGGAGAGAAGGAGGCTGCCCCCAAAGAGGCAGGCAGTCTTGGTGTGCCATGGGAGATCCAGAAGAGGCCACCTGCAGAAGGATGGGGCTAAGACAGAGAGCGAATTGCAGGCATGGCTTCATATTTGCTGATGTATTTCTCTTCCTAAAATAAGAAATCCAAAGCCACTTCCATGATCCCTCATTTTGCCTGTTTATTATAAAATGTGTTTTCAAGAAATGTCGGAGCAACTTCAACCACCTGCAAAGGGAGCAAAGGTTGTTAATTTGACAGCAGATTAACCTCCTATCTGATGCCAACCCTCTCTACCTAACAAGTTGGCTGTGAAGGCTGCTACAGTGAGTTGTGTGATACACTTTGAATTTCACCAGGCCAGTGGTAACAAGGCAGGTCTGAACACCAGGTGACAGCTGAAGATGCCACAGCATCAGATAGGGAGTCATTTGCATTTACACCTTGTTTGTGCTCACTTTAACTCAGTGTGTAACTTATTTATACACATATGGAAATGGCTGATTGTAAACCCAGAATATATTTGGACAGAGAAGAGTTCAGCTTACCTGTTCTATAGATGACTTCAACTTTTTCTTGTCAATTTCCTTCTCAAAGAGAATTCAAAGCAAATGGAACCTTCTTATTAGGTATAAGTATCACAAACAGTCCAGAGAACCCAGGATGTAAAAGACAATGGTAAGGAGAACATTTTAAATGCCTTAAAGGTGTCCCAGCTGACTTATAAGCACTCACTTCAAATGAGTCCTATGGAGTTTGAGGTGAGAAATATAGACAAAACCTATCATCTTCTGGCCAGGCTGTTACTCCTTTTGTCACATATTCAGTTTATCTGATTAAAAATTAGATGGGAAAGTCAATGCATTACCACAGCATAAGGATGTGGCACTGGGAAGAAACCAACATTATGAAACATGATGCTGATAATTTATGAAGACCTAGGAAGGGAATTTCTGATCTGACAGCAGTGTTCACATTTTAAAAAGGAAAATTAAACATGAGCAGGAGGAGGAAGGGGAGGAGAGTGAATGAGAAGGGAAGAGAAAATAAAAAGAAAGGAAGAATTAGTCTTCCGTGTAGAGGAACTTCCTCCTGTGGGAATGCATGTACTGTTTTTCTTAGTTGTGAAAACCATCATCAGAGGTTGACGGTTGGTCTTGTCCTTGCTTAGGTCTGTAGATCTCCAGTCTTCCATTTGGGAGACATTAAAACAGGGGGTGCGGGACTTCCCTGGTGGCGCAGTGGTTAAGAATCTGCCTGCCAATGCAGGGGACACGGGTTCGAGCCCTGGTCCGGGAAGATCCCACATGCCGTGGAGCAACTAAGCCCGTGAGCCACAACTACTGAGCCTGTGCTCTAGAGACCATGAGCCACAACTACTGAAGCCTGTGTGCCTAGAGCCCATGGTCTGCACCAAGAGAAGCCACCGCAGCGAGAAGCCTGTGCACAGCAACAAAGACACAGCACAGCCAAAAAATAATAAATAAATAAATACATTTTAAAAACAGAAGCAAAAACAGGGGGTGATACTATATTACCCCTTTATTTGGGTGAAAAGTGTCTGTCATCATCTTTTATTTCAAGAAAAGTAAAACCTGTTCTTAAGTAATCTTCTCCTCCACTTGGAAGCCCCCAAATAACAGCACCTTTCATTTCTTTCTTGATATATGCAAATTTTGCTACACAATTATTTAGACATGGCAACTTTTAACACAAGAGTTGATGCTGCTCATACCTTGATGAAGCAGGGAATCCTCAGGGAAATGTGAACTTGTTCATACCCATAGTAGCTCTTTCAATAAAACAATGCATTACTGACCCAACATCTGACTCTACGTAAGGATTCATCCTTTGGTACATTTCTATGTCATGTAAAGGTTTTCAACTGGTAAATGTCTTTCTATTGCATGCATATGTTATGGAAAAATAATTGCATACCCTCTGCATACAGTCTTTCCGGCTCAAACTGCAGCAAGCATGAAAGGTGACTATGGTTAAAATTTTGCCCTGAAATCATAACGTTAAATTGTCAGCGATATTTAAAAACAACAACAACAAAACCTTCTCCCTTTACCTATCTTTACCTACTTCATCTCGCTCTCACATTATTTTAAAGAAAGGAAACTTCATTGCATATTCTAGCAAAGTATATTGGTGGGGGAAGATTTAACAGAGCCAGAGAAAATGTGCAAGGAGTGAGAAAGTGAATTGATGGATGGATGGTTAAATGAATATAAATGAACTGACACCTTTACAGGAAAATAACATTTCTTTTCTTTTTTTATTCTATAGATCAGTGGGTTTTGTATCTGTAATTCTTTCATATCAGCAAAGAGGAAATAAACTCTCATGTAAATCATTTTCCCCCCATCTGGAGCATATTAAAACCATGCCTTTTTTTTTTCTTTTAAGCAGACTCTTTTTTCCCTATTTGCTTATCAGTTCATCCACCATTACATTTTAAATGAAATTGCGAGACCCTTGTCCCTCCCCCAAATTTCAGCCTGATGTAGGAAGGTGGGAAGCAGACTTTTCTTGCTTTAGAATAGTGACCTAGATTCAATTACAGATAGACTCAGAAGAGAGAAGTGACACCTCACTTTTTTCTTAGAAGTCTTGAAAAAATTAGAAATCCCAAAACAATACTTAATGGAAAAGAATCTGTTTACTTCCCCCATTCTACCGGCTTAACTTCTTCTCTGCCTTAATTGCATTGCTTTGGTCCATTTAATTGTTTCTGGTGTAACATCACAATAGGTTTCCCCTGGGATATTTAGAATCATAAAAACGGGCATTTCAAGGAAATTTCTGAATTTGGTTTTTGAGAGTGGGTGTCTACATATGGGGTGTGTGTAATCCTGCAAACTGGACACAAAAAGATGAAAAATAATCGTATTAAAGGTATACTTTTTCCTTATCTTCTTAAAAAAAAGCAAACAAATTACATTATAAAAGCACACTTCTTATAATTGCATTGCGGACAAAGCACTGAACGGGGGAAAAAGTCAGGGGCATATATGTTTTACTGTTTCCCCAATTACTGTGAAAAAAAATGTGGTCAAAGAAATAGAAAGAGGGGAGAATCCTGTGATTGTGCTTATTGACTTTTATCACTAAATTAAGCATATAAATGACCTGAACGGGTGGCTTGGTATATTAAATTAAAAAAAGAAGAACAATGATTCTCTCTTCCTTTTCCCTCCCTCTCTGATCTCAGCCTGAAAGGAGTCTCGGAGAGATAAGAAAGATGGGATTCGGTAGCGCTGCTCTGGTCCGTCCTGCTTCTCCCGGGGCAGGGAGGCAATTGCCTTCCACGTAGGATTTCCGTTCCGGGTTCACAAGAAGCGGTCACAAGCCGGGGCACATTCTCCGACACCTCCACCGTCCCCCCACCCCCAAACAAACACAGAAGCCAAAATTGGCTGTCCCAAGAACAATGCGGTGGGGAACTTTTGCGGTGCGTGAGCGCAAGGCAGGCGGCTGTGGGCGGGCGTGGATACCTCCACCCCCGCCGCGGGGTTGGAGACGCCCAGCGTAGGAAGAGGGCAGAAGTGAGCTCGCGTCTACGCGGGTATCCAAAATGAAAAAGCTGCAAACTGTGCAGAAGTCCGGGGTTGAGGTGCAGAAAAGAGAGCAGGGGTGTCGCTTGGGTTCTCAAACACCTCGCATGGATGAGTTTTCCTCGAGAGATTATTTCAGATCCTGGACATAGGGCTCCGCTGGGCGCTGGCCGCGGCATTGGGGATATGGGTGCACGCCCGGCCCTGCAAAAAGGGTCCCCCTGGTCGCGCAGAGGAGCGCAGCAGGCTCCGTGCCCCGGGGGAGCCGGCGGAGGATTGTTTCATTTCAAAGTGAAAATCTGCAGGCTTTGGGAAACGATATTCAAAAAAGTATATAATCTCCATATGCCGCTCAATGGAGGATCCTCATAATTTACAGCGGCAGATAAGGCTAGAGGGTGTAATAAAAAATCTGAAGCCCTCCCCTCCCCCTCGCCGCCTCCCCGGAATTGCACCTTGGGCAGCGGAGCAGAATCCGGAATGTGAACTTCTCCCGACATATGTTTCCCGCAGATAAGTAAACAATCTGGACGTGAAATGGAAATGGTAATTAATGCAGTAATGCTGTTACACCTCGAGTGTGCAAATCCCATTGACTCGCCGCGTCACGGGGGGTGCCGGGCGAACGGGGACTAGAGGCGTGTGCCTCGGCCACCGGCTCCCTCCCTCTCCTCTCTCCTCCCTCGGTCCCCGGGCCGGGCGCCGGGAGAGCCCGCGGGGGTTTGGCCCGGCGGCAGGAAGTAGGGAGCCGCTAAACGGCTCTCGGGACTCAAGGCTCTCCGCCCTCTGCCAGCTAGGGGGATGCGCCGTGCCACCTCTCCCGCGGCACCCAGCGCGCGCCTCATATCCACCTCCCTTCCTTCTCACCGCCTCTCTAGCGCCCACAGAACCTCGGGACTCCGAGGTGCGGCCGGGCCCTGAAGCACCCCGGAGAGGCAGGGAGCGACAGGCGGTGCCTGGAGGCCAAAGGAGGACCTGCGCCCTAGTGCGGTGTATCGTCCCGCACGCATCCGTCGGGTCTAGTGTTGCGTCTGCTCCCAGCTCCAAGGCCGAGTGCGGCCCGGCCGACACTCAAGAGTTTTCTAAAGTCCCTTCCGCGCCTGCCCCGAAGGCAGGGATCCCGAATGAGTTGCTTCTTTTCCCAACCCAAGAGTGAAAAAGTTTGGAAACGGCCACTGACTGCCAGAGTAGCGCAGCTCCTTCACTTTGCAGCAAAGAGGAAACCCGTGGACTCCTTTCGGTCTCTATCCGGCCAAGGCACCCGCTCCCTTCTCCAACTCGGAGCAAACTCTTCGGGCATTTGGGGGGTCGGAGAGGATACCCAGAGCAGAGATTCGAGCGAAGAGGAGGGAGAACCTAGGGAGGTTGCCCCAGAACGTCCGGGGCCCGGGGCCCTTCCCGCTTCCCGAGAGCACAGGTCCCACACCCGGGCCCCGGGGACAGACCAGGAGTCCACGTGAGATGGATCCCCTGGACGCAGGGCCGGGAGCTGGACGAGGAGGGGCTGCCGAAAGCACCCTCTTTTCTACTTCAGTCCCCTCCCAGTGCCAGGGCGGACGCTATCAAGCTTCGGGCTCCAAGCGCGCACAGAGCTTGGGTTAGGACGGCGGCGACCACTAGTCTCTGGTTCGGTGTGGAGGGCCTAGGATTTCTAGCGGCCCACACCCACCCCCAACTTTATTATTTCTTAATTACTCTGTAGCGGCCCTGCGCCAGCGCTTCTGGTTCCAGCACAAGGCTCATCCCAGTAGCTCCAAGAAAGAAACCAGCCCAAGTAGCGCTCCGGCACCTGGGTCTGCGAGGTCTCCGAGGCCAGGGCCGGGCCAGAGGCTAGGAGCGCGCGCCCCTCGGCCGAGGCGGGGAGCACCCGCCCCGGCATCTCCTGAACCCCAATCTAATGGGCCCCTTCTGCCTCTGTCTGTGTTCCTCTCTAACACTCATACACAGGTACAATGCGCTCAGTGAATAAAGATGCGTTCTCAACACGAATCTCGTGAGTTACATGATATTCAAATTCAAATGACTTGAAATTCATTGTCCGCTTGAACAATGGTGACAAGGCCTGAGCTGGGGAAGAGCCGAAAAAAATGAGTCGAGTCCTCAAGGGCAGTCCTTGGCGCCACGGCTAGCCAAGTGTTCCCGGCCCTGGCAGTCTCAGATCTCTCCAGAGAAGCTGCCCGCGCTGGAGAGGTTTCCCTAGATGGTGTGATGCAATGAAAGTCCTCTAGGCCCCACCCTGTCTGAAATATCACCCCGTTTTAGATGACTGGAGAGATTCCTGGAGGTTATCTAGATCCTGTTTTAAAATGCAAATGTTAAGGCAGGGGGTGCTCAGAAGTCAGCCACTCACACTTCAGTCTGATTTACTCTAAGTAGCTGGTCTTTCCCATCAATGAAGTTAGCAGTTCTAAGGAAATTGATATTTAAATGAGAAAACTAGGAAACTGGAAGGGAATCAAAGGTGTTTGGAGTCGGATCCAAAACTGGGGAAGCGCAAGGAAGGCTGCAGAGGCTCTGCAGGAGAGGCCAGGAGCGGAAGGGGCCAACGATCCCGCATCTCCCAGAAGAATGTGGCCAGTGTGCCCTTCAGCCAAACGGCTGCCACGGTTTAAGAAAGAAAACCTAAAATCCAAACTGCCCCTGCCGTGCCAGTGCCACTCGCTGCCATCCCGAGCAGCCTGTTGGCCAAGTCTCCTTGGTCCTAGGAAACACCCAGTAGAGGAAAGGCGGGGGTGAGCGCGGCTTGCATTTGGGTCAATTTTTTTTTTTTTTTTTTTTTTTTTTTGGTGGTTGTTCCCTGGAAGCAATCGCACCCGCCGGCGAGAGGTCGGGGCCTGCCCTGGAGCCCCTGCTCGAGGGAGGCCCAGGTTGAGGGCAGGAGATGTCCTGGACTCCCGGGCCGAGGGACGCGCGCCAAGCGCAGAGAGATCCACGGAGTCGCCTCCTGCAGGGTCTCGGGCGCCCCGCACGCCGAGGGAGCTCGCTTTCTCCCGACCACGCAGTCTGGCCAAAGGAACTCTTGGTTGCTCTTTGCTGCGCGTCGCGCGTCGGGGAGAAGCATCTCTCCTCGACTCCGGGCGGGCGGGGCGCTGTTCTCCCTACAGGTTTGCTTTAATGATTTTCTTGAAAGAAAGAGACAGTTGTGAGCAAACAGGTTTGACAGGGACTGCTCCCCACCGCCCCCACCCCCAACCCCAGGGGATTTCTTTTTGTCTGCGCCTGACTTCAAAGTCGTAATCGGCCCCTGTCAGCGGCGTGACGGGGAGGATTTGGGCTGTTTGTTGGGGCGAGTCCCGGCTGCGCACCTCGGCGGAGGCTCTGCGGCCCGCGGGGCGCGGGAGGCAGGGCTCAGGCAGGTCCCTGCGGGGGCCGAAGCTGGGGCCAGGCCTAAGGAGCGCAGACAGCTGCACAAGCCCGACTGCCAGGGACGGAGAAGAGGTGTGATTGGCAGAAGCTGCCCGAGCTAGGTCTGCGGCTTTAAGTCCGGGACCTGCGCTGGGCCCTCTTTTCCTTGCTGGCTGGAAAGAAGTCTCAGTGACCCCGCCGCGGCGCCCCGGCGCCTCCCAGCCACGGCGCACCCCAGTTTCCTGGAGCTCCGTTCCGAGTCCCCAGGGCCGGGCTCAATCTGGAACCCTGGTTTCAGCTTTCCAACTGCCGCCGCCGGAACGCTTCCATACTCGGACCCACTCGGTGCCCCTTCCCAGCCTAACCCCGCCTGGAAGTCGGCTGGGCGCCCGGGTGGGGCCGTGCGCGGGGTTCCTCCTCGGTCTGGGGCCCTCTGTGTACCCAGGGCGCTGGTGCATCGGGCTCTGCGGGGAGACACCCAGACCCCTGTAAGCTTCGTCTTAGGAAATGTTAAGGGACACTGAGCTATGAGGGAGATCAGAGCGGTTGACAGGACTGTCAGCTGGGGTTATATCAGACAGCGAAACCGCGAAGCCTCCACCCTGGGCCTCCTGGGCTTCCTAGGGGGCGGGAGGAGGGGCTTTCCCTAAGCGCTCGGAGCCCCCAGACAGGACGACCACCAGAGGCAAGTCACTTCCTAATTGTTTCGATTTGTAAGAGGGTTTTGTGATGCTAAGTAAGCGTTGCGCAGCCCTCCCGGCCTCCCCCCACGAGTCCCCCAGCCCGCCTTTGTTTACCTTCGCCTGATCGCTCATTTATTTATCTATCTATTATTTATAGGCGTCCTCTCCTATTCAGCGCCCGTGTATGTTAATTGTGTTATACCATTTAATTCTAACATCGGTCTCCAAAGAGCTCTTAATGAGAAAAGCATATACAACACGGATCACTTTGCTATTCAGCTCAGCCAGATGGACAACTGCTAACTTTTATTTTTTTTAATAATGAAAATCCCCCTTTGACAAAGGGGCTCAGATGAATAGGCTCCAAATAACACCTCAAACACTTCTAATTGTTTTGAGGACAATATGCTAATCCGTGGTTTTCGGCTTTGGTGTCTGTTGACCACGTTTCTGTGCACTTGCAGCCACCGACTCCTTTGGAAATGGCAGAGGCGAGCGCACAAATCCCTCAACAGCAGCAGAAAGCAGACGAGCCGCTCGGCTGCCGCCACCCCCGCCCAGCACCGTATAAAAGCCAGTGAGAAAGGCACCCGACCTACGGAAAAACACGCGTGAGCACGGCTGTGGTGGTGAGAGTGGCGCGGGGCGGGGGGAGACAAGCAATGGGGGGCACCCTTCGATTTTGAGAACAAGTTCCAAAGAGTTGTTCCGAAAGCAATCAAAAGGTCCTTTCTCCCCATGAAAGCCAGAGCAATCTCCAAGCCAACATTCAACCACCAGGGATAAGAAAAAGGCTCTTTTCCTTGTTGGATAAACACAAAGGGCTCCGAGTTGTTTGATTTTTATAATGTTTTAAGAAACTCCTTGTAGGAGCCGTGTCACCATCGCCTTCATTTTCCCTTTGCACCTGCAGGGTCTTAGTAAAAAGTCTCCCACCATCCGGAGCGGGGACCTACAGCATTTCTTAGACTTTTATTTTTTAACTTAGAAACCAGTATCAAGCCCCCAATCCCCAGCAGACCCAGCAACAGCGTTTTCAAACACCTTGTTAAAAAAATATATCCATTCCACTGCTCTTCCCCCAGCATTGAACTTAAACACCCACCGCAGGACGAGGTGCTCTGCGGGCAACTGCTTCCCTGTAGACTCGGCGCTTCTTTCTGTTCCTTTGGAGTTTGGTTAAAAAAAAGAAAATGCACTCAGGTCTCAGAAGTCTGGGTCGGCCTTTGTCTTAGTTCAATCGCTTCTCGAAGTGGTCTGACCACTTTGTGAAAAACTCAAGGAAGCAGTGATGTCCCAGGAATGGATACCTTTGTCTGGCCTCTAAAGGCAAAAAGTGGATCCCGAGGGGGCAATCGGGACAAACCCTAGACTCTGGGGCCCTCTGCACCTGGCCCACGGGACACCAGGCTCGGCCCATGCAGGCCAGCCGCCAGCCGCCACTGCTGGAGTCACTCTATGTACACTCAGCCTCCCAGAGACCCCGGCCCCCGCGGACCTGGCCTCTCGACTTCAGATTTTATGCACATCAAAGGTTACTTTTTGCAATGACAGATTGTCTTTATTCAAAACGTCTTTGTTCAACAAATGAACAGAGTAAGGAGGTGAAATCCTTCTAGGTACATTTCCAAGACATTGTCAAAACATTTATGACCATTTAGGATGTTTTTATTCTTTTAATTTTTGTTCACTTTCTACTTCCTGACTTCATAACCTGACATTCTGTCTAAAAGTAAACTTAGGTCTCTAGGAGCACTGCTTTATACAAAGTAAATAACCATGTGGGTCCTTTTGTTTTACCTTTAAAGAAGCAAACACTATCATAGCATGATTTTAAATAGAAATGTTTCCCTTTCTGTGGTTTTCAACTTTTAAGCCTTTTCCCCCACACATGAAGAGCAAATGGCACCTAGTTGTGTCTGATGGCAAAACACAGAGACACAGCTAACTCTTTCTTCAGGGTGCAAAAGAAAAAAAATGCATATTCTAGATATAATACCAGGATCTGGGATTTCTGGAGTCCAAAGCCCATCAGAGGAAAGAGAAGGGGACATAAATAAAGCAAAACTGCCTACTTTTTTGTCCAAAGGGGGTACAGTCAGAGGTTTGTTTTGGGACAGTCAGGGTAGGGGCAGCTATATAGCTGTCATAACCGTTCGCAAGTTTCTGGCACCTGTCTGCGCCTTGGGTCCGGGAGGATGCCCCTACCGTCCCCGTGGAAGAGAGAGAGGCAGAGTCTGGGGTAGGGTAGGGGCTGGCAGCAGGACTGACCCCTAGGCATCTGCAGGCCCCGGACAGGCGCAGCGGACGGGGTGCAGACCCCGATTCCAGGCCGCCCTCCAGGTCTGGTAGGCCGGGTTGGGGGTTACATGGCCGTGGCGTGGGCTGACGAATAAGGGTCTATGCCAGTCTTGGTCATGCCTGGGAAGAGGATGTAGGCGACGGGGGGCTGCAGGGTGGAGGCAGACCAGGCGGTACAGTTACAGGGCACCACGTAGCCCGGGTTGGTGGGGGACGGGTGCGTGTGCGTGTGCTGGCTGGGACAGCTGAGGCTGCCGAAAGCGCCGTTCTGGTAGCCCAGGGTGGACGCGTAGGGCAGCGCGCCGGTGGCCAAGGTGTGGGGCACTTCACCCATCTTCTGGATGGCGCTCGAGCTAAACTGCGCGGGGTCCAGCAGGGAGTAGGGCGCCGAGGCGGGCGGCAAGAAGGCCCGGGCTTTCTCGGGCGCGCTCAGGAGGCCGTCGGAGGCCCCCACGGGCAGGCCGGCCGCCTTGAGCGGGTCCGTGTCGCCCAGGTAGGGCAGGGGGAAGACATACCTGTCCTTCTTGAGCAGGTTCTTGGGCTTGCGCCGCGGCCGGTACTTGTAGTCAGGGTGCTCCTTCATGTGCTGGGCGCGTAGCCTCTTGGCCTCGTCAATGTACGGCCGCTTCTCTGCCTCGGACAGAAGCTTCCATTCGGCGCCTAGGCGTTTGCTGATCTCTGAGTTGTGCATCTTGGGGTTTTCCTGGGCCATCTTGCGCCGCTGGCCTCGGGACCATACCATGAAGGCGTTCATGGGTCGCTTGATGTGGTCTGAAGGTTTGGACATGGTCCGGGAGGCTAGGCGGTGGGGGTGGGCAGTGCAGGGGCTCTGCAGGCGAGCCTGGACGCGGTTGTCGGTCTGCCTGTCTGTCCGTCCTGAGCCGGGGCTCTGCGCTCCCCTCGCCTCCGCACCGCAGAGGGGAAGCCAGAGAGAAGCGCTCACCCCGCAAAGTTCAGCTGATCATGCCAGTCTCGGCACCTAGGCAGGCCCCGGGGGGCGAGCGGGGGCGGGAAGGGCGGGGGGAGGAGAGGGAGGCCGGCCGGGGGGCTGCCGGCACCAGAGGCTGGGGCCCAAGTACCGGAGTCTCTGGGATTGAGTGGCCAGGTAATTTGCTGGCGAGGGCAGGAAGCTCCTCCTTCTTCCCCTCTCCACCTTCGCCTTCTCTGGTTCTCTTCTCTCCAGTGTCTACGGCCGTGGCTCCCTCCCCCCGCGCCTGTGGCTTTCCCGGAGCTGCCTCGCCTAGCGCAGCACCAGGCTGAGAATGCGGGGAAGCTGGTGAACGAGAGCCAAAAGCGGCGAAGTTCAAAGGCGAGGTGGGCCAGGACGGCACGCACTCTGACATAAGCGCGGGGCGGCGACTCCCCAACCTGGGCGCCAATCAGCAGCAGAGAAGGCGAGGGGGCGCACCTGCCAACGCGCCCGCGTTGGAAAGAGGGAGCGCGACTGCTGGGGGCGGGGAGAGGGGTAAGGGAGAGACCGAGAGAACGGAGCGGCCGGCTCCGGGCCGGGGACTTGGGTTCCACCTTGTTTCTGGCACTGTCAACAAATAAAACTCTTCTTGCCCGTTTCCTTTCCCGGTTGTGCAAAGGAGAAGCGGGGCTTCGAATACAAAGACCCGGGGAGGGGGCAGCAGAGGGAGCAAGCCAAGAGAGCGTGTTGATAAATAGGACAGCCTCGCCACGAAATGCAAGGACAGCACTCCCCCCCACCCTTGTCAAACATCCTCGGAAGAGAAAAAGAATGTATCAAACTCAGGTTAAAAAGCGAAATAAACTTTTCGCACCGTGCCCTCGGCGGTCCGTTTGCTGCGTTCTCACGGGACGCCGGTGCGGCTCCGCCTCCACCCTGCCCCGGGATGCTGCGCCTTGGGCGAAGCGCAGGGCCCCGGGCTAGCTCAGCCGCGCGTTCCAAGCCGATGCCCGAGGGCCTTGCGTCCGGAGGTGCAGAGTTTTCAAACCCTGGTTGGTGAGCCTTGAAGAGCACCGCGACCCGCTCTTCACTTTCGTAGAGGGGGCGGGGGATGGGATTTCCATCACGATTCCTATTTATGTTACTATTATTTAGTGTTTTTAAACCTCCAACTGTCCACATCTGTCCAAACCGGGAGGGCAATCTGAAGGCCGGCTAGCGCCCGGCGGGGCGTGTGGCTTTCCCCGCTGCCCCTTCAGCAGCGGCCCTAGAGCGGAGTCTCAGGCTGTATCCGCACCCAGGGTCGGTTTGTCCCCGGGCGTCTCTTCCCACCCAGCGAGAAAGCGAGACTCGTTTCTTGCGTCAGATGAGCATTCTTCGGGTAAAGACGACGAAATAACCCGCGGAGCCAACCTGCGCGCCTGTTTCCTTTGAATAATTGCCTGCCCGATGTGAAATGCCCTTGGGGGAAATATTTATTAAATGGAAACCATTGTCCCAGGCCCAGCAGGACCTGCGTGTGTTCCAGGCTTATTGGCTTTTGCACCAGCCTCTCTCGGGAGCACCGACCAGAAACGCGCGCTGCTCCTCGGGCTTGGACCGGTTGGGGGTGGGGGTGGGGGTAAGCAGAGAACGAGAATGCAGGGAGAGAGGGTCTTTCTTTAGCATGGAGTGTGTCAAGTTTGAGGCGAAGGCTTTGCTTCTCCTTCCTACAATTAGAAAGACGTGTGGCATTTCTCATCCTCAGCGCGCTCTTTAGAGAGGTGGGCACTATGCCCATTTTACAGATTAGGAAACTGAGGTTGGGAAAGGCTACGCGATTTGCCAAAAGTGACTCCAATGGAAAGTGGTGACGCCGGGTGTACAGAACTTGAAACACTTACCCGTTTTGTTTTTTTTTCCCCACCCCACGCGGCGCCACGTCTGAGGATTAGATAGTGCTGAAGCCAAATGCGGGCCCCTCGACGAGACTACTGTAGCCATCGAAACCTGCCGTACGGATAAACTGCACTGGAGGACTGATCCTCAAGCCTGCTCTTGATTTACTCAGGCTCTTGTCCGAGACCTGGCCTCCCTGAGGGTAGACCTCGCGCCCGGAGAGCCACCTCCGCGTGGGCTCCCGAGCAGGTGCTGTCTTCACATTCCTCTCAGCCCCAGCCCCGGCCTCCCCCTGCCCTTTACCCCTGTTTTCTCGGCAAGAGGTTTCATTTAGCTTGGGGTACCAGGAAGTAGAAGCCCTTTCCAGCCCAGTCCGGGGAGGGTTTCCAAGAGTGGCTGGCAACTCCAACTCAGATTGGACCAGCCTGCTGACTTAGCGCTGTGCTCAGAGCCCGCCAGGGATCCGAGGTCCAGGGACCAGGCCATTCGAGTTCCACGGGGCGATCTCGATCGTTTGCGGAAGGAATGTCAGAAATGTTCACATCTGCAGAGAGGTATAGGGTCCGGCGGGACCCTCCAAATCTCACTCAGGAACCCTCAGGGGACACTAAACCCACAGAGAGTTTTGTGTTAATGCAAATCAACCTCTTGAAAACTGCTTAAGGAGGGGATCTGGCATGGGGTCGTAGACCCCTTCTCTCTTTCCAGCCTCCAGGCCAACTCAGTCCTTTTGTCCCGAGGCAACTCGGGGCAGGCGCGGGCTCTCCTTCAGTCCTCATATTTCCACTTCCTCTTCTTGTCCGCGTTCCTCTTTAAACATCTTGCGCTCAGAGCTCAGCTGGCAATCCAGGAGTCCGGAGAGAATTATTACAAAGGGCGCACAATGGTGGCGTCGCAGTTTGTGGGCAGGGCGCCCCTGACCACCCAGGGTTCCGAAGCCCCAGGCTGTTTGGGTCACGCTGCACTGACTCTGGCGGGAGCCAGCATCTTGCGGCTCACCTTGGCCTTGAGACTTGAACTCCGCGCTGGGAAGGAACTCAGGGTTGAGGGGCGCGCTCTCCCCGCCTGGCATCGCGGCGTCTCCTAGGCGGACGGCGCAGCCTCGTACGCCCCTTACACAGAGCTGGCTGGCCACCGGTTCATTCAACACTGCTTAACGCTGGGCCTGGCTTGGTGCCGTCTCCAGCCCATGCCTCTACCTTCTCCTGGGCTGCTTTGTCCCTCTGGGCTCTGCCTCCCTGCCAGGCTTAGATCCCCGGGCACACGTCCTGGAGAGGTGGCTCCTGGGAGAACCAGCAGTTTTGGTCACCACCGGAACAGGTCTTAAGACAGAGGTCGCCTAAACACGCCTCCTGCTTTATCCGCAGCCTGAAGCTCGGGCCGAAGGCCACTCTCCGGGGCCGAAGACCTCCCTGGGATGTGGCTTTTCCGCTTCCGCGTTTGCCTACAGAATCTGCGCGCGCGTCTTTACGCAGCGCAGTTACTCAAGGCCCGCCGCGTGCGGTCCTGAGCCTGATGTCTGAATCACTGAGCAACATGGACCCGGTCAGCGAACCGACGCTGTTCCGGTCGAACGAAGGAGAGAGGCCTCGGAGGTCAAGACCCAACCCACTTCTCGCCCCGCCCCCTCTCCCCTGGCGCCCCAGCAAGGTCCAAGATGCGCCTTCCTCTCTTCTGGCTCTGGGCCTTTGTAGGGAGCACTTCCCCCCTCCTGTCGCCCAACTCCTTTGCGTACCTCAGGTCTCTTTCAAGGCTTCACCTCCTCTGAAGGGCCTTCGTTGATTCCCGAACTGGGCTAAGACCCCCTTCCATGCTCTCCCTCTTATGCCCTCTCCATCTTACGCCCTCTTCCCCAGACTCGTGTGGCGCCCTGTCGCAGCCCATGCAGTCCACCAGCCATCGAGCTCCTCGAAGGTGGTGGCTGCGTGTTATTCATCTTTGAGTGTCCAGGGTCCACACACCGCGGAACGCAAAGAAGACACCGGATAGTTTCCTTCTGCTCAGGCTTAAGCTTTTCCAACAGGCCTTTCCGTGACTTGCAGCTGAGCGGACAGGACCCCAGATGCAGCCTGGTAGAGCCAAACGCGGAAGTCACGGGCCCCCAGGCCTGCACCCACCTGCTTGGCCTCAATGCTCCGCCGGCCTTCCAGCCTCCACCCCACGTCTCTAGTGGGAGGAAGGTCTCCTCTCCTAGGCCTCCTGGACTGAGCGACAGCCCGGCGCGGAAAGGAAGATGCGCAGACCCTGGCTTGGAGAACGTGGTTCGAAGGGTGGAGGAGGAGAGGAGAGCTTGTCACGCGGCTCGCGCCCGTCGGGTTTTCGAAGAGGCCAGGAGAGTCGCGGCGTCTGGACCGGCCGAGGTGCTGGGTACGCGCGGGACGCCAGCCCTGCCGGCTCACTGCGGCCCCTCTGGGATTCCCGAGAGGAACTGAGGGAAGTTCCAGGTGCCGGCTTCGGGGAGTTTGCGCGCAGCCTCGGCTCCCGCTCGCTGCGGGACTTGTGAGCATGAGACACACTCAAGGTGTGCAGCTGCCGGAGCGCTGATCCGGCCCACTCCCGAGAGGCGACAGCCCAGGGGCCAACGTTGCAGATGCTAAATAGAATCTTAGGAAATAGTGCACTTTTGGTTAAATCATAAACTTTTACCTTTTCTTATTACAAAAAAATATTTTAATATTTGGCTCCCCTGCTTTTCCCCTTTTTCCTGTTTTCTATGTTCAAATTCAGAGACCCAGGGCTGTGTTCCTATTAAAACATTTCCTGGTAATTGCTCTAGGGTCTTCCTTCCAGAACCCAGCCCAGCCCCGGTGCTTCTTGAAATTTTGTAAAACTCCAAGTGTCCCTCGCAGCCAAGATGGCCCAGGAGGGCGTGGCTTCCACCAAGAAACGACGAGAAACCGAACAAAACTGGGTCTCAATCCTGGAGCGCCTGCAACAGCGTGTTTGCCGCCAACTGGCAGGGCGAGCTTGGTTGGGCTGAAGGACACTTCTATCTCAAACTCCGAGTGTGCCCAGGTAAGGAGATTTTTTGATACTTCAAACCACCTTAATTTGAGTAGCTGGGGTCTGTTGGAAGCAGACATCACTTGATTCACCGACTTGGTGCAAGGTAATAGAGGATTGCATAACATCTACACACGCCTCCCAGAAGGGGCAAGTGCTGGGAGCAGGAGTAGGGCTTTGAAATCTTATTCATTCACTAATGGCTATTTCTTGAGCACCTACTATGTGTCAGGCACCGTGCTGGATTCTGGGACACAGCAGTGAACAAAACCTGCAAATGCCCTTCTCCCCTGGTGCTTACAGCCCAACAGGAGGACAGACATGAACTGAGAAACAAATCCTGGGGTGATTCCTGGCTCCACCACTAAGTAGTTCCATCACTTCAGGCAAAGTACTTAACCTGTCTGTGTCCTGGTTTCCTCACCTGCAATGGGTATCATGGATTGTTTTAAGGATTAATTGAGTTACTATAAGGAAAACCCTTAGAACAGTGCTTGGCCTGTGAACCTGCCCAATAAATAGATTATATTATTTTATCATTAAATAAATATGGAGTTGATTTCTGATAGTGATAAGTGGCCAACAGTGAATCAGGGTGATGAGACAGGGGCTGAGGGAAGGGTGGTCTCATTTACGTTGGGTGCCCAGGGGCCTGAACACTGGAAGGGGCCAGACTTCTGAGGGAAGGTGGGGCGTAAAGCAGGAGAAGTAGAAAATACCACCACCTGGGGGAGAGACTAACTGAAGGTACCTGAAAGATTTAAGGAGCCATTATGGCTGAAACCTGGCCATGACCTTGGGGAGAGTATAAGGAAAATGCTGGGTGAGGTCGGCAGAGCCCAGACTATCTAGGGCCTTGTAGACTCCATAAGGAGTTCGGGTTTTATTCTAAGTGTACTGGGAAGTCATTGGAATGAGAGCCATCAGAATGATTTAACCACAATCCCAGCAACCACATACGCAAATTATTCATTATCAGGCACTCTACTTATGGAGGAATCTCACCTGCAGTTATGGGCCAGAAACTTCGTAAACGGACAGATTTTTCTTGGCCCTGGAGTCAGCTGCTTGACCATCCCTTAAAGAAGAATGCCACCCTGCTGAATGCTTTGGAATCCTCTTCTCTCTCCTTTCCCCACTGGAAGCCAAGGAATAAACCAAGGGATGGTCACAGCTGTTCACGATTCTGAAAACACGTCCATTGATATTCTGTAAATATTAGCGGCCTGATGGGTCCCTGACTTCCTCTTCCCACTTCCCACCAAGTAAAGTTCTCCTACTTCCCTGTGGAGAGCATGAGGCCTCTGACTTGACCCTTTCTGGAGATAGAGTCCACATTTAGGCGAATGTCTCAGCCTGAGAAATGTAGGAGTTGTATGTGAGCAAATAAGGTTTCTTAGGATTAAAATATATCCCATGGTTATAAGAACAGGAAAGACACATTTTGTTTCTAAGAATAAAAGCCAAAGGAATGTCAACATTGTATGCCTATCCATTGGGTTTTATTGTGTTCAGGTGTTTCGCATGCATTAGGGCTCCCACAACCCCATTCTTCTAATGTAAGAATCCTTGGTCAGCTTTCATCATAAATAATACTCTTTAAGACTCTGTGTTTGCCTAATGCAATCGGCCAAGTTATTAGAGCATACCTTCTCTTGCCAATTTTATCACAAATTATACACTGCAGAGGATAAGACCAAACTCTGGCAACAAGCCCCAATCGAGGATCAGAATAACACTTCCTCTTTTTGTGGTACCTGCCTTTGCTGCTCCCAACATAAACAGCAGGAAATATTAGGGCACTCAGCAGTTGCAAAAGGGGCCACATTCAGCATGCTTATTTCTGTGTACCTTTTGTTTTTTAAAGCATCATTTTTACATGTTCTGAACACGAACAACCCTTAACATTTTATTTAACAAGAAAGTCATTGAAATATTTATGGAGTGAATTGATGGTTAAGTAGAAAGAGCTATAAAAATGGAGTTTAAGACCTAGGGCTTCTAATTACTATGAGACCTTGGGCAAATCACTTGACTTCTCTTGGCCTCAGTGTAACAAATTACTCCAAAACTTAGTGGCTTGAAACAACAAATGTTATGATCTCATCTGGTTTCTGAGGGTCAAGAATCCAGAACTAGCCGGGTAGTCCTGACTCAGAGTTGCTTATGAGAGTGTGATCAAGATGTCACTAGGGCTGCAGTCATCTGAAGGCTCCATGGAGCTGGATTTGCTTCCAGGCTCACTCATGTGGCTGTTGGCGGGAGATCTCAGTCTCTCATCATACAAGCCTCTTCCTAAAGACTGCTCACATCACGGCAGCTTGATTCCCTTGTGCAAATGATCTAAGAGGGACTGAGACAGAGGCTTGGTCCACTGTGGGAGAGGACTACACCAGAGTGTGGATGTCAAGAGGAGGGACCCCAGGGGACTGTCCTGGGGGCTTCCTACCCCGCGCTCCAACTGGACAAGAGTGGAAAGAGCTTTGTAGGCAGCAAAATACAGTAACTCTAAGTTACCTTCACTGATTCTGTTTCTTCTGGACAGAATCATAGCTAGCTCTGGTCAGAACTGTGCAGAGAACCTCATTTTGTTTTAATTCTACCACTTGCCTCTGTCGGTGGACATTGGCCCCGCTGGAGCTGGCTTATGCCCTTTTTGTAGTTTCGTTACACCATCCTGCCCCTCACCATTCTCCTTCCCAAACTGTGTCCTATTAACTTCTGTCAGCTTCTGTGAGCTGAGACGCTCACTAATTATTAAGGTGCCAATAAAGGACTTGAGGAGCTGGATTATTTTTAAGCCCCAATTGAAATTTATTATAAAACTATGGGGGTGCTCAGGATTTGAAGGAAGGGTTGACTCAGTAGGGAACAGCAAGGGGAGTTCTGGGATCTCACAGGTTCATGGACTTTGTCTCTGGAGCCACAGACACTGAGTGGTGGCCACACACACCACTCAGCTTATCTGGAGCTGGATTTTAGAAGAGGACCCAGGTCAGGGTGACTGTGATGGGGAAAATAGAGGCAGTGTTGATGATGTTGACGGAGCCCTTTGCAGCACCTCTGAAATGATCTCGCTTAACTCTGTCTGCTCTTTAGCTAGTGCTGATCCTGATATCCACAGGTAAAAAAAAGTGAAAATATCTCTAAGTGAAAAGCCCATTAGCAATCAGTTCATGAGGAACCAGTGCATTGACTTAGAATATGTTGATCAATTTGGCCTTTTTTCTTTTTTTGTTATTTAAATTTTACTTTACCGAAATAGTACATTCACATGGTTTCAAAAGTTAGAAAGTACTAAAGCTTGGTAAGTCTCCTGCTCCAGGAAACTCCTGCCTTTCACAGTTCCCCCAAAGAGCCTTTCTCCAGAGATAGCCATTTTCCATTCCTCCAGAATCATTTCACCTCTCCATATTTCTAAACAAAATGTGCAGACTGTTATCTCCTGGCTGATAGGTGAGGAGTTAGTTCTCTGGTTCCCCACCCACTCTGCTTCCTCTCCTCTCCTCTCCTAATGTAGTTCTATTCTGTGTAGTTTTAAAATTTTTTATTTTTTGATTAAATTAGCAGTGTTCACATGATTATACCTATGCAGATATTCAATTGAGCATTGTAGTGTGTTAGGATGATGTTCATTTCTTACTTTCTACTAATTGCCCTATTTCCCACTTACTTGGTTTACTTTCTAGTTGTTACTGATTCTCCCCAGCCTTCCCACAGCCCCTTACACAACTTCCCATGAGGCCAGCCATGTCAGGGAGTTCCCCATTCAAGACTCTTTCTCGGAGACATCCTTTCTGGAGGTCCTTTCCTTCTGGGTTGGGGCTTAGTTTCTATTTCTCACACCTTCCCCTTTCTTGTTTTCTCCCATGTTTTGTGGGAGTGCATCTCCCAGTATTTTCATCAGGTTGAAGAGATGGCAGGACAATGGTAGTCCTCAACATGAGTCTCCTTAAGTCCCAGGGCTCCAGGCTGGAATGGTTGCTTCTCAGCCTGGTGCCTGTGGTCTCCTTTCATCTTCACCCAGAACATTGCCTTCACTTCTCTCTCCTGTGGGGGCTCCAGGTTTTGTGTCCTGTCTTCAGCTCTCAGGTTTCATCCTTCATGGTTTGGGTACAGGAGCGTCCTGTCCTCACTTTTGCTCCTCTCCCTTGACTCTGGCCCCTACCTCTAACTTTTTGAGCTCCCCTCTGTCTTACCTCATGACATTCTTTCTCCCCTGCCTTCCAGAGGCCAGTGCCGTCATGCTGCCCTGTGGCAGTCCTGCCCTCTGCGAACATGCTTCTCTACTCTTATTAGAGCTTTCCCTGAAAACATTCAAGGGAACAGCTCTATCCAGGACAGACCAGGCTTTGGAAGAGTTGGCATCTCTAGTGTGGGTTAATGGTGGAGGGAAAGTTCAGTTGACACAAACCTGGCAAACCTCATCCTAGGTGGTGAGGGACCAATAGGACTTGATGGAGGAGATGGGAAGTGGAGGGGATCTGTCCTTCCTGGTCATTATACCAGGGATTTCTGTTGAACCAGTGAGGCAAGACATAGACTCAGAAAGTGTTTTGAGAGCAGACAATTGGAGCAGGAAGCAGCCAGCTATTATTGAATTCTTCTTTACTCATATCGTATTCCAGGTACTTAAGCAAAAACTCTTTACATACATTATTTAATAGTCAATAAGCTTAGGTGGAGAAATCTGTCATTATCCCCATTTTGAAGGCAAGGAAACTGAGGCCCTAATAAAGTTAGACAGGACTTGCCCAAAGTCACAGAGCTAGTAAGCAGTGGATCCAGGGTTTGAACTCAGATGTTGTCTGACTCAAGACCCCTCATCCTGCTGTCCCAGCTCCCCTCAGGATGACCTGCTGTGAACTTGAATGGAACCTAAGCATGGTACAAGGCAGAGGAGGGCCATGTGGATCCTTGAGGGCTAGAAATTCACAGAAGGCTCCTTGAGCAGAGACCTTGACCCTCTTCTTTAATGAAAGGATGGGAGGTCCTATAGGCTGAGGGGAGGGAAGGCGGCAGTTCAGGTGGAGAGATGTGTGCATTGCAGCAGGTATAGAGATGAGAGGAAGGACTCAGTACAAATTGGGAAAAGGTGAAAGTAGACCAGATCTTGACGGCATTGGATACCAGAATGGGGGCTGGCAGTCTATCGGATGGGCAACCAAGACAGTACATGTTAGAGATGAGGAGTAAGGGCTTAAAAGTGAGACTTTATAGAAAGACAAATGCCATGTGCTATCACTTCTCTGTGGAATCTAAAATATGACACAAATGAACTTGTCTATGAAACAGAAATAGACTCGCAGACATGGAGAACAGACTTGTGGTTGCCGAGGGGGAGGAGGGTTGAGGGAAGGATGGATTGGGAGTTTGGGATTAGCAGATGCAAACTATTATGTATAGAAAGGATAAACAACAAACAAGGTCCTACTGTAGAGCACAGGGAACTATAGTCAACATCCTGTGATAAACCATAAAGGAAAAGAATATGGTAAATAATGTATATACTATGTATAACTGAATCACTTTGCTGTACAGTAGATATTAATACAACATTGTAGATCAACTATACTTCAATAATATAAATTTTTTTAAAAGTGAGACTTTTTGAAGTTCAGTGTGAGAGTGTTATAGAAATGGTTGGAGATGGGAAGAAATTGGAAGTTATCCTGTACTTATTTACTATCCTTATTTATTCTGGATAAGCATTTGCAATGTCTCTGCTAATGCAACATTTATTTCAATAAATTCCCCTAAATTCTTACTTTTATCAGAAAGCAGAATGTCTAGTCTGCTGATGAGGACTTATTTTGGTCTGTTATTATGGTTTTAACCAAATATATCTTGCAGCAGTTCTTTGCTAAAAATATTTTTAGGTTTGTACTTACTACGCGAGCATGGATTGATTCCCTTATCAACCTATGTTCAAGAGCTAAATTCGGTAGGATAATTTTAGCAATGATTAGTCTTCACTATAAATCAGGACAGTCCATTTATAATCCTTGGATTATAATTTAGAGGATAATCTCAATCCTTGTATTTCGTAGTATGTACTACACACTGAGATTCTCTGTTTATTAATCTCCACAATGGACACAAGATTAAGAGAAAAAGAAGCCACCCTGGAGTGTGTGGCAAAGTCCCTTATGTACATTCAAGTCATGGGGCCAGGATTGGTACGTAGGTCTGTCTAATCCTACTCTACCAGACTGCCTCGTTGAAATACTTGCTTAAAGATGTCTAAACATAGGGCATATTTATTGGATATGTGAATTTGGACTTTAGCTGAGTAAGTAGGGCAGATACCTTGGAGTACTTTTGTGGTCCTGTTCGCTGGCACAGGACCCCCTCCTCATTTGTGAACATCCTATTGTGATTCCCTGACTTGCTAACACAACGTCTATGACAGATAATGCTGACAGCCCAGTCAATAGTCATTTCCCCTATTCTTCCTTGATAATCGGACCTTGATTCTTTTCAGTATCCACTGCTCAGGGGTAACTTGATTAAACCAATAATAGACTCACCATCTGCTTGTCAGTGATTGGTTGAAGGGTGGGCATGTGCCCCAGTCTGGCCAATGAGCAGGAGTCTGCTCTGATGTGGGATTCTGGGGAAAGTTTTCCTTGCTCTATACAAGAGTTGCACAGGAGGAAGTGATCCCAGTTTTTCTGTTTTGAGATCTTGTTGTATTCATGTTACTATTTCACTGTTGGAACTAGGACCGCTTCCCTGAGACCATGAGGGGGAATGAGAGGAAGAAAGCACATCAATAAGATGAGGATGAGGAGTCGTGAAAGGGCGAGAATTTAGTTCCTTCATGATTTCATAGAGCTACTGCATTAACTGAACCCAACTTTGAAACTTTTTGATGAGTGAGAGAATTCGTTTTTTTTTTTTATTGTTTAAGTCCTTTCTTGTTAGGTTTTCTGTTGGTGCAGTCAAAAGCTGCCTATGTGGTAACAAAGCCCCCACCTTTACCATCTCAGGTTTTGTTTAAAATTGGACTTAGCTGAATTTATACAACCACCACTAAGCTCTTATGTGTGGGAGCTGAAGCTCTTTTGGTATGCACATCTGAGCCTTCTTTTTATGGATTTTCTGTTCAGCTACTCTCTATTTTCACATACTTTAATGTAGTAAAATTGTGATTATTTTTACTGACCAGTTTATATGGGTTGGCATCTGCTTGCTGTATAAATAACCCCTCAGTTTTGCAATTGGGGAGGAATAGGAATGAGCTGGGCTGAGTTTCTCCCTGTAATGATCTTGGAGCAGTAGATACTGCTGTCCTTTATGGCTGCTGGGAGCCATGTTGGCCCTGATACGATTGGGGGTCTAGAGAACGCCCTCCCCCAAACACACATTGTAGCTCCTCAGCACCTATCCCGAGTCCTATGATTGTGCTGATTTTTCCAGTCCTGATGCAGCTGCCTGTGGCTTCCCAGCAGTCCCTCTATTCATCTGTCATTCTGATTACACTCCCTCAATGAGGCTGCAACTAAAGATCCATCAGACTCTAGCCATTTCATCTGTGAGGTGTCTCTTAGCATCTCTCTATGTCCAAACTAGGCTGTTTCTTTCCCATCTTTTCTTTTTCTCCCAGTCTCAGAGGGAGAGATGCCTTCTTTTCTCCAAAGTTCCCTGTACCAGAGGCTCATTCTTCTATCTTCCTCCTGCTGTGAAGCTGGAGCCTTTTATATGAACATGTCTTCTGCAAGGATGCCATTCTTTCTACCTAGGGATGGGCTCTGGTTTCTCTCATTCTCAGGCAGAAGACAAGCTGACTGTGCTGTTCTTTCAGTGTACTAGACATATAGAGTGGAAAATCCATGCCTTTGGCTCCATGTCTTCCCTGCACCTCTGGTCCTTAACGCCCTGCCTTCTGTTCCCTGCTCCTGTAAATTACCAAAAGGGAACTAGCAAAGGCAGCCAGGCCCTTGTCCTGGCAAATGCATGACCTTTGCTCAGCCCTGCTTTTCCTAGACCATTGCAGCTGTTGGTGCTGTTCTCCATCCTCTAAACTTTTCTGCCGAAAAGTTTAACTTTAAACTTTCCCTGACCTCAGCCCTTTGATTCCTCCCTTTTCACTTTCTCTCTGGGACAGCCCAGTTGTGTATTGAAAACCTGTCAGCTGAGATCAGATGAGCTTCCTGCCAAGAAGAGTCTGACTAACCTTGTACCCAGGACAATTCAGGGGCTCATACGAAATAGCACAACAGATGCCTGGTGATTCAGACCTGTCTTCTGCTCAGACCTCTTTCCCAGCTTCTAACCTTGTTTCTGTGCTTAATGAGCATTTCCACGTGGGTGTCTGGATATTGCTTCTTTTTCCTTCTGTCCAAAACAGAAGTTATCTTTCCTTCCATGCTGACTGCTCAGCTTCTTCCTTCTTTATTTCAGCCTGTCATAGCATGATTCACTGGGGATATTAGGGTTCTCACCGACTCTTCCTTTTCTCCTTTCTTTCATATGCTGCCACCCACCGAGCCTTGTCTACTCTTTCTTCTTACTGCCTGCCCATTGAGCCCTCCTTTCTCTTTCCCATCTTTAGCTTTTGTCACTCCATGCCTGAACTGATAGGAGCTTCTCTTTGCTTCCAATGAATCCACACAATTACCAGATTTCTATTTTAAAACCAAACTTAACACTCCACATGTCACACCTGTGTGCTGAGATGCCTTTCATAACATGGATGAGGTGTCCACTGCTCTCCTGGCTCATAAGGAAATATCCAACTGGTTTTTCCCAGTCCCCTTTGGTTAGGGGAGAGCCTTTCCCTTCTGGCCATCTGCCATCCCAAGGTGCTGGGACTATTAGATGGTGGGTTTTAGGTAGACGGTGGGTCAGTTGGGCTGTGGAGGACCCTGGCAATGTCCTCAGGTTGGTGACACTGAGCAGGATTCTGCTCACTCCCAGCTCCCTGGTTCTCGAGATGCAAAGACTCCACCAATCCTCCCTCAGGTAGAACTGAATTTCCCTTTCCTGCCCATGTGCCTCAGTTGTCCCACTCTTCCTCCTCCTTCCCTTCCTCCCACTGGGTCTAACTTTGTTTCAGGTTGTAGAAAAACCTCCCTGGACAAATGAGCACCCAATCTTCTGTCTTTTGTTTGGAGGCACTTTGTCTTTGTAGTTGTTCCCCAAGTGGGTGACTCTCACACTATGGCAGTGGATGGCAGAGGGGAAAAGACCCTCAGGATGCCTGTGAGAGAGGAGGGGAGAGGGAAATCTGCTGAAACACAGGGACAGTTACTGAGGGAAGTAACCTTGCCACTCTTATATGACTCTCTGTCTTTAAAGTAAATTTCAAATGTCTAATTGAGCTTCAGTTTCCTGAACTATAAAAGATACTAATGCCTTTCCCACTGGGTGACATGGGGATCAAAAATAAAATACTATATAAGCAACAAACAAAATAGAAGCAGAACCAAGTGTTATTTCTCCATTATTTTTCTTCCTCACTGTGGCTCCAGATAACCTCTTGACTCTCACGCTGAGGTTATGCACATTAAATCTGTTCTGTTTCATTGTCCAGACCTGAGTCACATGCCCAAACTGGCTGTCAAGGGGGCTGGGAATTGCAGTCTTTGATTTGGACAGACATGCTGCCCCAAATATTCTGTTACTATGGAAGAAGAGAGGAGCTAGGGAGGCAACCAGTGGTCTCTGCTATATCATCTTGGTGACTTTAAAATTTTTCTTCCTCTTGTCTATTTTCCTTGGGCACAGAATTTTAACAAAGAGTTCATAAGAATACGTTATACTGATCAAGAAATACATAGCCAGTGACACGGCAGCTCACGTGCTGGGAAAGTTGGTTCAGGGTGCAGGAGGAAGGTGGTTTGCGCTGTTTTGACTTCATTGGAGTCAAGCCTCAGCTGTGACTGTGGCTCCTCCTGCTCCACCAACGCTCCTTCAGCTTCTCCCAGTTCAGTTCTCTCCAGGCAGAAACTAAATGAACTCCAGGCTGCGACTGGGCTTTACCACATTTCAGTGGACCATCTAGGAACAGCAGTCTGCCTTCCTTAATTTACCTCACATCAGTGTCAATTCTCCGACTGTGTCCTATTGTGTCTGCAGGAACCTTGATCATTTCACTAACCCACAGGCCATCATGCTGGTCTTCTACACTGTTGACATCCTACCAATCATCCTTGGAGAAAGAGGGTGTATGTTATTATCATGCTCAGTTGTTTAGAGAGAAAGAAAGCAACAATAATGGCATAGTGATGCTGCAGCCTTCTGGCTGACAGGGTCTTGGTGCTCCAGCCAGGTGTCAGACCTGAGCCTCTGAGGCGGGAGAGCTGAGTTCAGGACATTGGACCACCAGAGACCTACTGGCCCCATGTAATATCAATCAGCCAAAGCTCTCCCAGAGATCTCCGTCTCAACGCTAAGACCCAGCTCCACTCAATGACCAGCAAGCTCCAGTGTTGGACACCCCATTCCAAACAATTAGCAAGACAGGAACACAAACCTACCCATTAGCAGAGAGGCTGCCTAAAATCATAAGTTCACAGACACCCAAAAACACACCACTGGACATGGTCCTACCCACCAGAAAGACAAGATCCAACCTCATCCACCAGAACACAGGCACCTGTCCCCTCCACCAGGAAGCCTACACAATCCACTAAACCAACCAACCATGGGGGGAAGACACCAAAAACAACAGGAACTATGAACATGCAGCCTGCGAAAAGGAGACCCCAAACACAGGAAGATAAACAAAATGAGAAGACAGAGAAATAAGCAGCAGATGAAGGAGCAAGGTAAAAACTCACTAGACCAAGCAAATGAAGAGGAAATAGGCAGTCTACCTGAAAAAGAATTCAGAGTAATGATAGTAAAGATGATCCAAAATCTTGGAAAGAGAATGGAGAAAATACAAGAAACGTCTAACAAGGACCTAGAAGAACTAAAGAGCAAACAAAGAATGATGAACAACACAATAAATGAAACTGAAAATTCTCTAGAAGAAATCAATAGAAGAATAACTGAAGTAGAAGAACGGATAAGTGATCTGGAAGAGAAAATAGTGGAAATAACTACCATGGAGCAGAATAAAGAAAAAATAATGAAAAGAATTGAGGACAGTCTCAGAGACCTCTGGGACAACATTAAACACACCAACAGTCAAATTATAGGGGTCCCAGAAGAAGAAGAGAAAAAGAAAGGGACTGAGAAAATATTTGAAGAGATTATAGTTGAAAACTTCCCTAATATGGGAAAGGAAATAATCTAGTCCAGGAAGCGCAGAGAATCCCACACAGGGTAAATCCAAGGAGAAACAGGCCAAGACACATATTAATCAAATTATCAAAAATTACATACAAAGAAAAAATATTAAAAGCAGCAAGGGAAAGCAACAAATAATATACAAGGGAATCCCCATAAGGTTAACAGCTGATCTTTCAGCAGAAACTCTGAAGCTGGAAGAGAGTGGAAGGACATATTTAAAGTGATGAAAGGGAAACACCTACCCCCAAGATTACTCTACCCAGCAAGGATCTCATTCAGATTTGACAGAGAAATTAAAACAGTTACAGACAAGCAAAAGCTAAAATAATTCAGCACCACAAAACCAGCTTTACAACAAATGCTAAAGGAGCTTCTCTAGGCAGGAAACACAAGAGAAGGAAAAGACCTACAATAACAAACCCAAAACAATTAAGAAAATGGTAATAGGAACATACATATATATAATTACCTTAAATGTAAATGGATTAAATGATCCAACCAAAAGACATAGACTGGCTGAATGGATACAGAAACAAGACCCATATATGTGCTGTCTACAAGAGATCCACTTCAGACCTAGGGACACATACAGGCTGTAAGTGAGGGGATGGAAAAATATATTCCATGCAAATGGAAATCAAAAGAAAGCTGGAGTAGTAATTCTCATATCAGACAAAATAGACTTTAAAATAAAGTCTATTACAGAAGACAAAGACAGACACTACATAACGATCAAGTGATCAATCCAAGAAGAAGATAAAACAATTGTAAATATTTATGCACCCAACCTAGGAACACTACAATACATAAGGCAAATGCTAACAGCCATAAAAGGGGAAATCGACAGTAACACAGCCATAGTAGGGGACTCTAACGCCTCACTTTCACGAATGGACAGATCAACCAAAATGTAAATAAATAAGGAAACACAAGCTTTAAATGATACAATGAACAAGATGCACTTAACTGATATTTATAGGACATTCCATCCCAAAACAACAAAATACGCTTTCTTCTCAAGTGCTCATGGAACATTATCCAGGATAGATCATATCTTGGGTCACAAATCAAGCCTTGGTAAGTTTAATAAAATTGAAATCATATCAAGTATCCTTTCCAACCACAATGCTATGAGACTAGATATCAATTACAGGAAAAAAATCTGTAAAAAATACAAACACATGGAGGCTAAACAATACACTACTTAATAACCAAGAGATCACTGAAGAAATCACAGAGGAAATCAAAAAATACCTAGAAACAAATGACAATGTAAACATGACGACCCAAAACCTATGGGATGCAGCAAAAGCAGATCTAAGAGGGAAGTTTATAGCAATACAATCCTACCTTAAGAAACAAGAAACATCTCAAACAACCTAACCTTACAACTAAAGCAATTAGAGAAAGAAGAACAAAAAAGCCCCAAAGTTAGCAGAAGGAAAGAAATCATAAAGATCAGGTCAGAATTAAATGAAAAAGAAATGAAGGAAACAGTAACAAAAATCAATAAAACTAAAAGCTGGTTCTTTGAGAAGATAAACCAAATTGATAAACCATTAGCCAGACTCATCAAGAAAAAAAGGGAGAGGGTTTCCCTGGTGGCACAATGGTTGAGAGTCCGCCTGCCGATGCAGGCGACGCGGGTTCGTGCCCCGGTCTAGGAAGATCCCACATGTCTTGGGGTGGCTGGGCCCGTGAGCCATGGCCACTGAGCCTGCACATCTGGAGCCTGTGCTCGGCAATGGGAGAGGCCACAACAGTAAGAGGCCCGCATACCACAAAAAAAAAAAAAAAAGAAAAAGAGAGAAGACTCAAATCAACAGATTTAGAAATGAACAGGAGAGGTAACAACTGATGCTGCAGAAATACAAAGTATCATGAGAGATTACTACAAGCAACTATATGCCAATAAAATGGACAACGTGGAAGAAGTGGACAAATTCTTAGAAAAGCACAACCTTCCGAGACTGAACCAGGAAGAAATAGAAAATATAAACAGACCAATCACAAGCACTGAAATTGAAACTGTGATTAAAACTCTTCCAACAAACAAAAGCCAAGGACCAGATGGATTCACAGGCAAATTCTATCAAACATTTAGAGAGGAGCTAACACCTATCCATCTCAAATTCTTCCAAAATATAGCAGAGGGAGGAACACTGCCAAACTCATTCAACGAGGCCACCATCACCCTGATACCAAAACCAGACAGAGACGTCACAAACAAAGAAAACTACAGACCAATATCACTGATGAACATAGATGCAGAAATCCTCAACAAATACAAGCAAACAGAATCCAACAGCACATTAAAAGGATCATACACCATGGTCAAGTGGGGTTTATCCCAGGAATGCAAGGATTCTTCAATATACACAAATCAATGTGCTACACCATATTAACAAACTGAAGGGTAAAATCCATATAATAATCTCCATAGATGCAGAAAAAGCCTTTGACAGTATTTAACATGCATTTATGATAAAAACTGTCCAGAAAGTAGGCATAGAGGGAACTTACCTCAACATAATAAAGGCCATACATGACAAACCCACAGCCAACATCCTTCTCAGTGGTGAAAAACTGAAACCATTTCGTCTAAAGTCAGGAACAAGACAAGGATGCCCACTCTCACCACTCTTATTCAACATAGTTTTGGAAGTTTTAACCACAGCAATCAGAGAAGAAAAAGAAATAAAAGGAATCCAAATCGGAAAAGAAGAAGTAAATCTGTCACTGTTTGCAGATGACATGATACTATACATAGAGAATCCTAAAGATGCTACCAGAAAACTACTAGAGCTAATCAATGAATTTGGTAAAGTAGCAGGAGGTAAAATTAATGCACAGAAATCTCTTGCATTCTTATACACTAATGATGAAAAATCTGAAAGTGAAATTAAGGAAACACTCTCATTTACCATTGCAACAAAAAGAATAAAATACCTAGGAATAAAACTACCTAAGGAGACAAAACGCCTGTATGCAGAAAACTATAAGACACTGATGAAAGAAATTAAAGATGATACAAACAGATGGAGAGATATACCATGTTCTTGGATTGGAAGAATCAACATTGTGAAAATTACTATACTACTCAAAGCAATCTACAGATTCAGTGTAATCCCTTTCAAACTACTAATGGCATTTTTCACAGAATTAGAACAAAAAATTTCACAATTTGTATGGAAACACAAAAGACTCCGAATAGCCAAAGCAATCTTGAGAACGAAAAATGGAGCTGGAGGAATCAGGCTCCCTGACTTCAGACTATACTACAAAGCTACAGTAATCAAGACAGTATGGTACTGGCACAAAAACAGAAATATAGATCAATGGAACAGGATAGAAAGCCCAGAGATAAACCCACGGACATATGGTCACCTTATCTTTGATAAAGGAGGCAGGAATGTACAGTGGAGAAAGGACAGTCTCTTCAATAAGTGGTGCTGGGAAAACTTGACAGGGACATGTAAAAGTATGAGATTAGATCACTCCCTAACACCATACACAAAAATAAGCTCAAAATGGATTAAAGACCTAAATGTAAGGTCAGACACTATCAAACTCCTAGAGGAAAACATAGGCAGAACACTCTATGACATAAATCACAGCAAGATCTTTTTTGACCCACCTCCTAGAGAAATGGAAATAAAGACAAAAATAAACACATGGGACCTAATGAAACTTCAAAGCTTTTGCACAGCAAAGGAAACCATAAACAAGACGAAAAGACAACCCTCAGAATGGGAGAAAATATTTGCAAATGAAGCAACTGACAAAGGATTAATCTCCAGAATTTACAAGCAGCTCATGCAGCTCAATATCAAATAAAACAAACAACCCAATCCAAAAATGGGCAGAAGGCCTAAGTAGACATTTATCTAAAGAAGATATGCAGATTGCCAACAAACACATGAAAGGACGCTCAACATCACTAATCATTAGAGAAATGAAAATCAAAACTACAATGAGGTATCACCTCACACCTCTCAGAATGGGCATCATCAAAAAATCTACAAACAATAAATGCTGGAGAGGGTGTGGAGAAAAGGGAACACTCTTGCACTGTTGGTGGGAATGTAAATTGCTACAGCCACTATGGAGAACAGTATGGAGGTTCCTTCAAAAACTGAAAATAGAGCCACCAGATGACCCAGCAATCCTACTACTGGGCATTTACCCTGAGAAAACCATAATTCAGAAAGATTCATGTAGCACAATATTCATTGCAGCACTGTTTACAATAGCCAGGACATGGAAGCAACCTAAGTGTTCATTGACGGATGAATGGATAAAGAAGATTTGGCACATATATATAATGGAATTTTACTCAGCCATAAAAAGAAATGAAATTGAGTTATTTGTAATGAAGTGGATGGACTAGAATGTGTCATACAAAGTGAAGTAAGCCAGAAAGAGAAAAACAAATACAATATGCTAACACATATATATGGAATCTAAAAAAAAAATAAAGGTCTGAAGAGCCTATGGGCAAAACAGGATTAAAGACGCAGACGTAGAGAATGGACTTGAGGCCACGGAGAGGGGGAAGGGTAAGCTGAGCCACAGTGAGGGAGTGGCATTTACATATATACACTACCAAATGTAAAATAGATAACTAGTGGGAAGCAGCCGCTTAGCACAGTGAGATCAGCTTGGTGCTTTGTGACCACTTAGAGGGGTGGGATTAGGGAGGGTGGGAGGGAGAGGTAAGAGGGAGGGCATATGGAGATATATGTATAGGTATAGCTGATTCACTTTGTTTTATAGCATCAAGTAACACAACAATGTAAAGCGAGTATACTCCAATAAAGACGTTAAAAAAAATGAAAGAAATACAAAGCCCACTCTCTTGTTTCTTGCTGGCTCACTTTTTCTTCTAGAGGCTAAAAATGGCAAATAGATACATTCATAGCCTCCTTTGCATCTATGGGTGGGCATGACACCCAGTCGTTGGCAATGAGACCATGAGACATCACTTAAGAACTTCATGAGTGATTTTCCGCCCTATTGAAAAGACAGACTACATTGGACACCTCTGGTGCATCACTTCAAAACCCCCTCAGCCTCTCTGCTGAGGCGATCAGCTCTGTGCCAGCCAGTACCTGACTGCACAGGTGCTGTCTGATGGGGCCTCAACTGGTCCCAGGCACTGTGCTTCTCATTTCCTGTTTTGGGGCTTCTCTGTTGCTGCAGCCTTGAAAGTCCACAGGAACCCTGTTCTCTGCAAGCAGAACCTGGGGGTGTTGGGGAACTTAATGCCTGTGAGGCAAACCACAACCACTGGGAGGTCAGAGGTGATAAACCCTTTCTCCTTTTGTCTCTTGTGTGGACAATTATGAGATGAATTTTGTAAAGACTCCTCAGAAAGCCCCAGTAGTTTAAACACATCTCCTAGAGTGGTGGCCACATCAATAGTGCACCCTGCATTGGCTTTCCCTCCATTCCTATTTCACTGTCCGTATCCTTACTCCTATTCTTTGTGAGAGAATCACATTCCCTAACCAACTACTTTCACACAAGTTTTGTCTCAGGCTCTGCATTCAGAAAAGCCCAGACTAAGAGAATCCCTTGAAGAGAAATACCCTCACTCCCTATCTTCCTCTTCTCCTCCCTCTTCCTCCCCTCCCCTCTCTTCTCTTTCCTTCCTGGTGTCCTGTGGGGATGAGGTATGTGAAGCAACAGCAGCCAACTTGTGACAATGAGGAGAGAGTCAATAGAATCAGTGAGAAGCTGATCCAGAGGTGCTTACAGTGGTTAACCATTGGACCAAGCCTGGAATGATCTATCAATACCTCAGATATTTCTGTTATGTGAGAAAAGTAAACTACAATTGTTTAAATCGCTTTTAGTTGATTATGGAACTTGCAGCTGAAAGTATCAATACTTTAACAACACAGAATCCATAAATGCATTTGCTTGGAGATGAATAAATAATATTTCCACACATATTTATTTACTCTTGTTTTTCTAATGCATGTTAGTGAACTACAAATTCATTTAAAAGGATGTGGGAGGCACTATTGTTTGCTTGCCTGACACATATTCCTCCCTTCTTCATAACAGAACCCTGATTTTTCCCCTAGGCATCCACCCCCCTTTCGCTTGCAGCCAGATACCCAGGGTACGCTGACCCCACTCCCAGCTCCAAGAAGGAACCTGACCTGTTTTGGTCTAATCCTAATCTCTGTTCATTACTGGTCCAGAAGTGGGCATGTGTATATATTGAAGCCAATGAAACTTGAAGGAAAGTTTTCTAGGAGGCTTCTGGGGACACTTTCCTTTCTGTGAGCGAAATATGGGAAGATATGGGCTTCCTTGCCTTTCTGATGTGAGTCTGAACGTGACAGCTGGAGTGACAGCCCTTGTGCTGCCGGCCTGGAGGTGAAGCCCCCAGGGAAGATTCAGAGTTGTGTGATGGGAAGACCCTGGGTCTGATGATGATGCTAATCTGGTGAATCAGCCCTCTCTGAAGTCCTTCCCCTGGACTTTCTGTTGTGTTAGATTATATATATATATACATATATAGATATACATATATATATGTATATATATGTGTGTATACATACATACATACACACACACACACACATACACACACACACACACACGGGGTTGACCAAAAAATTCATTTGGGTTTTTCTCTAAAATGTTACAGAAAAAAAACCCAAATGAACTTTTTGGCCAAACCAATATATCCTGACTGGAAAAGCCAGTTTGAATCTGGATTTCCGTGTCTTGCCACTGAAAGCATCCTGTTTCAAAGTATTACTGAATTCAGTGTAACGTTCTGTTCTACGTTTTCTCAGGCAACAAGTACTCAGAGCATATCCCCAATCATACTGTGGTCTGTGAAATACTTGGATGTTAGAAAGGGGTCTGTATCCTCTGAAGCCTTGGGAACAGCTGGTCTAGAGCATCTTTCAACCTCTTGCACCCTTCCTCTTTTGGTTCTTGTTAGCCTCTTCTCCCTTTCTGCTCCTCCAAGGGCTGGGAGAGTATTCAGGATGAAGAAACAAGAAGGAATTATCAAGGGCACTGCCAGGCTACCTTTGTCAATAGGAGGGAGAGGGCTCTGTGGATAGTGGTGACATCTTTACCCATGTGACTAAGAAGCACATGTGAAGCAAGTAGATACCCAAAACCTCACCAACAAGCCTTTGGGATAGATGAGATTGTTGGTTGCACAGTATACCTGTCCAAGTCACAAAAGTACATAGAGTTATTGAATTCTAAGCAGGCAGAATTTTGTGCAGTTACTTTTGGCCAGCATGGCTGGCTTCCCCGTATTTCATGGGTGAGTGGAGGAAGTGGTGCATTGCAGGGGAGTGAGGATAAACTGTCTTGACATCAGTCACTGTGGGTGTACTCAGCAGACCCACGCACCAGGAAGTCCACCTCCAGGAGGCAGACTATGAAGAAAAGGGACAGTGATATGCCAGCTGATGTCCAGTCACAGCTGTGGGTGACATCACGCTGGAACAAGATTAAGAGGAGAAACAATTATTTATGTTACCTAGAGCAATAGTTCCCAAACCACAAGCCAGTTTTGTCTTGTGGGGAGATGAAGGAACTAAGAAAAAAAGTTATATAATGAATTTTTCATGTTTAAAATTTAAAGTGTGAGATTATGTTTTTCCTAATCTTTAAAAGTATACATGTCCTTGGTTAGGAAATGATGGTAGGTAGTAGCTGTTTTTCTTTTTTTCAATTTTGATATACTCGGCAAAATAAACAGTTATCAACTCTCATGTATATACCCGATATTTTTGTGTGTGATATTTTTCTTGTGCTTTGTTGGCAGTTATACTGCTCCACATGTCGGAACCACTGCTCAGCAGCATATTGAGAGCTTAGTCAAGACTTTCATGTTAGGTTGAAAGATGGTGAGAATGGGCAAAGAAGTGAAATAGAAATGACTCAGAGGGTGTGAAAGTGAAGAAGAGTCCACCGAGGAGTCTCAGTGAAAATTGATGTATAATTTATATTTAAACAACATGTTTTAAGTAAGTTAGTTTTCCTGAAATAATAATGATACAGATATGATGCCTATTGGGGCATCTGTGGTGGTCCAACTCCTTGAGCATTGGTTCTGGTTTACTATCCTGAGCGAATCCATGCTCACAGGCTCGAGGGAAGGAAGCCTATGAGTCACTAGACATCTTATTAAAAGGAGAATTAAAAAATTAATTGCTTCTGGTTTAAGCAGAAAATTTTAGGTTTATTATAAAATATTATATTGAAAGTTACTTACGATTCTGCTACCTAGTACGTGCCCATTACAAGTTATAAAATCGTACATATTTTTTCCTAGTAAAGAATCTGTTATCTAAAATGGTGAGATACATCTTTTGAAATCATAGGATAAGAAGCCACCGGATTCAAGCTATCAAAGTTTCATAAGCCATTTCTACTGATGATACTAAGATACTTCATACATGAGGTTTGATTACAAGAGAGTTGGATGGCTTTATATGTATGGTTTATGAAATTTGTCTCATTTATCCATAGTAATACTTTAGACATGAACAAGAACTGTCGTGTAGAGTAGAGCATAGTAACTTTGGAGTCAAACTCGTTTCAATCTCTCAAGCTTAGGCAAGTCGCTTAACCTTTCTGAGTTTCACATTCTTTAACTATAAAATGTGGACAATAAAAGTTCCAACCTGAGGAAATTACGTTCAGCATGATGGGTTGAGGAAATGCTAAAATCTCCACACATACACCAAATCACCAAAATAATAAAAAGAAATACATAGCCAAGCCATAAAACAACAAAGGGGACTGTCTGTGTAGTGGAAATGGAGAGTCCTTAATAGAAAAAACAGAACAGGAACCAGATCAGTAAGCAGAGGCCACCATACTGCTGCTAAGGACTCAGGTGGTCTCTGGGCTTTTGTAACATCTTCTCTGTGAGTCTGAAGCTGCCACTGTCATGAGTCTGCCCCATCAAGAGAGGACAGGCTATATGAGTGACCCACAACAAAACTGACCAGTAACTCAGGAAGGTCACCATCAAAAAAGAGACAATGTGACAGATTGTACTTTCTTAATTTGCCATCCCTACAACTCCCATTCCAGATTCTCTTCTTATAGTATGACTTGGACACACTTCTTATTGAGAGATGGAATCTATGTTCTCATTCCTTAAATTTGGGGAGGTTTATGGCTACAGCAGAAGTGGTTATGGTACTTCCAAGGCTAAATCATAAAACGTAATACAGTTTCCACCTGGATCTCTCTGGACATTTGCTCTTGGAACTGAGCCACTCCATGAGGAAACCCCAGCACCCTACATGAAGTGAAACAAAAACCCCTGATTATCAGCACAGGCTGAGTTCCTAGCTGATAGCAAACACCAACTGGCCCAGTCACATGAGTCTATCTAATCTACCTATCTACTTATAGCTACTGAAAAAAGAATCCTCAGTTTATGGTTTGAGTAGCACATTGAACCAGCTGAAGAGTGAATCAGTGAGCCAAACAGTTAAGCTGAGAAATTCTCCCAGAATGGTATGCAAATAGAACAAGAGATGAAAAGTAAAGTATAATAATGAGGGAAATTGTGCAGTCCCAGCTTTACTGAGGTGGAGAAGCCCTGAGAAGGACAGCAGCAGCCGCTGCCCACAGATGAGCATCCCACAAGCATTCTGTGGGTGAGATCACAATATTTTGTGGAAAATCCATAAGTAACTTGAGCTCTCTCCCTGACTACAATGTCAGTGTACTCTAGAGCACACAATTTTATTCAAACATCTACCAAGGACATAAAAATAAGTCTCACTTTTCCACAAAATGTGTTTACTTTTTATTTTATAAACACTGTATCACCTTTTTTTCTGGTAATCAATCTATATATGTTTGATCTTTCTCTTAGTCAAGTAAATTTCAGCTTTGTTTTTAACTAAACTGAATGTCTAGTCTTACTCTGACAAAAGTATGGAAAAAAGTAAAGAAAAAATGGAAATAGATAAAGAAACCCAAACATTGTGATGAGTGTCCGGAATAGAAAATGAAGAGAATGGAAGAAAGGCAATATCTGAAAAAATAATAACTGAAAAATTTCCAACACCTGAGATGGTCATAGTTTTCAGATTTATAGAGACCACCAGTGCAGAACAGGATAAATAACCCATACTTAGAGATGTTTTATGAAACTTCAGAACATTAAGAAAAAACAGAAAATTTAAAAGATAACAATTACCTTAGAGAAATACAAGTCAAAACTACAATCAGGTATCTGCTCACACTGGTCAGAATGGCCACCATTAAAAAGTCTACAAATAACAAATGCTGGAGACAGGAGAAAAGGGAACCCTCTTATACTATTTATGGGAATGTAAATTGGTGCAGACACAATGGAGAACAATATGGAGGTTCCTTTAAAAACTAAACATAGAACTACCATATCATCTAGCAATCCCACTCCTGGGCATGTATCCAGAGAAAACTCAAATTTGAAAAGATACATGCACCCCAATGTTCATAGCAGCACTATTTACAATAGCCAAGACATGGAAGCAGCCTAAATGTCCAACAGATCATTAAATTAAGAAGATGTGTGTGTGTGTGTGTGTATATATATATATATACATATATACATATATATGTATATATATATATATATACATATATATGTATATATGTATATATATATAATGGAATATTACTCAGCCATGTGGTATATATGTATACATATATATGTGTGTATATATATGTGTGTATATGTATATATGTGTGTGTATATATATATATATATATAAAATGGAATATTACTCAGCTACAAAAAGAATGAAATAATGTCATTTGTAGTAACATGGATGGACCCAGAGATTATCATACTAAGTGAAGTATGTCAGAGAAAGACAAATACCATATGATATCACTTATATGTAGAATCTAAAATATGATACAGATGAACTTATTTACAATACAGAGACAGACTCACATAGAAAACAAACTTATGGTTACCAAAGGGGAAAGTGGGTAGGGGAGGGATAAATTTGGACTTCAGGATTAGCAGATACAAACTACTATGTATAAAATAGATAAACAACAAGGACCTACTGTATAGCACAGGGAACTATATTCAATATCTTCTAATAACCTATAACGGAAAATAATCTGAAAAAGAATATATACATATGTATAACTGAATCACTTTGCTGTACATCTGAAACATTGTAAATCAACTATACTTCAATGAAAAATCAAAAATTATGAAAAAGATAGCAATTACAAAAGGCAGATTAACTACAATGAAGTAATCACTTGAGTGACACCAGACTTCTATTCAAAGCATATAATTCAAGAAGACAATATCTTTGAAACCCTGATGGAAAATAATTTTGAACTTATTTTTATACCCAGCTCAACTTTATTCAAGTATGCATGTTAAATAAGTAAATTTTCAGATAATAAGGACTTGGAAATTTTACTACCACAGATCCTTATCCTTAAAAAAATGTATTCCAACAAGAAGACAGTTTAATGAGATGATGCATAGGAAGCATTTAGTATGATGTTAAATCTGCTTTTTCTCTACTATTAAAAGGGACAGAAATATATAGCACCATTCTTCTCCTTACCACTTATTCATGTCTTGAATATGGATGTGATATGTGGAGATACAGCAACTGTCTTGTTACCATGAGACTATAAGAAGAAAAGAAAGAACAAAAGAGCCATAGAAATGTAGATCCTGAAATTTTTACCTATTGTATCATCTCCAGAAATTCATCTGCTTTCTTGTTATGTGAGAAAAATAAATTTCTATTTATTTAGGTCATTGTTAATTGGATTTACTGCTACTTCACCCAGTGTACTCCTAAGTGACGTATGTCTCTACTTTTCTTATTCTTAAAGTATGAGCTATTAGGATTAAATGGGCAATTAGGTTAAACTTTTCCAGTACATAATTCATTCTCCAATAAATATTAAGCCTCTTCTTAATCCTACAGAGTGTAAGCTCAACAGACCATACTATCTTCATTATAGTATTTATCTCCATTCTCATTGCTTAAGCAATTCACTCCAGTTCATTGGACATTTATTGAATGCCAATTTACAGGCTAGGCACCTTGATAATTGCTAACACATAGTAGAATATCAATAAATATATGTTGAATGGATAGATGAATAAAAGCTGCAGATAGGTCAGTAGGAATTAATATTGATGGTTGCCTTAAATATTATCAAATCAACCATCTACCTTCTCTGTTTGTTTCTCCTCTGCTAAGACAGCTTTTGAATTGTTCCAAAGAGTGCTTCTTACCATCTTTTGCCATCATCCTGGCTTCTTTTACTCTTAACATTCAACACATTATTTTTATTTCATTCTGAAGAGAGCTATAATTGGAGGGGAAAAGTGACTTTATTATCCTCTCTCAACTGACCCAGATTTTATCAGTTTAAACTTATTTCAAGAGTTGTGAACCCCTTGAATTCTCAGACAAGTAACCAAATGACAGCATATACAGAATGGAGCAGTATTCTTTGTTCTTGTTTTGAAATAACTCATACACAGGGACACAAAATGTTAATCTTTGAAAGGGAAATGTCAGGGAAAAGGCAAAGGCAAAGACTGAAGAACTTAAAAAAATACCCAAGAACATTATACACAAAGAAATGTCAAAGGTGAGCCATACTCATAAAGGAGAAATTTATGGATGAGTAGATGAAGTTATTAAAAATTGTATGTAGAGGCTGCAGGAAATATCAATAGAATAACTTGGTCAAGTAGATAAGTCTTATAGATGATTTCACATTAAAAACATCTGGGAACAAAACAAAACAAAACAGAAGTAGCACCAGATTCTATATAAGAAAAGAACTATGTGCTTAAAGCAAGGGTATGGATGCCAACATCAGCCTTTGCTGTCATATAGTAGAAGATTCAGAAAGTTGGCTGCCCAGTAATATAGAAACAAAATCAGAGTTTATCAGAAAGGAAACAGGAAGAGCATAAGTTTGTGATCCTGCTGACAGATGGACTGCCTGGGAGAGCAGAAAAGGCAAAACACATGTATAATAAAGACTCAGGAGAGAAATGACCAGAGGCACCTGGTGGTGGGCAGCGTACTGGGCCTATGGTCAGACCTAGGAGGTCTCCTAGGTCTCCTTCCTAGCTGTGTGACCTTGAGAAGGTCACTTACTCTCTCATCATGATCTATAAATTGGGAATAAAACTGGGTTATTATGAGGATCCAGAGAGAATGGATGTAAAAGAGATGATTAAAATTATTAAGGAAAATAGAGGTAAGAGAAGGTAGAGAAGAGAAAAAAAGAGAATTAATTTTGTTCAAAAGATAATGCTCAGTGTTGGTTGGAGATGTTTTTCTTGGTGCCAGGAAAAAGCTGTATATACCAAAAATATTTTAAGAAACGTCTCTGCGTGCTTACCACATACTAAGAACTATACTTTAATGATTCTACTATAAAAGATAGTCCCTTGGAATTTCACGTTAATCATGGAAATTACCACAGAAATAGAAGTAAAGAATAATTCAACAGAATATTGCAAAATCTTTCATATATTATACATATATAGTGTGTGGTATAGGGACACGTGATGGTAAGTAATTTGGATTAGGGATTGGGAAGAGAGTTAGATGTATTAGACAGCTATTGCTGAAATAATGTTGCATAACAAACCATTCCCCAAAGTCAGTGGCTTACAACAGGTAATATACAGTGTTCTCATTCATAGGTCTGCAATTGGTGGGGCCAATGCTGGGCTCAGGTGAGATTAGCTGGGTTTATTGTCAGAGGCTATAGATTGGGTTCAGGTCTGTTCCACCTGTCTTCTCATTTAGGAGCCAGAAGGTACCTGGGGCATATTCTCCTCATGGCAGATGACAGACCTCAAGAGGGATGAGTGCAAACTTGTCATGTCACTAGGACCTCATCTTGAAGCTGTCATACTATTCTTTCTTTCTTTTTTCTTTCTTTCTTTCTTTCTTTCTTTCTTTCTTTCTTTCTTTCTTTCTTGCTGCGTTGGGTCTTTGTTGCTGCACACGGGCTTTCTCTAGTTGCAGCGAGTGGGAGCTACTGTTTGTTGTGGTGTGCAGGCTTCTCCTTGCGGTGGCTTCTCGTTGCAGAGCACGGGCTCTAGGCACGTGGGCTTCAGTAGTTGTGGCACACATGCTCAGTAGTTGTGGCTCGTGGGCTCTAGAGCGCAGGCTCAGTAGTTGTGGCACATGGGCTTAGTTGCTCCGCAGCATGTGGGATCTTCCCAGACTAGGGCTCAAACCTGTGTCCCCTGCATTGGTAGGCGGATACTTAACCACTGTGCCACCAGGGAAGTCCCCATACTATCATTTCTGCAAACAATCCATTGGTCAAAATAACTCATATGGCCAAGTCCACCATTAATGGGGAAGAATTATACTCTGCTTACAGGGGGAGACACTACAAGATTACATGGCAAAGGATGTGGAAGTATTATCTTATTGGTGGGGAATGAAGTATTGGGAGCAATAATTTCAGTCTATCATATGTCCACAAAAAACACATATGCAGCATTATTTACAGTAGCAAAGACTGGAAACAACCAAAATGTCTATCAACCAGAGAACAGATGAACAAAATGTGTTATATTCATAGAATGGAATTCTATGCAGTACTAATAAGGAATAGAATTCTGATACATTCTCCAATAGGGGTGAACCTCAAAAACATTATGCTACATGAAAGAAGCCAGACACAAAAGACCACATATTGGATGATTCCATTTATTTGAAATGTCCAGAAAGAAAAGTCTATAGAGATAGAAAATAGATTAGTGGTTGCCTGGGGTGGAGTTTGGGAATAGGGAGTGATGGCCAATGGGCTTGAAGGATCTTTTATTGGGGTGATGGAGATGTTCTAAAATTGTAGTGATGATTGCTGAACTCTGTAAATTTACTAAAAGTGATTTGATGGCTCACTTTTAAAAAGTGCATGAATTTTGTGGTATGTTAATGTACCTTAATAAAAGTATAAGAGGAAGAAAGAAAGAAAATAGATTCATTCTTGGGTTCCAAGAAATAGAAAATTATTCTATCTCAAGGATTTTTCTGAGGATCAAGTGAGATAATGTTTATGAAGTGGTTGACATAGGGACTGGCATATAGCAGGTGTATAATAAGTGCTGGACATTATTGTTATCATTTCAGATAGATGGACCAACAACGTGTACAGACTTATGGGTGAGAGGAAGCAAGACATGTTCAGGATGCCAGTGGTTTGGAGTAGCTAGAAGGTAGATCATACATGGGAGAGTAACCATAGAGGAACCTGCCCCAGGTCACCAAGTTGGGAGAGGGTAGAGCCTTTAATGGTGACTTGGCTCAGTCTGACAGCAAAATAAGTGTTTGTCTCTGGGAGCATGTGCCATATGAAGTGCAGTCTGGGGAGGGTCCTGGGTTGTAAACTTTAATTATCAATCCTTTAGGGAAAACAAAAGAAGATTATTTGTGGGTGTTTGAATTAGTTTACAAACAACAAGGAAACACTGTTTAACTCAGAAGGGAAATTGCAATGTCCTCATGATGTATACAGAGAGAGGGAGTCAAAAGAACAAGCACAGACTGGACACCCTGTGATCCCTGATTGGAAAGATGAGTGTGGACTTGCTTAGATGTGACTAAAAGATAGTCTAAGGTGTTATGGTCCTCCTGATCGCTATGGGCTGGGCATAAAGGACAGAGGGTACATTGCCCCTTGCCAAGTGCATCCCCCAGGGACAAACAAGCCTGGGATATGGAAGAGACCAAGATGTGCTCTGGAAGTGGCTCACAAGGTCACCTGGGTTCAAAGTGGAGCCAGGCAACGATGTGTAGTGTGGAAGCAGGGGCCTAAGCCTTCTGCCAGAAGGAGGCACAATAAAGGGAGGAAAAGCCTGCTTCTGCATGCTGCTCAAGGTTGCCTTGGTGATCAAAAAAGATCACAAAGATCAATATGTATTGAAGAGTAAAGGCACACTTAATATACAGTAGAGTGAACAAAGAACAACTTAGAGAATCATGTATGGTATGATCTCGTTTATGTACTAACATGCACAGATATGTGTAATGTGTCACCTTCTGGCATCTATATTTATTTCTTCCCTTATTGTGTGCTCCCCTATTGGAATATGTACTCCAAGAAGGCAGGGACTGTGTTTTGTGCCTAGAAGAGTGAGTGCCTGGCACGTGGTGGGCACTCAATAAATAATTGCTGATTTATCTAATAATACATACAGGAACATGCAGCACACTATGTGTTCTCTCTGGGGAGTGTGGTTATGCACATGCACAAATATTTGTGTGTATATGTGTTAGGGAAGACTTTTGAGATCAGCTGGCAAAGATTATGAGGAAGGGAGTGCCAGAAGTCTACGTTGTCATTGAGAACTCAAGGGTTAAAAAGAGTGAAGGCAGCAGGGGCAATAGAGGGATCATGAGTTGGGCAACCTTGGATACAATGGGAAAAGTATTTGGGAAGAATCAGGAAAAAGAAAACTTTCCCTGTGGATTAAACACACTAGGAACTGGAAGAGAAGAATGAGATGAAGGGAAGAAATTAAATCAGAGTACATGAGAATATCTGACTTTATCATGCAAGTTCTGTGCATTTGTCCTGTGCACTCCTACCCCTAGTTTCTGGAATGTACTGCTTTCTTTTCCAGAACACTCTTCACTCTTCATCTAATCAACATCTGCTCTTTCTTCTGTTCTCAGCTTAGATGTTTCCTCTAGAGAGTTTCTTCTGATGCCCCTCCCTCCCCTGACTACAACCAGGGAAGGTGCTTCTCTGTGTGTTCCTATAGCATCTCCTTCTTCCACTGCTGTTGCTCAAGTCCATGAGGATTTTAACTGCCAGTTTTACTGGTCTGTCTTGTCCACTATACCGTGAACTCCTTGGGAATAGGAACATGTCATACTAACCTTGGTATTCTAGAATCTGCATGGTGGCTGGTTCAGAGTAGGTAATAAATGTTGTTGAATAAATGAATGAACAGCATGAATTTGTGACTTATTAAACTGAGATTTGGATTTGGAATTAGAAAACCTTTGCTTAAATCTTGACCCCTCCAACTTCTAGCTCTATAACTATAGATAAGTCATTTAACCTCCTTGGAGCTTAGTTTTCTCAATTGTGAAATGAGATACTACTATCTATTTTGTAGTACCCTGAACACACTAATCTTGTCTGACCATAAGTTCTTGTGGAGATAAAGTAATATTGTGGTTGGGAAAGCTCTTTGTGAAATAAAAAGTGATTTTCAAATATGTTATTAGAGTTTAGAATGTGTGTGTGTGCGTACGTGTGTGTATACATATATAGTTGATGAAGAAAGAAATGTTAATATGGAGAAACATTTATAATAAAACAATGGTAGCACCTGTGCTTCAGAATGTTTTTAAAGTGTTTTTGATAGGTTAGGACAGCACTGTCAGATGGAACTTTCTGTAATGATGGAAGTGTTCTACATCTGTGCTGTCCAAAACATTAGCCCCTGTCCACCTGTGGCTGTTGAGCACTGAAAATGTGGCTGGTGCAAGAGAGGAACTGAAGTTTTTTATTTTATTTAATTTTAACTAATTTAAATAGCCACATGTAACTAGTGATTATCTAATTGAAAATATAGATGTTGAAAATTTCCCTCATGACAAAAACTTCTATTAGACAGAGCTGATTTAGAGTTTAAATTGATGGTGAAACATGCAGTTGACTTCATGAGTCAGGTAGGTATTGTAAATATCAGAAGTGATTGGATGTGAGACTGAAGGGAATGATGTGCACCCCACTTAAAAGGCTTTTCTATTTATTTATAAAAACTTTGGTTTTGGATAGTTTCCAATTTTAATTTCTGGATTAATACCTGGGGATATTTGCCAGTATGGAAGGAGCTGACCTCCCTCAAAGCATCAAATCTACTGTGAAACTAGAGGAGTTAACTATCACCTATTTACCTACTGTTCTACCTACCTACCAAACTTACTCATATACATCAATTGTAAAAGAAAGTATTTGGGCTATCTTGGATCCCTCTCAGATTCATGATTCCATCACTGTACTGCTAAGGAAATTGGTGAGAATTATACCCAAGTCAGTGATTCAATAATCTGCATATATGATGATGATGTAGTAACTCAGGTTATATGTTACTAATATTTAAGGATTGATAAGAAGACCTGCAGTGCTCACTTTAAATTTTGTGAGACCATTATGAAAACCTCAGAAGAATTTTTTATCTGCGTAATCTAATTTTTTCCTAAAATCTATGTTATACAATAGATGGCACTTTGAAAATATTGCTCATCACATGGCCTCAACAGCAAGGAAAGACAGGTTCATTCTTCATTGTTTTCTAATACTTATTACCTCCCTCTTCTGATAATTCTGCTTGTGTGTTCTGTTGAAGAAAAATAATAAGGTCAAACTACGGAGAGGATCTTGGAAGGAGCTATAATTCACAGTATCTGCTGTGTTAAAACCATCCTTGGTTGTGTTGAGCAGCAGACACACTGAGGGCTAGATTCTCCAGAGGCAAGTGGAAAATTCAGAAAGGTCACCAAGTGTAGATTAATGAGAAGAGCACACATCACCCACTTGAGTTAGAAAAATGAAATTCTACTTTTCTAGATGCAAATATTTTGTGGCGTTGATGGGCTGTGTTTTTCAACAACATGCCAAGATGATTTATAGTGACACATCGGTCTACTTTTAAAAGATATTTTCTGATTTTTCCTTTTCTGATTTTTTTATAGTGTACCTGTGTTTGACCATGTCTAAACAAATAGGCTTACAGAAATAGCCATCACTAAAAAAACCTAAACCCAGTTTGTTTCAGTGTTCAGGGGTTCATTAGGGTCAATTAGTCTTTGTTTCCTAAATGACTTCACTGAATGGCCCTAGGAAATGAGCTTTCTACCCCCTGCCCTGCCCCCTACCATCAAGGTAGGTGTGCACAGTCACCAGCTTGGGCTCTGATCACTGGCCACAAGAGTTGATTTAAGGCTTGCAGATAAAGTCTGTCTATAGCTTTGGCCTGGTCAGCGCTCCACTAGGATACAGTGGAGAGTAGATCCTATTTCAGTGCAGCGACTTAGCATAGCAAAATACTGCAGCCGAAGTACAGACCCCCCAAAGCAGCCTCCATCAGCTCCCTGCATCTCAGTGCTCCTGTGTGGGAGGCGAGGAGTCATCTGCTAGGATGAGTGAGCATGGAAACATGGAATATAGAAGCCAAGGTTGGAAACCCAAACTCAGCTCCGTTTTACCCAACCTCTAGAGCAGGACCTTCCATATAAAAGTATAAAGAGCAGTAGAAAAACTCTAAACAATGGTTAAACTGTTAATTATTGTTCAAAAGGCCTTTGTAAATCTTTGAAACTCATAGCATAAGTGAGGAGCATATTTAAAACTTTGATCCTACAAAGATTTATTTTCCTACAACTTCTTTTCCCCTCTGTCTCCTGTGCATGTGTGTGTGTGTGTGTGTGTGTGTGTGTGTGTGAGCCTCTAGCTAACTTACTAGAATTGTAACCTCTTTGTGATTGGAAATGTGCCCTCAAGAATATATTTTTCAACTCTTTGTTTTCCATCTTAATGTGTAACCCTTAAGATTTATTTTTAGAGGAACAATATCACTGATCTTGAGAAATTACTCCTTTTTATTTTTTAAACAAATGAGATAAGCTACTCAGGGAGCCCAGCATGACATTAGTTCTCGAGAGCTATGTCCCTCCGTTTTGTAGCAATGGAAAACCCATTTCTGTTTGTGGAATCAGGGAAGACTTGCTGAGGAGGCAGCAGAGAAGATATGCCTTTAAAAATGGGGCAAGTGTGTTTAGGGAGCATAAAGAACCAAGGCAGAAGCTAGGGGTGCATGATGGGGCAGCAGTGGTGATGGGCCTGGACAAGCTGGCTGGAGATATTTTGGAGAACTGGGGAGACCAGAGTGGGAAGTCTGTACTTAATTCAAAAGTCAGAGGGACTTCTAGTTATGCTATGTCCCTAATGTCCCCCAAAATGACACTTACAGGATAAAACAGGGTAAAGACATTGCAGAGAGATGTTAGCCAAATATGGGAAGCTGGAAAGCTGATACACAGCTGGTAACTGACTCAGTAGTCCAGAGAAAGCTGAACAGTGAAAGCCTGCAGAGGGTATGAGTGTGGCGGAAGTAAATGAAGAAATAATCCCATTCCTTTCACAGAATCCTGAAGATCTTCAGAATTAGGGACACTGAAGGTGGGTGCAGGTGGTGTTAAAACATGTTTGACTCAAGAAGCAGTTAGAGGCCCAACCCCTGTCCTGGCCCCACATAGTTAAAAAAGGAAGGATTCCGGGCTCTGTATGTTAGGACTTCAGGAATATGATGGAGGCAAGGAGGAAAACTGTATTAGTTACTAAGGTCCAATGCCTCTGACACCAACTCCAAGAACACTGGCAGTCAGGATTTTCTCTCCTAGCCAGAGGTGAGAGGAGAACAAGATGCTGAAAAGATGCACAGACATCAACAAGTGGGAGCTCTTCCGGCCCTGGACAAGCACAACCAAGCATGCAGGGCTTCCTATCATCTTTTTAGTGGCTCACTCTTGAATAGGAGAAGACAGCTGTGCCTCAGCAGACATCTGAGGAAAATGTCTCCTGTGAAATATGAAGATCAAAATAAAGATATAGAAAGCAGGAAGTATAGAAAAGAGAGATGATGCAGAGTGGGCCAAAGGAAATTGAACAACAAAAATAAAACCGTGTGGATAAATATTCTCAGAGAGATAAGGAAGATTTGTGTTCATGAAACAAGAACAGAAAGCTAATAAAAAGGAAACATTCAGAGAGAAGGAAGAAAAGAGTTCTTGGAAATTAATATGAAAGCAGAAAGGAAAAATTAAATAGGGGGTTTGAAAGATAAAACCGTAGCACAAATTGGCAAAGAATGGAAAACAGAGAAGAAAATAGGAGGAAAGGTAACATAATTAGAGGAGCAGGACAAGAAATCCAATATCCAAAGAAAAGGCTCTTCAGAAAGAGAACAGAAAAATCACAGATGAGAAAATGACCAAAGAAGTAATTCAAAACAATTTCCTTTTGCCATGGGAAATAAGTTTCAAAGTTGGAAGGGCCCTTAAGAGAACTCCATTTCAGTGAAAGAAACACAACAATGGTAACAACAAGGCTTATATAAAGTTGTATTATTATAAAATTTCAAAACCCTGGGAACAGAGTGAGTACTTAAAAACTTCTGAGGTGAGAAATGGGTCATATAGAAAGGATCAAAAATCCAAATGGACTCAGAACCTGTTAACAGCAACAGTATAAACTAAAAGAAAATAGAGCAAAATGTTTTCCAATCTGAGTTCCTATACTTAGCCAAATTTTCAAAAAACTGTGAGTAGAATAAAGACATTTTTTAGTATTCAGGTCTCAATTAACCTTTCATGCACCATTTCAGGGAAGCCACTGGAGGATGGGCTCTTCCAACATGGGAGATAGGATCAGCTGAAGATACTAGATTTGGGGAGTGAGAATCCCTCCTAGGAGAGAAGTGCAAGGAAGTTTCAAGATGATGGTCCCAGGATGATGACTGTGTGGCAGGGATACTGAGAGCATATAGCTCAGATCAGGTTTTAAAAATGGGCTTAGACTCATCAAGAAAAAAAGGGAGAAGACTCAAATCAATAGAATTAGAGATGAAAAAGGAGAGGTAAAAACTGACACTGCAGAAATACAAAGGGTCATGAGAGATTACTACAAGCAACTATATGCCAATAAAATGGACAACCTGGAAGAAATGGACAAATTCTTAGAAAAGCACAACATTCTGAGACTGAACCAGGAAGAAATAGAAAATATAAACAGACCAATCACAAGCACTGAAATTGAAACTGCGGTTACAAATATTCCAACAAACAAAAGCCCAGGACCAGATGGCTTCACAGGTGAATTCTATCAAACATTTAGAGAAGAACTTACACCTATCCTTCTCTAAACTCTTCCAAAATATAGCAGAGGGAGGAACACTGCCAAACTCATTCAATGAGACCACCATCACCCTGATACCAAAACCAAACAGAGATGTCACAAAAAAAAGAAAACTACCGACCAATATCACTGTTGAATGTAGATGCAAAAATCCTCAACAAAATGCTAGCAAACAGAATCCAACAGCACATTAAAAGGATCATACACCATGATCAAGTGGGGTTTATCCCAGGAATGCAAGGATTCTTCAATATATGCAACTCAACCAATGTTCTACACCATATTAACAAACTGAAGGATAAAAAACATAAGATAATCTCAATAGATGCAGAAAAAGCTTTTGACAAAATTCAACACGCATTTATGATAAAAACTCTCCAGGAAGTAGGCGTAGAGGGAACTTAACTCAACATAATAAAGGCCATATATGACAAACCCACAGCCAACATCCTTCTCAGTGGTGAAAAACTGAAACCATTTTGTCTAAAATCAGGAACAAGACAAGGATGCCCACTCTCAGCACTATTATTCAACATAGTTTTGGAAGTTTTAGCCACAGCAATCAGAGAAGAAAAAGAAATAAAAGGAATCCAAATCGGAGAAGAAGAAGTAAATCTGTCACTGTTTGCAGATGACATGATACTATACATAGAGAATCCTAAAGATGCTACCAGAAAACTACTAGAGCTAATCAATGAATTTGGTAAAGTAGCAGGAGATAAAATTAATGCATAGAAATCTCTTGCATTCTTATACACTAATGATGAAAAATCTGAAAGAGAAAGTAAGGAAACACTCCCATTTACCATTGCAACAAAAAGAATAAAATACCTAGGAATAAACCTACCTAAGGAGACAAAAGACCTGTATGCAGAAAACTATAAGACACTGATGAAAGAAATTAAAGATGATACAAACAGATGGAGAGATATACCATGTTCTTGGATAGGAAGAATCAACATTATGAAAATTACTATACTACTCAAAGCAATGTACAGTTTCAATGCAATCCCCATCAAACTACCAATGGCATTTTTCACAGAATTAGACCAAAAAATTTCACAATTTGTATGGAAACACAAAAGGCCCAGAATAGCCAAAGCAATCTTGAGAAAAAAAAACGGAGCTGGAGGAATCAGGCTCCCTGACTTCTGACTATACTACAAAGCTACAGTAATCAAGACAGTATGGTACTGGCACAATTATGTCTAGGGCTCCTGCTGCTTCCAGCATTAAGTTTTATGCTTTCTATGAGTTCGTTGTGTTTGCCCCAAGCCCATTTTTACCAGCTGTTCTTGCTACTGTAATTATGGAAATTAATTAAATATCATGGACACCAATGAAATATTGGTGTGAAAAGGAAAAGTTGTTTATATGAAAATACAGAAATTTTTTCAAGTGCTTTGAAAAAATTGATAAGGCTGATTTGCTTAAAAAAATTCTGCCCATTTATATGTAGGTGAGAGAACTGTAGAAAATTGTAACACAAACAAATAAACAAAAAAATCACAAAATAAAGGGTTTAAATTTTTGTTTGCTAAAAAACAAACAATCCCAATAACCTAGAAATCATATAGGATTTATCAAAGATGTGCTTTTTGCAAGAAAGAACAAAACATGGACCTTGGTCTCAATCCAAAGACTGCCAAGTGATTGTCCTTTTAATACATTTTAGCATCAAATAAAAAATTAAAAATATAATATATAGGTATCATTTTTTTAGTGATGCTTAACTCTGACTTGTTTTTTCAGTTAATGGGTGAAATACCAGGCTTCTACTGTAGATGAAAAATGATCTAAATTCATCTGATAGTAATATCATTGAGTACACAGTTATTTTATTCAAAATGGTACATGGACAGGTGTTTCAGATGCTTACTGATATCAAAATACAGATATAAGTTCTCTAGTATTTTCCTTGCTCTTAGTAACTCCAGAATTGGGGATGTTGCAGCATGGTCTGTTCTTTGTAAACTCTTTTGTTCTGATTGATTTCTCCCTTTTTTTCTAAAAGATCACCTTTATGATGTGTTGGGATTTTCAAATCCTTCTAATAGAAATTATTCTAGTCTGAGATGCTAGGCTTCCAGTCTAGAAATTCTTCTAGTCTGGGATGTTGGGCTTCCATTCATTGGTGTGTCCTCCATTTGTGTATAGTAATTAGTGACATCTATATGAAGAAGTTACACAAACATGTTTGGACTAGTATAACACCAAGAATACAATTGCAGAGGAAAAGAGATGCACTAAAATGCAAGCCCTATAGGGCAAATGATTTTTCCCTGGAACTTGACTGTACATAATGTCAAGCTTATTGGTGAGTAGATACTTAAGTGTGTCTTTTAACTTAAAAAAAATGGAATAGTATTTACTTGTTTTCATTCTTCAGGTCCCCATTTCTAACATTGAAAGTGACCCTGAAATGATCCCTCCCTGCCTATAATTCAGGATTTGGAGACTTGAATTCAGATTCACTAAAGGACTCAGGGCTTTGTTGCTATTTCCTAACTCATTCTAGACATAATTACTTTGTGATGTTTCTTGCTTTTCACTTTCCATTTGAAGAGAATTCCACATTCTGGTCACTTTGAAAATAAAACAGATGGTGTGGTATAGTGGAAAGAGTCAGGAATCAAGACTCAGAAGAAATGAATTCTATTTCCTGTTGTTTTTGACCATGAAAATTTCCCAGCAGGGCCCAGAAGTTAAGTGTCCATGCCACCCCTATGACTGTGGGAACACTCTTCATAAACAAAGCAGGCATGGCTCTCCTTCAGATTTTCTTCTTTTGTTCTCCTTAAGAAGACCCCCAATCTGTTGTAAGCTCCCAGTCTCTCAGTACCTACTGGCTAGTTTTTCCTCCCATGTTCTTCCACTTCTGTATTCTTTGGCCTTTTTTATTACCTCCTTTAAATTAGCTTATCTCTGGTTTCCATTCTGGCTATTATTATACTTCTTACTGTTTTCAGTCTTATTACAGTGGAGTGAAGTGAGCAAAACTTTACATTTTTTTCAAGGAAGAGATAATGCCGTGTAAAAGATATACACTTACACTGTTTCTCTGATGTATAATGTCACCCTCTCTTTCTTTCATTCTTTTTTCCCCTTCTTCCCTCCCTCCCTCACTCCCTTTCTCTTTCTTTCTTTTTTCCTTCTTTCTTTTTTCTTTCTCTTTTTCTTTCTTTCTTCCTTCCTTGCTCTCTCCCTCCCCCTTTCTTCCTTCCTTCTTTCTTTTTTCTTTCTTCCTTCCTTCCTTTCTCCTTCCCTCCTTCCCCCTTTCTTCCTTCCTCCCTTCCTTCTTTCCTTCCTTCCTTTTTTTTTTTTTGAGACGAATGACTTGAATGCCTCCTATAGTTTATTCACTCATTTAACAACTATTTACAGAGTTCTTCCATGTGCACAGCCTTGTGCTAGGGACTGTGATTACCAGAGTGGATGAGACAGAGCTAACCTTCATGGGCAGAGGCAGATAACAAAGTAAATAAACAACATAATTACAAAATAAGATGACCTAAAAAAATGAACACAGGACTGTGAAAGGTGGGGTGTGGCAAGGCCACTTTAGATGGCATGGCCCATGTAGCTGGACTGAGAGGAGATGAGATTTAAGGTGAGAAAAAGTCAGCCATGTGAAGAGTATCCAGGCAAAACGAATACATTGTGATGTCCTGGGAGGGGAAAGAGGTAGATATTTTAGGAATGGACTCAAGACTGATGAGGTGGGAATCCAGTGAGTAGAGTGGGAGACAAGGCACAATGATGTGAGTGGGGTAGAAAGATAGGGCCAGATTAATCAGGGCAAGACCATATTCATATCCCTAAGGTATACATAGACACCTGTTACATTACTAGTATATCACACAAGAACAGCTAACATTTAATAACAGCCAGTGGCAATAGAGCTCCTCATGATGTGTGTGATGCTGTCCTAAGAGTCCCTATGAGACAGGTACAGTCATCATCCCCATTTTGCAGATAAGGAAACTGAGGCACAGAGATAACTTCCCCAAGTCCTACTGCTAGTAAGATTAACCAGTGAAATTCAGACCTAGCCAGTCTAGCCCCAGGGCCTGTGCTCTAAATTACTTTGTTCTACACTACAGCTTCTGAAGGGGTCAGTTGCCCTGCCCAAGTGGTTAAGAATGACTTTGACCAAGTCAGTTGCATGTGGGCAGCATGGGACTGGAGGTTAGATTTTAACATTTGATGATTCAGGTTAAAGAATTTAGGCTAGAATGTATCACAGGTGATATATTCATAAGGAAAAAGTTCCTTGACATTGGTCTTGGCAATAATTTTTTGGATATGACATCAAAGACAAAGGCAACAAAAGCAAAACTATACAAACAATACTACATCAGTCTAAAAAGCTTCTGCACGGCAAAGAAAAAAATCAACTAAATGAAAAGGCAACCTGTGGATTGGGAGAAAATATTTTCAAACCATGTATCTGATAAGGGGTTAATATCCAAAATATGTAAGGGACTTATACAACTCATTAGCAAAAAACCAAATAATTCAATTAAAAATGGGCAAAAGATCTAAATAGACATTTTTTCCAAAGAAGACATATAAATGCCCAACAAGTACATGGGAAGGTATTCAACATCACTAATCATCAGGGAAATGCAAATCAAAACCACAATGAGAAATTACCTCACACCCATTAGCATGACTTTTATCAAAAGACTAGAGATAACAAGTGTTGGGAAGGATATGGAGAAAAGGGAACTCTTGTACACTGTTGGTGGGAATGTAAATTGGTATGACCATTATGAAAAACAGTGTGGAAATTCTTCAAAAAATGAAAAATAGAGCTACCATGTGATCTAGCAATCTCACTTCTTGGTATACACCTGAAGGAATCAAAATTAGGATCTTGAAGAGATATCTGCATTCCCATGTTCATTGTGGCATTATTCACAATAGCTAACATATGGAAACAACTTATGTTTGTCAATGGATGAATGAATAAAAAATGCAATATATATATATATACACACCATATATGAAAAAACGTGATGTATATATCATAGAATTTTTTATTGAAATATGATTGACATATAACATTATAGGGGTTTTAGGTGTACAACATGATTTGATATTTGCACATATTGCCAAATGATCACCACAATAAGTCTAGTTAACATCCATCATCGCACACAATTACAATTTTTTTCTTGTGATGAGAACTCTTAAGACCTCCTCCCTGAGTAACTTTCCAAATATATGACACAGTATCATTAACTGTAGTCCCCAGGCTGTACTAACATGGAATATTATTCAGCCACAAAAAAGAAGAAAATCCTACCATCTGTGGCAACATGGGTGAACCTGGAGGGCACTATGCCAAGGGAAATAAGTCAGACAGAGAAGACAAATACTGCAGGGTGTTGCTTATATGTGAGATCTAAGAAGAAAAGTTAAACTCAGAAGCAGAGAGTAGAATGGTGGCTGTCAGGGGCTGAAAGTGGGGAAAAGAAGGAGATGTTGGTCAAAGCGTAGAAATTTTCGGTTATGAGTAGCTCTAAGTTAACAGTACTGTACTGTATTTCAATATTTTACTGAAATTTCCTGAGAGTAGATCTTAGGTGCTCTCACCAAAAAACAAAAACAAACAAACAAACAAAGTAAGTAGGTGAAGTGATGGATGTGTTATTTAACTTGATTGTGGCAATAATTTAACAAGGTTTACATATATCAAATTATCACATTGTACAATTAAGTACATGTAATTTGTGGGAGGGGGGTGGAAATCTTCTCTGTCCTTAGATACCCTGAGTTTTCATAAAAGATGCAAGTCTCTTTAAAACTCCATCTAGTTCCCACTTCCTCCCCCTGAACCACCCTCTCCAGCCTTCCCTCCATCCTCTTCCTAACAATACTGCTGTTTCTACTTCAAAATTTATTCTGTTTCCAGTTCAGGATTATTCAAATATTTACCTAAATCCTCCTCCTTGGTTGTGAGTTATGACTGTGTTTTCTGAAATTTAAGAAAGATAGGGACTTTCCTGGTGGTGCAGTGGTTAAGAATCCACCTGTCAGTGCAGGGGACATGAGTTCGAGCTCTGGTCCGGGAAGATCCCACATGCTGCAGAGCAACTAAGCCTGTGTGCCACAACTCCTGAACCTGCACTCTAGAGCCCACGAGCCACAACTACTGAGCCCACATGTCACAACTACTGAAGCCCACGTGCCTACAGCCCGTGCTCTGCAACAAGAGAAGATACCGCAATGAGAAGCCTGCACAACTCAATGAAGAGTAGACCCTGCTTGCCGTAACTAGAGAAAGCCCGTGTGCAGCAATGAAGACCCAACACAGACATATATACACTAATATGTATAAAATGGATAACTAATAAGAACCTGCTGTATAAAAAAATAAATAAAATTCCAAAAAATGAACGGAAAAAAATAAATAAAAAGACCAACAATACCAAGTGTTGGTGAGGATAAATTTTTAAAAAATTAATTAATTAATTTAAGGAAAAGAAAAGAAAAATAATATGGCTCAACATTTAATCTTTCATTATTACCCAGTAACTCATTTTTCTCTTAGAAAACATATCTCTTTTCAGTTTAGAAATTCAAGTAGTTTGTGATTACTGTTATAAGTGAATTCTGAATCCTTAAAGGACATGTGTCTAAATCCACACCCAGCCTGTTCTTTATCTTCCCTCCTTACATGTGCTTCCCATGCTGTTTTGTGTGTGTGGATGAATGTGTTTCTTAGGGGAGCGACACCCCTCCATTTTCTGGTTCCTGAGGACTGCAGGGAATTCTAGTTGGTTAAGCCTTTCCAGGACATGCTCTCTTTTTCCTGGGCCCAGGGCTGCAGGGCCTCTGGTGAAAGCTACTAAGGAGAGTCCATAGAGAATTAAACTGAAGGAGCCTCGGACTAATGAGCCTGATCCTGAGACTCTGTGGGTCTTCATCACCAGCACCTTAGGGGTGACATTTGATGGATGGGTTGAAGTTGCCAGGGGGCTGTTTCACTAAACTTAAAGAAGTACAATGGATTACAACTGGACGGACATCTTTAGCAAGACCAAGTAACACTTCTGGGGATAATGTATCTATTAGGAATTTTCTAATTAATTAGTAAGGGTCTGGCATACAGTCTGGACGAAGAGCAAGAGGTACAGGGGCCAATAATAAGTGTGGAGAAAGATGTAGGTGAGGCCAGCCCTTCTCAAGATTGCAGCAGTGTAGGTGTCTGTGGTGGGAGAACACTACTCTCTCGAGTACTATGACTACCTCCACTATATCCATCAACTTCTCTTTCCTCTCTAATCAATCACCTCTTTGGCCCATGCCTTAAATGTCAATCCCTAGGTGTTGTCCTCACACCACCTCTATCCTTAGTCTGCACACTCTCCAGGGGCTCTTTATTCACACATTGTTTCCAGAGCATGCTGGTGACTGTTTATATATTCCACTGCCTGCCAGACTGCTCTTCTGGTTTGCCTCTGTACCTTGACCTTAGGACATCAAAAGCTAAGCCCTTGCTCTTCTCCCCTCCTCAAATCTCTGTTCCTCTTGTCTTTTCTATCTTGGATAAATGGCACAACCCTCTACCTGGTTGCCTAAGCAATGGTCTCCTTTACTCCTCCTTCTCCTGTCCCCCAAGCTGTCTATTGTGCCTCCTGTTTTACCTTTCAGTGCTGTTCACTTACTTCTATTCCATTTCCACTACCCTAGACCATGCCATCATTGTCTCCCACCTGGACTACCCTAATCCACCCTGAACATAGCTTAAAACCATTCAGTGGCTCATTATCACCAATAGGATCAAGTGTCTACCCCTTAATTTGGTGTACGGCTGTTTATGACGTACACCCTACTCATATTCCCAGCTTCATTTCCCCTAATGTCTTATGTCCCAGCTACAACAAAAGGCCTGTCATCCTTAGAACAAGTCGTGGTGTGTCATACTCGTATACCCTTGCACATCCATCCCTCTACCTGAAATGTCCTCTTTCTGCATCCACCTGTAAATTACTGTCTTTCAAAACTTAACCTAGAAGTTACTTCTTCTGTGAAGTCTTCCTGAATTACTGGTTGCTTTCAGAGTTAATTGCTTTCTGTTCTGCACCACCTCTATGACTTGTGCACATTTTTATTATACAATTAATTACACTATGTTGATATTGTCTACTTACTTTTTTGTTTTTCACAATAAACTTTGAGATTAGGGGGAGGGACTCTGCTGATTTATCTCTGATATTCCAAATCACACAGGTACAGAGGAGATCCAAGGGGGCCAGCTACAAAAGCAATTCAAGGAAGCCATAAGAACTGAATAGAGATATATCAACTGTAGCACATAGTAGGAGATACAAAGTTTGCAGTTTGAGTCCAGGCATAAATGGACTAATGAAAAACAAAATCCAACAATTTCCAACTCAATCAAATCCAGAGTTGCTATAATGTATTATTTACGACATCCAGTTTTCAACCAAAATTATGGAAATGCAAAGAAGTAGGAAAATGTGGCTCGTACTGAGGAAAAAATAAATAGAAATTGTCTCTAAAAGGGACAAATAGTGGACTTAGCAGACAGACACCAAAGCAGCTATTATAAAGATGTTCATAGGGGGCTTCCCTGGTGGCGCAGTGGTTGAGAGTCCGCCTGCCAATGCAGGGGACATGGGTTCGTGCCCCAGTCCAGGAAGATCCCACATGCCGCGGAGTGGCTGGGCCCGTGAGCCATGGCCACTGAGCCTGTGCGTCCGGAGCCTGTGCTCCACAATGGGAGAGGCCACAACAGTGAGAGGCCCGAGTACTGCAAAAAAAAAAAAAAAAAAAAAAAAAAAAAAAGATGTTCATAGGATCAAAGAAAAACATATTTTAAAATTTAAGGAAAAATAGTTTTTTAAAAACATTTTTATTGGAGTATAGTTTCTTTACAATATTGTGTTAATTTCTACTGTACAGCAAAATGAATCAGCAATACATATACACATATCCCCTCTTTTTTGGATTTTCTTCCCTTTTAGGTCACCAGAGAGCATTGAGTAGAGTTTCCTGTGTTATACAGTAGGTTCTCATTAGTTATCTATTTTATACATAGTATCAATAGTATGTATGTCAATCCCAATTTCCCAATTCATCTCGCCTCCCCCTTTCCCCCTTGGTATCCATGTTTGTTCTCTACATCTGTGTCTCTGTTTCTTCTTTGTAAATAAGATTGTCTATGCCAATTTTTTCAGATTCCACATATATGCATTAATGTATGATATTTGTTTTTCTCTTTCTGACTTACTCCACTCTGTATGACAGTCTCTAGGTCCATCCATGTCTCTACAAATGACCCAATTTCATTCCTTTTTATGGCTGAGTAATATTCCATTGTATATATGTACCACATCTTCTTTATCCATTCCTCTGTTGATGGACATTTAGGTTGTTTCCATGTCCTGGTTATTGTAAATAGTGCTGCAATGAACATTGAGGTACATGTGTCTTTTCAAATTATGGTTTTCTCTGGGTGTGTGCCCAGTAGTGGGATTGCTGGGTCATAGGGTAATTCCACTTTTAGTTGTTTAAGGAACCTCCATACTGTTCTCCATAGTGACTATATCAATCTACATTCCCACCAACAATGCATGAGGGGTCCCTTTTCTCCACACCCTCCCCAACATTTATTGTTTGTGGATTTTTTGGTGATGGCCATTCTGACTGGTGTGAGGTGTTGTTTTGATTTGCATTTCTCTGATAATTAGTGATGTTGAACATCTTTTCGTGCATTTGTTGACCATCTGTATGTCATCTTTGGAGAAAAGTCTATTGAGGTCTTCTGCCTATTTTTTGGTTGGGTTGTTTGTTTTATTGATATTGAGCAGCATGAGCTGTTTGTATATTTTGGAGATTAATCCTTTTTCAGTTGCTTCATTTGCAAATATTTTCTCCTATTCTGAGGGTTGTCTTTTAGTCTTGTTTCCTTTGCTGTGCAAAAGCTTTTAAGTTTAATTAGTTCTCATTTGTTTATTTCTGTTTTTATTCTCATTACTCTAGGAGGTGGGTCAAAAAAGATCTTTCTGTTATTTATGTCAAAGAGTGTTCTGCCTATGTTTTCCTCTAAGAGTTTTACAGTGTCTGGCTTTTTATTTAGGTCTTTTAATCCATTTTGAGTTTATTTCTGTGTATGGTTAGGGAGTGTTGTAATTTCATTCTTTTACATGTAGTTGTCCAGTTTTTCCAGCACCACTTATTGGAGAGTCTGTCTTTGCTCCATTGTATATTCCAGCCTCCTTTGTTGTAGATTAGGTGACCACAGGTGCATGGGTCTGTCTCTGGGTTTTCTATCCTATACCATTGATCTATATTTCTGTTTTTGTGCCAGTGCCACACTGTCCTGATTACTATAGCTTTGTAGTATAGTCTGATATCAGGGAGCCTGATTCCTCCAGCTCCATTTTTCTTTTTTTTTCTCAAGGCTGCTTTTGCTATTCGAGGTCTTTTGTGTTTCCATACAAATTGTAAAATTTTTTGTTCTAGTTCTGTGAAAAATGCCATTGGTAATTTGATAGGGTTTGCATTGAAACTGTAGATTGCTTTGTGAATGAAAATATCCCTATCTTAACAGAGAAATGGAATATATATGAAAATTTAGGAAGTGAAATTACAACCACTGAAATGACAAATTCACCAGATGGGCTCAACAGAAAACAGCCTCAACAGACCTGTGGGAGAATATAAATTGGTACAATACATGTCATTGCAGCCCCAGAAAGAAAGGTTAGAAAGAGACAAAATATTAAAAAACAATGGCTAAAAAGTTCCCATATTTGATGGAAAATACTAATTCACAGATGCAAGAAGCTAACAAACCACAAGCAGGATAAGTACAAAGAAAACTACTCCTAGAAAACTACTCCTGGGTACATTATACTTAAACTGCAAAGATAAGAGAAAAATTTCATGGCTGCTAGAGAAAATGATCCATTACGTAAAGGAAAATAATGATATGACAAAGAGCTGACTTCTCATCAGAAACAGAAGCCAGAAGATATCAGAATAACATATTCAAGGTACTGAAAGAAAACAATATTAATTAAGAATTGCATATCCAATGAAACTATTCTTTAAAAATAAAGGTAAAACAAGGACATATTTATCTAAACAAGAACTGAGAGAATATACTGCCAGCAGACCTGTGCTCTAAGAAATGCTAAAAGAAGTTCTTAAGGATAAAGGGAAAGTACACTAAATCTCTGGGAAGTAAGAGAGAAATGAAGAATGTATATATATATATATATGTTATACAATATATTTTAAAGGATATGCAACTAAAGCAAAAATTATTACACTGTATTTTTCTGTTTATAATGTATATAATTACATATAACAACAATAATACTAAGGATGGGGGAGGTAAATGGAAACATACTGTTGCCAAGTTTCTAACTACATGAAATAATTCAACATTAGCTCTAAATATACTGGGATAAGTTACAGATGCAACTGCTATAAAATAATGCAAATTAATATAGCTCTAAAGTCAATAAAAAATGGAACACTAAAAAATGTTTGGTTAACACAAAAGAATGCAGGAAAGGAAGAACTGAGGAACAAAAAATAAAAGGAACAAATAGAAAGTAGCCAAATGGCAGGCCTACATAAAACCATATCAATAATAATATTAAGCATAATGGACTAAATATTCATATCAAAAGGCAGAGATTGTTAGATTAAAATAAATAAAAAGCCAAGTATATTCTGTCTATAAAAGACACACTTTAAATACAGAGATACAAATAGGTTCAAAGAAAAAAGATGGAAGAAGATATACCATGCAAACCACAGCATCAACAACAACAACCTGGAATGGTGTTTATATCAGACAAACTATATCTCAAGACAAGGGTCAAGAGGGTTTTGGGGGAGAAAAGGGTCACTTCATGATCATAGGGTTAATATTTCAGGATGAGTTAACAACTACAAATGTACATATAATTAATAAACAGAAGTAAGCAATGATAATTATTAGGAACTTAACCTTTTTTGAAATTAAGAAACTTTTTCAAAAGTGATTCAAGAGTATGTCAAAAGTATAGAAAACAAATATTGTGGTTGTAAAAGGGACCTATGTTTTCTGGGCACTCGACACCTTGGTCATTTCAACACAAGGAAAGTTCAAATCATCCTTCTAATGATTTACAGTAAAAAAAATTCCCAGGCCTTTCTTTCTTATTTATAAATCCACCACATTTAATATACTTTTTCAATGTTTTTACACAGTTTATTTCTTCCTTAGAGCTTATAATTTATAGATATTTGAAATCCAGGAAATAAAGTTCATTTCTTTCATCTTTCTGATCTTCTTTCATGCTCTGCTACAACCAGCCAATTCTTACTTAAGACAAAATTATTCTTTCCTTTTTCTTGATAAACAAAAACACATCCATTATCTTGCATATACAGCTCCTTACCAGCACATTCCTTCTTTTACATTTCTTAAAAAAAGAACACAAATATTAATAAAACTCAGGGATATTTGTGCATCCTTTTTTTTTGACATATTAACTGATGACTACTTTATTATGTAGAAAAAAGAGTGTAGGTAAAGGAAAATTGTATTGTCTAAGTATTCAAATGTTATTTATCAGTGAAAAATTAATATCAATTCAAGATCGTAAAGTTAAGTAAGAATATGAAAATTACAGGTTTGAGTTTGCAAATTAAGTTCTTATGATTTGTAACATCAAAAAATTTCGCTAGCGTAACACTTTTAAAAGACATTTATTATTACCACCTTATTTAATTAAACATATTTTTGTAATATTAAATGATTTGTGCAAACAATAATTTTGACATAAAGCCAATATAGGAAATTCAGAAAATTTTAATCATGAGGAAATAAACTCTACCTTATGCAAACTAGAATATTGTACTTACCTTATTTCTATAAGGTGCTAAAAACAAGGAGAAGATATAGAATTAGTTATAAACAAAAATTATTAAATCAGTCTAATTTTTCCAAAGCATCTTGATAAGACTGTTTTTTGTAATATAAGTCAAACATATTTGAATTTATAAATCAAATTTTAAAGGTTCTTTAAATCATGCTTAAAAGCTCTTAATATCTATCTTTTTTATCTTGTAACCTAGTACATAACCAAGGCCATTAACTTAACTCATAGGTAAACTTTTTACTATTTTTCAGAGCTGTGGTGAAAACAGAATTTTTTCCGTAGATAGCTAAAATAAACAGAATATTAAGAGTTAAATTTTTCCCTTTCGGAGACTCTTGAGTTTTTTTTTTCAAATTTATATGAGTATTTAATGTACCATTTTTTCACCCTAAAAGTTGATAGGAACAGAAGATGTCCCAATAGGTTTTAAGAGACCTTGTAATTGGATTTATTCCAATTTTGTATTAGATGTGTTTATCTGGATTAAATGTTCTTAGATTTGAACATAACAGAATAATTTTTTAAAGACTATTTGATCTCCAAAGTTTCTTGAGGGAGCAGGAGAAAGAGAGGAATAGGGATAAAAAGGGGGAAGTGTGAGAGAGCTGGCTACAAACAGATATGGAATGTGCCAGAGAAGTCTTGGATGCAGGAAAATATGTTTTCACACATATACATACACACACACGTGGGGTGGGCTTTGTGTGCAGAGACAGAGAGAGAGAGAGTGAGAGAGAGAGAGAGAGAGAGAGAAAAGAGATTGAAGCTACAGCTGATTTAAACAACTCAGGACCTTGATAATTCCATGAGGACCATATGAATAAAAGCTGATATTTACTATTTCCCAAAGGAGGGTGATCTTTTATATTAAAGTGATATGTCTTTTAGTCAAAGCAGAGAATTTCCTCACAGGGGTTTCTTCCCTTTTGTAGTAAGGCACTCATTTCATTTTTGGGTCTCCTGAGAAGCAGGCAGCAAAACTGACTTAGATGTGAAAATATTTACTGGGAGAAAAGTCCTTAAAGGGAGAGCAGGCATAGACAGGGAAAGCCTTCAGACTGCAGTGTAAGTTTGACACATGTGAAGACAGGGAGGGAAGGTGGGAAAATTGTGTATAAAGAGCCTCACCCCACAGTACAACTCTAAGAAAGCGTCAGCCAGGCAATGGGGGTGTCCCAGAGCAAAGATTGCCTGTTAGAGGAGTCCTATGTCGGGCAGGATTTTCCCAGGTATTGAACCTCAGCAGTTCTAAGTTACTGGCTAGAAACTACCTAGGGAATGTGGTGGATCTTGAAAGTGGGGCAGGTCAGTTGATTGCATTCCTTTCAGAAGTTCTGTCTTAACAGGAGATCTGAGCAGCTCACTCTCATGTCTGCTGCAGAACCTCTCCAGTGAATAATTTTGGTTGCCAATGCAATTACAAATTGTCCTTGGTGAAATTATGACATTTAGAAAGATAAATGCAGGACTGAGAATGCATAAGCCAAACTTCTTCCAGGAGGTAGCGTAGTTTACTAAGACATGGCTGACAGTTGGTTTGACCCTAAGGTCAAGCTCATCTTAACTTCTGACTCAAGAAATCAGCAGCCCTTTGCAGGTCAGAGTGTATGGAGAGAAGAGCTCTCCCAAAGCCATAGTCTCATATACAGACCAGAATGAGAAATGTTCTTAATAGCTTTTGATGGTGACCCAAGGCAAATTTTGTCTTAAAAAGAATGCTAGTCTATCAAGACCTTTTACTCAGTGGTTTTCAGGGCCAGATTGGAAGACAGAATTATGAAACCTGTATCCATTTTCTACTTTCTGAACTCCTTATAGACATAAAATAGTGTAGATAACAGATGGGCATACAGAAGATTAACGGCAAATTATGGCTTTGGATGACCTTTACCAATAAAGGCTGTTTAAAGTAAAAAATTTCCCTATACTTTTTCGAAAAGTTTTAGTTTTGAACTTTATCTTTAATTCACCTTGAATTTTGTGTATGTGCAGCTAGGGATTGAATTTATTTAATAGTACTTCCTTTTCTTAGTGATTATCAGGGCCATCTTAATCATATACCAAGTTTCTATGTATACATTGGTCTGTTTTTGAGCTTTTTCTTTTGTTATACTTGCATAGCTGGCTGTATCTGCACCAATACCATATTCTTTCAACAGTTCTCATTTTAGAATCTTGAAATATGATAGAGCAAGTCATTCTACCTTGTTTTTTAGAAATGTCTTGGCCATTTGTCATGATCATTTTCTCTTACATATAAATTTTGATTGAAGCAATTACGTTTCAGAAAGAACTTTCTTGGAATTTGGTTTGAAATTAAATCGAATCCATCAATCAATTTTGGGAGACCTGGCATCTTTACAACATTTAATCTCCCTATCCATGAACATAGTATAACTCTACATTTATTTTATTCTCCTTTAATGCCTTTCAATATCATTTTATAGTCATCCATAGGCAAAATTTTACAAGTCTATTATAGGATTTATCCCTAACCTCACTCTTGTTCTTTCTCTCATTTTCCTTTCTTGTATTTTATTTGCTTAGTTTTAATATCAAATAATCTCACAAAATGAGGTAGGAAGTATTTGTTCTTTTTCTAGTCTCTGGAAGAATTTGTGTAATTGATCTGTTCCTTAGGAGGTTGTTAGGAGTGAACTATAAAATCATTAGGTCTGGTGTTTTATCTGTGGGAAGATTTTAAACTATTGATTCAATTTCTTTAATAGATATTATAAAGTCTAGCCAGGTTTTCTGATTCTTCTGGAAACTACTTTTAAAAGTTATAGTTTTGAAAAATGTGTAAATTTTAACTCAGCTTACTAATTTATTGGCATAAACACATCAATGGTATATTCTCTGTATTTTAAATCTCTGCTGATTCTATTGCATCTTCTTTTTTATTCCTAATATTTAATATTTGTGCTTTACTTCTCTTCCTCACCCCCAGATTAATCTTACCATAAATTGATTCTTGATTAGTATATTCGAAGAATGCAGTTTTGGTTTTGTTCATCTTCTATATTTTATTTTGCTTTCTATTTTATTATTTCTGCTCTTAGCTTTTATATTGTATTGTATCATATCTTACATTGTATCATTCCTCTTTGAATTTATCTGGATATTCTTTCTCAAACTTCTTAAATTCTTAACTTTTAAGTGGGATGGCTATTGCTTTCTACTTTTCTAATATAAGCATTTAAGGTTACAAAATTTTCACTTAGTACTGCTTTAGCTTCATCCCATAAATTTGATCTGTACTTTTTATTCAATTATAAATGAAGTAAAAATCACATTTCCATTATGGTTTTTTTTTTTTTACCAAGGAGTTACTTATAAGAATCTTTGTACATTTCCAGGTGTATTTTCTTTCGGTAAACTGTCTTATGTTATTGATTTCTAACTTAATTGCATTGTGGCTAACAAATGTGGTTAAATGGTATTGATTTTTTTAAAAAAACTGTTGAGACACTATCACCTAGTATATGGTCCATATTTAAATATTCCTTGTGTTACTGAAGAGTGCAGGGTTCTATATATGTCTAATGTTAATTTTATTTATTGTGTAGTTTGTATCTTTTGTATATTTACAGATGTTTTAATCTGCTGACCTGTCTTTAATTGATAGATGACATAATAAAGGCCATATATGATAAGACCACAGCTAACATCATACTTAATGGTGAAAAGCTGAACACATTTCTTCTTAGATCAGGAACAAGACAAGGATGCCCATTGTCACCACTTTTATTTTTTATTTTTTTAATTTTTTTATTTATTTTTTTTTTGCTGTACGCGGGCCTCTCACTGCTGTGGCCTCTCCCGTTGCGGAGCACAGGCTCCGGACACACAGGCTCCGCGGCCATGGCTCGCGGGCCCAGCCGCTCCGCGGCATGTGGGATCTTCCGGGATAGGGGCACGAACCCGTGTCCCCTGCATCGGCAGGCGGACTCTCAACCACTGCGCCACCAGGGAAACCCTGTCACCACTTTTATTCAACATAGTACTGGAAGTCCTAGCTATAGCAATCAGACAAAAAGAAATAAAAGGAATCCAAATTGGAAAGGAAGAATAAAAACTGTTACAGTTTGCAGATGACATGACACTACATAGAGAAAGTCCTAAAAACACCACCAAAAAGCATTAGAACTAATAAATGAATTCCATAAAGGATATAAAATTAATACATAGAAATCTGTTACTTTTCTATACACTAACAACAAACTATCAGAAAGAGAAATTAAGAAAACAATCCCATGTATAATTGCATCAAGAAGAATAAAATACCTAGGAATAAATCTATCTGAGGAGGTTAAAGACCTGTACTTGGAAAACTATAAGATATTGATGAAAGAAACTAAAGATGACACAAACAAATTGAAAAATATACCATACTCATGGGTTGGAAGAATTAATATTGTTAAAATAACCATACTCCCCAATCTACAGATTCAGTGCAATCTCTATCAAAATACCAATGGCATTTTTCACAGAACTAGAACAAATACTGCTAAAATTTGTAAGGAAACACAAAAGACCCTGAATAGTCAAAACAATCTTGAGAAAGAAGAGCAAATCTGGAGGTATCCCATTCCCTGGTTTCAGACTATATTACAAAGCTAGAGTAATCAAAATAGTATGGTAATGCACAGATTTAGATACATAGATCAATGGAACAGAATAGAGAACCCAGAAATAAACCCATGCTTACATGGTCAATTAATCTACAACAAAGGAGGCAAGAATAAACAATGGGGAAAAGAGAGCCTTTCAATAAATAGTGTTGGGAAAGCTGGACAACGACATGCAAAAGAATCAAACTGGACTACTTTTTCACACTATATACAAAAATAAACTCAAAATTGATTAAATACTTAAGTGTAAAACCTGAAACCATAAAATTCCTAGAAGAAAACATAGGCAGTACACTCTTTGACATCTTCCATCTTAGCAATATTTTATTGAATCTGTCTCCTGAGGCAAGGCAAAAATGGCAAAAATAAACAAATGGGATAACATGAAACTAAAAAGCTTTTGCACAGCGAAGGATACTGTCAACAAATGAAAAGCCCAACTACTGAATAGAAGATATTTTCAAACAATATATCTATTAAAATTTAATATCCAAAATATACAAAGAACTCATACAACTCAAATTTTTAAAAAATCTGATTAAAAAATGGGCAGAGGACCTGAATAGAGACTTTTCCACAGAAGATTTACAGATGGCCAGCAGACACATGAAAAGATGATCTACATCATTAGTCATCAGGAAAATGCTAATCAAAATCACAATGAGATATCACTTCAGATCTGTCAGAATGGCTATTATCAAAAAGACAACAAATACCAAGTGTTGGTGAGGATGTGGAGAAAAGGGAACACTCATGCACTGTTGGTGGGAATGTAAATTGGTACAGCCACAATGGAAAACAGTATGGAGGTTCCTCAAAAAATTAAAAATAAAACTATCATAAGATCCAGCAATTCCACTTCTGGGTGTTTTTCAAGAACAAACAAAAACACTAATTAAAAAAGGTATATAACCCTTATGATAATTGCAGTGTTAGTTACAATAGTGAAGATACAGAAGCAATCTAAGCGTTCATTGATAGATGAATGGATAAAGATGTGGTATATATATACAATGGAATACTACTCATCTATAAAAAAGAATGAATTCTTGCTATTTGTGACAACATGCATGAACATAAAAGGTGTTATGCTAAGTGAGTAAATCAGCCAGAGAAAGACAAATACCATATGATCTCACTTATAGGTGGAATCTAAACATCAAAACAAATGAACAATTCAAAATGGATTAAAGACCTAAATATAAGGCCAGACACTATCAAACTCTTAGAGGAAAACATAGGCAGAACACTCTATGACATAAATCACAGCAAGATCCTTTTTGACCACCTCCTAGAGAAATGGAAATAAAAACAAAAATAAACAAGTGGGACCTAATGAAACTTCAAAGCTTTTGCACAGCAAAGGAAACCATAAACAACACCAAAAGCCAACCCTCAGAATGGGAGAAAATATTTGCAAATGAAACAACTGACAAAAGATTAATTTCCAAAATTTACAAGCAGCTCATGCAGCTCAATAACAAAAAAACAAACAACCCAATCCAAAAATGGGCAGAAGACCTAAATAGACATTTTTCCAGAGAAGATATACAGATTGCCAACAAACACATGAAAGAATGCTCAACATCATTAATCATTAGAGAAATACAAATCAAAACTACAATGAGGTATCATCTCACACTGGTCAGAATGGCCATCATCAAAAAATCTAGAAACAATAAATGCTGGAGAGGGTGTGGAGAAAAGGGAACACTCTTGCACTGTTGGTGGGAATGTAAATTGATATAGCCACTATGGAGAACAGTATGGAGGTTCCTTAAAAAACTACAAATAGAACTACCATACGACCCAGAAATCCCACTACTGGGCATATACCCTGAGAAAACCATAATTCAAAAAGAGTCATGTACCAAAATGTTCATTGCAGCTCTATTTACAATAGCCAGGGCATGGAAGCAACCTAGGTGTCCATCAACAGATGAATGGATAAAGAAGATGTGGCACATATATACAATGGAATATTACTCAGCCATAAAAAGAAATGAAATTGGTTATTTGTAGTGAGGTGGATGGACCTAGAGTCTGTCTTACAGAGTGAAGTAAGTCATAAAGAGAAAAACAAATACCATGCACTAACACATATATATGAAATCTAAGAAGAAAAAAAAAGGTCATGAAGAACCTAGGGGTAAGACGGGAATGAAGACACAGACCTACTAGAGAATGGACTTGACGATATGGGGAGGGGGAAGGGTAAGCTGTGACAAAGTGAGAGAGTGGCATGCACATATATACACTACCAAACGTAAAATAGATACCTAGTGGGAAGTAGCCGCATAGCACAGGGAGATCAGCTCGGTGGTTTGTGACCACCTAGAGGGGTGGGATAGGGAGGGTGGGAGGGAGGGAGACGCAAGAGGGAAGAGATATGGGAACATATGTATATGTATAACTGATTCACTTTGTTATAAAGCAGAAACTAACACTCCATTGTAAAGCAATTATACTCCAATAAAGATGTTAAAAAATTGAAACAAAAACAAAAACAAATGAACAAACATAACAAAACAGAAACCGACTCATAGATATAGAGAAAAACTGGTGGTTGTTAGAAGTTGGGGGTGGGGGAGGAGGAACAAAATAGGTGAGGGAGATAAAGAAATATGAACTTCCAGTTACAAAATAAATGTCACTGGGATGAAATGTACGGCATGAGGAATATAGTCAATGACATTCTAATAATTTGATATGGTGACAAATGGTAACTAGACTTATGGTGGTCATGTTTTAATGTATAGAAATATCAAATCACTATCTTGTACACATGGAAGTAATATAGTGTTGTAGGTCAAATAGACTTCAATTTAAAAAATTGATAGATGTGTAACAAAATCTTCCACTGTGATAGTATATTTGTCAATTTCTTTTTATAGTTCTATTAGTTTTTGATTTATATAATTTGAACATTTTTGCTATGTTTATTTACGGTTAAAATTATTATATATCTTCCTGCATAATAAAACCTTTCATCATTATGTAGTGATCTATGACCCTAGTAAATTTTTTTGTGTTAACTTCTAATTCATTTGATATTACTATAACTAACTCTGGCTTACCTTCGTTTTGAATTTTCTTGTAATGCCTTTTACCATCCTTTTGCTTTCAGCCTTTTAGAGCCACATGTATTGCATTTCTTCTCTTGTATTTAATACAGGTAGATTATTTTTTTCTTTACTGTGACAATCTCTGTACCTAGCAGATGAATTTATTTATTGTGATTATTAACATATCTGCACTTATTTCTGCTGGGAGACAATTCTATGTAAGTCTCTTCTGCTTCTGCAAATCTTTCAAGAGAAGTACTGAGTGTCTTTTGTTCCAAACTAGCTTTTCAAGGGTGTTTGTGTAGTGAATAGCCTCAGAAGAGAGAGATAGTGTCTCCCTCTGGAGCAAAGGGCAATTTTACTTACAGCCTTGGAGGTTAGAGATGGAGTCTCTCTCCAGAGCAAAGAGCAAGAATGCTTACTATTTATCATCAAAGATTCAGGTTTTCTAAGCTCAAGGTTCCTCTCCTGTAACACAACCCACTTCATGTGCAGGTGTCATCTGGCCATCTCCTATCACACTGTGGGAATTGTGGTTTGGAGAATAGGTACAAAAATGCTGATACACTGGCTACTGCTTCTGCTGTGAGTAATAAATCTTCTCTTGTCTTGGACCAAGGATTCTTGTGTCTTCTACCAGTATCCATGAAACTGTGGCAGGCTAACTTGTTAGCTTTTAAGTAGGGTAAAATCTCAGTCGCTTCACTATCCTTGACGATTTTTGCTTTATTATTTAGTTTTTTCACACTTGTCTTTCGCATCCTATTTCCCTTCCTCTTTGCCTTCTTTTGGATCAGTTAAGGTATTCCTCCACTCCTCCACCTTCCTTCCTCTCCTCTGACTTGAAAGCTAAATTCTCCATTGCTATTCTCTACTCTCCTCCTGGTACTTAGAATAATAACTCTGATCACCCACTCCTGACATGTATACTATTAATGTTATATATTTAACTATATTTTGTGTTTTTTCTCAACCTCACAAATTAAACATCATTATCATTTCACAGAGTCAGTATTTGTTTAGGTCTATTAACAGGTTAACTAATTTATTCACTCATCATTTCATCCTCCATATCAGGTCTTCCTTCCTATCATCACTCCCTAGTGAAATTACAAAACATCAAGGATAAAAATTTTTAAAGCAGTCCCAGAAAAATGGGAGATAACCTCAAAGTGAATTAGACATGAATCCACAGACACAGACAGAAAACCCAATATATTCTGAGCCATACAAATGAAAAGAAGTCCATGCTTAGACATGGGTCTGAAAATGTCTTTTCAAAAGTTTTTATTTGAAAATGTCTTTGGTCCTCATTTTTTAAATAGTTTTTTAAATAGTTTTTTTTGGGTATAGATTGATAAGTGTTCTCTCTGAACACATTGAAAGTATTGTTTCACTGCTTTCTGAGTTAATTATTGATGTTTAGGGGTGTGCCATTTGTGTAATTGTAATTCTTTTGAAGGTGATCTCTCTTTTTTTTGTTGCTGCTTTTAAGATCATCTCTTTCTTTATCTTTGGTGTTTTATAATTTCAGTATAATGTGTTGAAACACAAACTTCTTTTTTATTTATAGGCTTTGGTATATGTTGGGCTTCCTGTATCTAGATTCAGGTTTGATAACAGGTCTGGAAAACTCATGTCTTTGATTTTTTTTCCAACTCTCCTATTCTGTTTTCTCATTCTGGAACTCTGGTTAAACATTTTCTCTCATATAACCTCTCTTTCACAAGTTCTACTTCGTTTGTTTCTCTTTGCTGCAATCTGGGTAATTTATCTTGATCCATCTTCCTACCCATTTTCTTTTCAGCTGTGTCTAATCTGATTTATAATCCATCCAGTGAGTTTTAAAAAAATGATTAAATTTTAATGTTTTATTTGATTCCTTTATTAAATCATTTTTAATAGTTTTTTATTCTTTGACCATTTAAAATTTCTGTCTGCTTTTTTAAACATTTCATATAGAGATACCTCATAAACATTATCCAAAATTTCAGTAAATGAGGTACCTGTGAGGAGGGATGTCTAAATTTGTGGTTTGTTCTTTTTTGCTTCATCTCCCTCATGGTGGCTCATTCACTTGTGTAATGCTTTCATTTTTAATTGTGAGTTCATGTTTGATCCAACTTAATCTGTGTGATCCTGAGCAGTTAGGGAGTGTTCACCTTTATTTTTACCAGGTGCCACAGGGTTTTATTAATCTTGAACTACTTTAATTTCTAGACTGAGTAGATTCCTGGCCTATGAGTATCCTACATTTGAACTCTAGATTTGAGTGTGAGGGCCTAGGATAGCAAATTTTCTGGAGAGACTAGTATAATTACTATGATTATTGCTATTGCTGCTGCTATTGTCCTTTTCTACATAGAACCATCAGAGCAAAAAGAATTCCTCCAGTTTCCCATTACTGACAGGTGGATAATTTACCCCTTATTTCACCCATGGTGCTACTCTTTTCGAGGGTTTTGGCTTGGGGTGAGAAACTTTGGCATATTTCCCACATTTTTCTTGAGCTCAAGGTTTATTCTTCCATTTCCCTGCATAGTAGTTAATCCCCAAGGCTTTGGTTCCTGAATTCGAATTTTCTTTTAGGGCCTCACAAGATTTTGTTCTTCGTTATCATTTATGTTCTGTTTTTTTTTTTGTTTACTTTCATTTTCAAAAAATTTCAGCTTGTGCTGTTTTGTTTTGACTTCAGGAAGAATTTCTCTTTATTATTAATTTTTTAAATTGAAGTCTTGTACAGCACAGATAATTTCTCTTTATTTTTAGCTCAGATGTTAAAATATATGTTTGTTGGAACATATTCAGTATCTAAGCATGTTATTAAAATGGGAAAGCATTTTGGAATTTCTAGTATTCCAAGCCATCAGAAAGGAAATATCTAGCCTTAGACTTTTTCATTTAATAAACCATGTCTCCTTTATTAGCTTCTTTGTTGAAGCTAAGTAACAATCTAGAATCTTTGTGTGTGGATGAAAGGCAGGGGAGAAACCATTTCCAAATAATCAATTTGCAGTTTCCAGAATCTAATTTTTTAGTCAAAATTGAGACCATATAAGTCCATCTCTATTTACTTTCTTGACAACTTTCCTGGTTTCCATAATTCCATAAAAAGTATCAACTGGTAAACTTGTTTGGCATTTTCCTCTCTCTTTTTTTTAAGCTCCTTCTATGTAATTCATTTGGATCTGGAAGCATCCTCATGCTACCTCTCATCTCTCTTGGAATTCAGCTTTTCTTACTACCTGATTGAAGATTATTTCTTTTAATAGAGAAGGTAGAAGCCTTGTTAATACCCAAATTGTGGAAGAGTTGGCAGGTGAAGGATTACCTTATGAGTGGCTTATCTTGTCAATAAGAGAAATCCATAGGTTATGAGTCATACTCACATGGCTCTAAGTCATTTAATTTGGTGTGTGTTCTTCCTACCTTGACTTTCTGCATGATGTGGACATCTGTGTGCTTTGCAGGGGCATCTGCTGCTTCACAGCCTCTTTTTCCGGGCTTTCCCTAATACTCCTGGGTGAGTTTCTCCTAAAGGAAGGTGTGCTCTATTCTCCTGATGCCTGAGACCCATTGCCAAGCTCTCTATTTTATTGTAGTCATGGGGGCTCTTGGGTCTGAATTTTACAAACTGGGGATCCTGCTAAGTATTACAAGATCCTGGTCTGGGGCACATAGTTGAAGCTTTAGAGGTAAAATACTGGTGTGTGTGGGCAACACTGGGCTGGATCCGCAAAGCTGGGCAGCAGAATAAAGATGAAGAAGTCAACCTGTGGTCCTGGACTCTGAGGTTAAGCCCCACCAGATTTCAGGGAGAGCCAGCCACGGAGGTGCCTGGGTACCATAGTGATGCCCTGAAGTTTGAAGTGATAGTCCATTGTCCAAGGCAGGAGCTTTGTGGTTGGTTGAGGCCTGCTGCAGCTTTTAAGCTAGTGTTTTTTGGGTTTTGTTTTAGCTTTATGCTTCACCCATGTGTCTCTAGTTTAAAAGCAGTGGCCACACTGGTTTCCTCACGGTCATCACTCCTTGGCAAAGGCAGCCAATGTGGACTGAAGGGAGGGTCAAGAGGCCTCTCCAGGGACCCTGGCCTCCTCCTGTCATCTTGTTATTATTGCCACATAGAATTGGGCAGGGATCCTGCTCACGGGCCCCCAAGGGACAAAGGTAGATCACATATAGGTAATGGAGGGAGCATTTGCTTGAATTCTGTTGGGAAGTTATGACATCAGTAAGGGGAAGGAAAAGAAGAGGAAGTGTTTTATCCCACTGCGTGTTTTTGCAGCTGCAGCAGTAGATGCGTGCTGGTGTCTGGGTGCAGCGCACATGTCCAGCAGTACATGACATGGTATCAGATTTTCTGTGTGCTTGTCTGTCTTCCCCTACTAGAGTAAGAGTATTTTTAGGTCAGGGACACTCTTTTATTTTTAAATCCTTACTGCCCCACTTAGTGGGTGTAGGGCCTTGGGCAATTTCCTTATTCATTCCAAGTCTTGGTTTCCTCATCTGTAAAATGGGAATGATAATAATAGTACCTACCTCAGAGTGTCATTTTGAAGATCAGAGCATATCAAATGAATATACAATGAATGAAGCGCATTTTCCTTCCATTTTTATTCCCTTTCAGGAAGTTCAAGCCAAATGGTGTTAATGTTGTTAAACGGTGTGGGATTATGTGTAATGGTCCAAGTTCTCCCATCAGGAGTGCTTGGATAGAGAAGTCAGTGACCCATTCTTCCTTGACCTCCCCATTTCCCCTCTCCCACCTGGATTCTCACGGGTTGGGAGGTAGGTAGGGATGGGGAACCCCATGCTGCTGAAAAACTGCCTTTAAAGTCTTCGGAATCAAAGGCAAGGAGCCAGAATCAAAGATTACCTTGTTTTTTGGAGTGTATCACTGGCTATTGTCCCCATCCAACAAAGCCCTTTCATCAGAGGTTCTTAAAACACTTTTTTCCCCTCCTTTATTTTGCTTTGAAATAAGCTGGGCAACAATTAATTTCAGAGAGAGAGAGAGAGAAAGATAATTCAACAAGGATCTATGACTACCCTCAGCTTCTATTGCTGTAATGAAAATCTATTTCCTTTCCCTTTTGTGTCCCATATAATTTAATGCCCATTTTATTAATGGTCTGAAATAATTATGGAACCCTTTGTGATTCTCAAGTATGTTTCATTTAATTGTGCAATAAATGCCTAATCTCTTTCTCCATCTGAAGCTATTATGGCGTTAAAATTAACAATTATGCAGCAATGCGCCGGGGTCCATAGAAATCACTCCAGATAACTAGACATATATAAATCATTCATGAGAACAATTTCTGAAAAGAGACGGAGGGGAAAAAAATTGTGTTGAAAATGACATTGGGAAGCCAAGGGCCCAGCCTGTAAGAAGATAGCAACACCTTTAAAAAATCTTTTTTCTTTCCTTTTTTGTTATTATTATTTTATTAATTGTGTGGCACAGCCCCTCCCCCCACACTTCTATTAGCCTGACAGATATTTTCAGAATTAATTAACTGTTAGCTCTGAGGATAAATTGTTCATTATCAATTTCCCCCCCTCTTTCTTTCTTTCCTTTTATAGTTTTTCTTTTTCTTTCAGGCCAGCAATTACATTCCCTGCCTTTCTCCAACAGCTCCTGTTCTTCACAGCTATCCAAATGGGGAAAGTGCTTTTTCTTTCAGCCCCATTCACTCCTCCTCTTCTTCCTTTTGTGGGATTTAATAACCATGGCTGATAGGCTCATGCTGGACAGAGAGGTTAAGTTTGTTGTCTCAGCACTTTGCTGACAGGGGACAGTGCTGGAATTCTGTAACTTCTAACCAGCCCTGTGGGGCTGCCTAAGGCCTGGCCCACGCTGGCATAGCTTGGAAACAGTGTTCAGAAACCCTGCAGCCCCAAACATCCTGCTTACCTAAGAGCACTTCCATTGACGCTGCTAAAGCCCGCCTCCATCTTTTAAAACATTCTTGAATCCTAAGAGATTCCCAGCAAATATCCTCCAGCCCACGTCCTGCCCCAGGACAGGTATGTGCATGTGCGCGCACACACACACACACAAAAATGCTTGCTCTGGAGCAATGGGCTGGGTCAGAAAACCAAGTGCCCTCAGGGCTAGGTAGGAAATATAGGTGAATGAAGTGGGTGGAATGGGGAAAACTGGAGATCCCATGCCCTGCCTGAAGGGGGCAGCTGTGAACCAGCTTCCAGTGATTGCTGCCTTCTGGGAATGTGGGCTCGATGTGGCCAACTTTTTGATACTTCAGGAGAAGACTGAAATTTTAATGTGTCAACTAATTGTTGGCAACCAATTTAGAAAAATTTAAGACAACATAGGCTAAATGGGCAGGATGGATTCTGGCTGGAGCTGCTACTTTTGGGCCCCTGCTATAAAGGATTGATGCTTATTTCCTGAATTTGGTCCAGCAGAAGGTTCCTGGAAAGGACAGGCTGAGCACGCTGTCCCTTGGCTGTCCACACTTCACAGGGTCCAGGCTTGGGTCTTTTGGGTCTGAGGTTGCTCTGAAGGTTGAGCTCCATAATGAAGAGGGTATTGGGGGAGGGGAGGGGTCACCTTTGATTTCCTGTCAAGTGACAGGAAATCCTAAATCATCAGTTTAAGTACTGAAAAATCATCAGGGTGGTAGTTAAGGGTGACAAGTCCATCTGTGCTCAAGTTCCTGGTGACTTCACAAGTGATTTGGCTGCGTATTAATTGAGGGCTCATGGGATTTACAGTCCAAATGTGCTTGGTGTGATGATGCCAGAAATTTGGGCTCTGTTGATGATAGTTAACATTTATGGAGTGCATACTACCTATTAGGCCCTAATCCATTGGGGCTAATATTGAAAATTGATATTGGATTAACTCACTCAATCTTCTTTGTAACCTTATTAGGTAGGCATTATTATCATTCCTATTTCTCAGGTGAAGAAACTGAGAAGTTAAGGAACATGCACCAGACAATTTAGCGTAAACAGCAAAGGCAAGGTTAAAGTCATGGCCATCTGAGCCCAGAACTTTCTTGGCACTTGGTAAAACTAAGCAAGATCGAACACAAAGGTAGGACATGCCTGGAGAAAATTTAGTAAATGATAGCAATCAAATCACATCTATACAGAACTAAACAGTTCATAACATGTTTTAATATTCATTATCTAACTGGGAGACAAGTTTTAACTACTATGGACAGCACACTGATAAACTTCTCAATATCATTGTACTTCTTTCTTTATAGACTGACAAGATCATTTTCTTAAAATTAAGTCATGGAGATGGAATTCCTTTATCAAAAGATATGGAAATTTGTAAGGATTTTTAATATATATTGTTGAATTGCCCTCCAGATTATTTGTATGTACATCCCCACCAACAGGTCTGCCATCATTTTTATTGGTTGCGTAGCATTCCTTCACAAGGTGGAGCTATACTAATGTCAGACTTCAGGTTTTCATCTAACTTTTATTTAAACCTTTCTTCTAAAACAAACTCTGATTCTTCCTCCCAAGGTTAAGTGGAAAGCCAACTTGATTCATGCTGACTCATCCTCATAGAATAAAAACATTGAATGGGCTGGCACTTTAGGACATCAGGGAAAGTTTGACACTCAAATCCCTAATAAGTGTCTTTCTACCATGTCAATATTCTTTAATTAACTGCTTATATGAATAAAAGAGCAGGAGTTAGTTCTTAGTACTTCCAGCTAGTTGTTTTACTCAGTTTTTGTCTCTTTTTATAAGTCCTATCCTTGGTTTTCTCCTCCAGCAAAAGAAGAAGCATCCTGTCTGCAATTTGCATGTATGTAGCCTGAAAACACCTGTTGCAATGTTTCAGTTCAGAATTTTGTGATTTTCCTGGTCAGTGGCATCTAGACTACTAAACAAGCAGCACTACTCAATTTTGTTACCAAACTCCTGACTCAGATTTCTAACTCTGTAAATTTAGCTTGCAGATAAAAATGTCTTTTAGGGAAACACATTAAACATTTAAACAGAATATCCACTTCTAAACAATAAATCACCTGGGACCTGCTTTCGGTAGTAGAATATCTCACCCCTGAAGACCTTTAAAAAATAGGATAAGAATAAAAGCTGACATTTATTGAGCACTTATGATCTGTGAGGCACTGGGCTTTGCAAGCATCAATTCATTTGCTTTCACAGTAATCTTACGAGGCAGGGTTTTTTCTTTTTTCTTTTTTTTTTACCCTATTTAACAGATAAGGAACCAAAGCTTAGAGAGTTTAAGTAATTTGCCCAAGGTCACACAGGTAGTAAATGGAAGAGCCTGTATACCCCACAAGCCTGTCTCTTAATCACTGTGTTACAGCACACAGTGTCTTGATTGGTGTGGAAACTCTCCCAGGAACAAAGGCATCAGGACTCCAGGCCACAGAACATTCTGAATTGAGTGCAGAGGCCCTTACCTATGTGTCGCCCATGCATTTTGAGGAGTAGATATGTGGTTTTGAGGTCATTTAACAGCTTGACGGGACACCAGAGAATGGACATGAGAGCCACGGGGCCTGCCCATCCCAACGCTGTAAAGCCCTGGTGTCCAGAGGGGCTTCTCTGGGCCTGCTGTGATCTTGGGGATAGTAATATATTTCTCTTAGAGGCAGAATTCAGGGGTGACACGTTATTACCTTTCCTTGCAATTGTTTTTTTAAAATTTCCATTTGAAAATTTATTTCCTGTGAGAATGAACTGACTAGAATCCATTTGTGCCCGGGAAGGAAGGTGAATTTCTTATTAACTCTCCCAGGTAATGGACAGCTGCAGCTTGGGCTGTGGGGAGGACTGGAAGTGCTCAGGGCTGGGGAGGGTAAGGGAGGGCTTGTGTGGGGTGTGATGGATGCCAGGCAGCCCAGAGGGGAAGCAGTGTGCTGTGAGCCTGGGTGGTGTGGTCTGGAAGGCAGCACGCTGGTTGAAGTTTCACACAAAAATCTAGAGGAGGCAACTCCTTCAAATGGGAAGAGAATGTTGTCTTTTCCCCTGGCTGAAACAGAGACCATATTAAGGAAAACAAACAAAATGAGTGTTTTTAAGCAATTATAAAAGTCCTTTTTTTGAAACAAAATTTATTTCCCTTCCTATGGTTGGCAAATGTGAAGCTGGTGTCGATTGAGACTGACATATACACACTACTATATATAAAATAGATAACTAATAAGGGAACAGGGAACTCTACTCAATACTCTGTAGTGACCTATATGGGAAAAGAATCTAAAAAAGAGTGGATATATGTATAACTGATTCACTTTGCTGTACACCTGAAACTAACACAACATTGAAAATCAACTATACTCCAATAAAAATTTTTTACAAAAGGAAAAAAAGAAAGGAGTTTTATAAAGCAGCAAATGCAGGGAAAATGTCAGGACATCTTGCTCATGCCTTTGTCTGTGAACATGTCTGAGTGGGACCCTGGGCAACTGGATGTTCATTCTGCAGTGGCCTTGGCACTCCTTTCCATGATGGCCTTGTCCTTGGACAAGCTGGATGGCTCAGACCCTGCATATTGAAAACCTCAGAGCCTACCCTGTCAGCACTGCCTGCCAGTGAGTGGCCAAGTGCCATCCACCCTCCCTCCCAATATACCTGGTGCCCATTGCTTCTGCATCTACTGCCCATGCTTTGTTTCAATCTCTCATCCCCTTGTTCAAGAGACCCCATCCTGAGCCTCCTGCCTCCAGTCCATGGCCTTTGAAATTGTTTTACATGCTGGCACCAGATTCATCTTTCTAAAGCGTGACTTTGGTGATATCATGCTTCTTTAAAACTTTCGATAGCTTCCCATTGGGTAAAACAAACATCTTATCTTGGTATCTAGTGATGTTTCAGCCATATTTCCCCATGATCTAGACTCACCTGACTCAAAACAGGTGCTCCTCTTTCCAGCATCCCTGAAAATGCCCCTGGCCATCATCCTCTTAAGCCCAGAGGCAGAACTGAAATATCCTCAGGGGCCAGGCAGACCAGATATATGGTATCTAACACTTGGTCTCATGTTAGGGTGGAAGAAGAAAAGCTGTTGTGGACTCTGGAGAATTAAACAACACACATCCCACGTCAAGGGGGCAGCTGCTACTCAGACCCCAGTAGTCTTTCCATGTAAGTATTCTTTTCCAGCTTTTCTTAGAAAATGTACATGTTTCTCTGGATCCTGAATCCTGAGAAAAATCAGTCAAAAAATCAGAAAAATAAGAAAAAGTGTTAGAATTCTTCCGCAAGAATTAAAGTTAACAATCAATATGGAGACATAACTGGTTCAAAGGAATCCACTTTTGCCAAGTTGAAAATAAACGGGAAATGGTGACATGTGGAATTGAGGGTTAAGTGTGTATTGGCCCTGTCTGTTGCTTAGAGTGTGTCAATTTTGTAAATAAAATTAATATTAAATTTATATGAATTGTATATTTAATACAAATCCTGTGAGTGGTGTTCCAAACAAGAACAAATTGAGAACAAAGTCAATTCTAAAACTGGCAGTTTTGACATATGATTCTGTGTAGTGTCAGTAAACTTGATAGATCTACTTGAATACTACCAATGATTTTTGCTGCTCTGTACCAGTCTTTATTGTGGCCTACATTTGTATGTAAGTATTGCCAATCTTAATATTTATTATTTATTAAACAAAATGTTTTAAAATATCCACAATAATAAGTAGTGATTTTGAAGAATTGTGAAGATATTTTAAGAATAACTTATGAGTTAAAGGAAATATTCAAGAATTCCCAGGGATTCTAATTTCTCCTGTTCCTGAATCCTGAGATTAATATCTATAGGGAATTTTGAAACCTAGACTCAGCTGATTGTTGCCAGATTGAATAAAGTGTGGACTTAGCACTGTTGGATCTCTCCTGACTTTATAAGAGATGTTAGAAATATGGACACTTATGTAAAAATATTAAAGCAAAATATTTTACAATATTCAATTTTTATGATCTAAGCTGTTGATCCTGTAGACTTAAAGAAAAATGTAAAACGTGAGAGTCATGGGTGTAAGTTTTCTTCAAGGTCTTACTGAGGACTATAGCTGGGGAAACAGCTCTGAATAAACTGCTCTGAAGAGGTATGGGAGGAACCAGTATATGTATGAATTTTTTGATTAGAAAGTACATGTAGTCAGGTATACTCTTTGATAAAAGATTATTGCAGGATACTATAAAACTCCTAGAGGGGGCTTCCCTGGTGGTGCAGTGGTTGAGAGTCTGGCTGCTGATGCAGGGGACACGGGTTCGTGCCCCAGTCCAGGAAGATCTCACATGCCACGGAGTGGCTGGGCCTGTGAGCCATGGCCACTGAGCCTGCGCATCCGGAGCCTGTGCTCCACAACAGGAGAGGCCACAACAGTGAGAGGCCTGCGTACCGAAAAAAAAAACAAACAAAAAAAACTCCTAGAGGGAAACATGGGCAGAACAGCCTTTGATATGAATTGCAGTGATATTTTTATGGATCTATCTCCTAGAATAATGGAAATAAAAGCAAAAATAAACAAATGGGACCTAATTTAACTTAAAGTTTTTGCACAGCAAAGGAAACCATAAACAAAATGAAAAGACAACCTATGGAATGGGGGAAATATTTGCAAACAATGTGACCGACAAGGAGTTAATTTTTAAAATATACAAATAGCTCATACAGCTCAATATCAAAAAAACAAACAACCCAATCAAAAATAGACAGAAGACCTAAATAGACATCTCTCCAAAGAAGGCATATGGATGGCCAACAGGCATATGAAAAGATGCTCAACATTGCTAATTATTAGAGAAATGCAAATCAAAACTACAATGAGGTATCACCTCACACCAGTCAGAATGGCCATCATCAAAAAGCCTATAAATAATAAATGTTGGATAGGGTGTGGAGAAAAGGGAACCCTCTTAAACTGTTGGTGGGAATGTAAATTGGTGCAATCACTATGCAAAACAGTATGATGTTCCTTAAAAAAACTAAAAATAGAGCTACCATATGATCCAGCAATCCTACTCCTGGGAGTATATCTGGAGAAAACTCTAATTCAAAAAGATACATGCACCTCAACGTTCATAGCAGCACTATTTACAATATCAAGAAGTGGAAGCAACCTAAGTGTCCATGGATAGATGAATGGGTAAAGAAGATGTGGTATATATATAAAATGGAATATTGCTCAGCCATAAAAAGGAATTAAATAATGCCATTTGCAGCAACATGGATGGACCTAGAGATTATCATGCTAAGTGAAGTCAGACAGAGAAAGACAAATATCACTTATATGTGGAATCTAATAAAAATGATACAAATGAACTTATTTACAAAACAGAAACAGAATCACAGGCATAGAAAATAAACTTATGGTTACCAAAGTCGACGTGGGAGGCAGGGAGGGATAAATTAGGAGTTTGGGATTAACATATACACATTACTATATATAACATACATAAACAACAAGGACCTACTGTATAGCACAGGGAACTATATTCCATATCTTATAATAACCTATAAAGAATATATATAAGAATATATATATATTAAACTGAATCACTTTGCTGTACACCTGAAACTAATACAACATTGTAAATCAACTATACTTCAATTAAAAAAGAATAAAAGGACTTCCCTGATGGTGCAGTGGTTGAGAGTCCAGCTGTCAATGCAAGGGACACGGGCTCGTGCCCCGGTCCGGGAAGATCCCACGTGCTGCGGAGCAGCTGGGCCTGTGAGCCATGGCTGCTGAGCCTGCGTGTCTGGAGCCTGTGCTCTGCAACAGGAGAGGCCACAACAGTGAGAGGCCCGCATACCACAAAAAAAAAAAGAAAAAAAAAAGTAAAAATAACAAAAAAGACTACTGCTAGTCACAAAGAACAGATATCTCAAGTTGATGATTTTAGTACTTTTCTCTATGTGGGAAGATGCAAGACTCTGGGGTCATTGAAATTTTTCCTGAGATATGCATCGAACTATCTAGGAGCCCTTTTATCAAAGGACAGAGTGCCGCATCCTGGTTTTCATCCTGAGTTCCCCTCAGGGTGCACTGTCTGTAGCTGACTTCTGTGGGTTGAGACTTAACCCTTGTATAACTGGTTGATGAGTGAGGTGCTGTTCCTTTTTTGTCCACAATCTCAACTTTCCCTCTACTTAGTACATCTTTTCTCTCTCCACACTTCTAGCCCTACAGTCAAAATCCTCCCCATCTTTCAACCCCTTTCCTCTCAGCTGTCAACCCCGTCAGGAAGGCTTCCTCTTTATCCTCCACCCCTCAACCTTTAGAGCTACCTGGGCAATTTCCGTGGTCCCACAGGGCATTGCTGATATTTGGGCCCACATCTAACAGCAGAGTTTAGATTCTTACCTGGCTGGAACTGTGCTGTCTTCGTATTTGGATAACCCACAGACCCAAACACTGCAGGGACTCAATAAATATTTTAGTAAATGAGTGAAAGAATATACGAGGCTTCTGGATTATAAACCCACAGATCCTAGATTCTGACCCCCCCCTCCCCGCAGGACTCATCATCAGACAACATACAATATTTCAATCAGTGACCTCTTCCAGGGAATGAAGGTTGGCCAAAGGCCAAACAAGGAATTGCAATTAACAAACTCATGAATATCTTGTTGACATTTCAAACAAGCTCATAGCTTGGTTTCTGTATCTAAAGGATTGTGCTTTATTTATAGACCACTAATGACTATTAATAAGTGGAACTGTGGTTGATTTTCACAAATGTTACAATCGGAGAACAAACTCAATCCACCTTGTTGTATGGAAATTACTCTGATTAAAGCATAATGACTAACTAAAGAGTTATTTGTCTATTCAACTGCAGGGCAGAGAAGGGTAATGAGTTTACTGGCTCAGGCTCCATTCTTCTAGGAGTCAGTAGGAGGGAACTTTCGGTCTTCAGACACAATGGTCCAATTGTTGAGAAGTCTCAGCTGACTTCCCAAGAATCCACTTCGCTGGACCTTCTCCCTATAGGAACAGGAGGTTGATCATCCTTGTGTTTCGCTCACATCCATCTCAGAGCCTTGAACTTAGTGGGTGTTTAAGAAATGTAGGAAAGAATTCCAGAATCTTATATTCTCCCCCCCCCCCATTTAATTGGATCAAGCATTTACTATGTCCATACTGAGTATTATGGTCTAGGGATACAGAGAGTAACAGGATATGTGTTCCTTGCCTTAAAAAGTTTACAGTCTCATATGGGAACAGACAGATAAACACACGGTGGTATGTAACTCAGTGAGGTAAATGCTAGGACTGTTCAGGACCTCATAACGGTGGGCATTCCTCACTGTATCTTGTCCATAACTTTAATAAGACCTCCAACTGCTCTGTACTACAGTTTGTTTTCTCATTTGTTTCCCCCACTACACCAGGAGCAACTTGAGGGCAGAGAACGTACCCTATGTAATAGGCTTTCCCTAAGAGTTGAATGAATGGATAAATGAATGGGAATGTTACAGAGCTCTGGCACCGCAAGCTCACAATGCCTGCAGGGCATGGAAGGAGCAGAACAGCCCTCCTAGAAGTCTGCCAGGGATTGTGTGTTGGGGGCGGGGTGGTCTATCAAGGAAGCATGCTTGGTCTTACAAGGAAGCTTCAGGGCCCACTGAGAAGTGGGCATGACCACTAGCTTGCCGTAAGGCATGTGCCTCCAGACTGGAAGTCCTGGCCTGAAATGACTCCCTGTAAATTAACATACCAACATCCTAGGGACTCTGTGTCAGCTGTGACATGAATTGGTTTCCCTGAAGACCCTCCACTTCTGACTCTGATCAGGTCAAATATCCAGGCTGGCAAAGCTAAGGACTAGGTTTTGGACCCAGAAGAATCATAGGAGCTGGAATCGCTTATAGTTCATCTTACATTGTTGCCTGAAGAAGAAAACCATTTGCAATAGGAAGGAATGAGGTCAACGAACAAAGAAAAGAAGAATCAAGAGTTGTTGCCTCCCTGATAACATTGTTCCTGGATCTACGTGTGTCTGAAAATAGCTATCCTCTGGATTCTTCAGTTATGGCAACCAATACATTCCTTCTCCTCCTTTTTTTAGTTTGATTTTCTGTCTTCTTTGACTTCTTAGAAAATACCAGTAAAGGACCAGTGCTTTGGATTGAGACAAATCTGGTTTCAAACTCTGACCACTGCATTGTTGACTCTCTCTATTACAGCAGGTCAGCCTCTTACCTTAGCTAAATACACCAAGTGAAAAATGATTCAGGCCTGAAGTGAGGTGGTGGCAGAGGACAGAAAGAAGGAGCTAGATTTGAGTGCCTTTAAGGAGTTAGAATTGACAGAACATGGGGTAGTTTATTATATGTGTGAGAGTAAAAGGGTGGGGGGAGGACTTGAGAAGAAGTCTTGGCTTGAGTGACTGGTGGACAGAGTGCCCAGGGCCACTAACTCCATGGGCGTGCTTCTTTTTGTTTTTAAATTGAAGTACAGTTGATTTACAATGTTGTGTTAATTTCTGCTGTACAGCAAAGTGATTCAGATACACACACACACACACACACACACGCACACATATATATATGCACAATCTTTTTTGTATTCTCTTCCATTATGGTTTATCACAGGATATTGACTATATTTCCCAGTGCTATACAGTAGGACCTTGTTGTTTGTACATTCTATATATAAGAGTTTGCATCTGCTAACCCCAGACTCCCAGTCCATCCCTCCCCAACCCCCCTTCCTCCTTGGCAACCACAAGTCTGTTCTCTATGTCCGTGAGTTTGTTTCTGTTTCATAGATAAGTTCATTTGTGTTATATTTTAGATTCCACGTATAAGTGATATCATATGGTATTTGTCTTTCTCTTCCTGACTTACTTCACTTAGTATGATAATCTCTAGGTCCATCCCTGTGGCCGCAAATGGCATTAGTTCTTTTTTTTTATGGCTGAGTAGTATTCTATTGTATACATGTACCACATCTTCTTTATCCATTCATCTATTGATAAACATTTAGGTTATTGTGAATAGTGCTCCTATCAACATAGGGGTACATGTATCTTTTTGAATTATAGTTTTGTCATGGGCATGTTTCATATACTCCTGATCGGTCCTGTTGTGACAAACTTCCAGATGAGCTACTTTGCTCCTTCCATTCTCTAAACTCTTGAAGAGTCAGAGTTCTGGAAGGCCCATGACACTCTTGCTCTTTTTTTTCATTCGTTCAACTCTTATTGAATGCCTACTGGGTACTGGTTTGAGCTCCTACCAGGACACAGAACCGATTAAGGCACATTCTCTGCCTTCAAGTAACTCACAGAGTAGTGGAGTCAACTGATGAGAAGACAATAAACTCCAATAACAGAGAAGGTGAAGGTCGTAATTAAAGTCACAGGGCCTCACACTTGGTTTAATGCTCTGCTATTGCTGTCTTGAAATTCCTAAAAGTTTTTGAATGAGCAGCCCTACATTTTCATTTTGCACCAGACCCCACACATTATGGAGCCAGTTCTGGTGTACCATTCACTTGGAAAGGGCATGATGGCAGAAGAACAGTTTAGGGGTGAAAGATACTGGATTTGGTTTGGAAGTTTAAAGGTTAGAGGTTGACAGGAGTGGTCCAGGATGGCTGAGTGAGGAGAAAGGGCAGCAGTGGGAGTGGTCAGACTTCTAGAGCTTGAGGGGCAAGTGTTGTGAATTTCATGTGGGCCAAGAGGATGTGGAGTCCCTGAGCTGTTGTCTTGGAAACACGGGGATCACAACCCCTGTGGCTCCTGAGGGTGCTTCCTCCAGTTTCTGAAGACTCCATGGACACGTAACCAGACATGCTTATGGGAGACATATCAAGAGACTGAGGACAAAAACAAGGCAGCTTTCTGGATGAAGGTTTATAGAATGAAGGTGAATAGTCTCAATATCTTGCTCATACAGATGCTGTGAAAAGAACAGAAATTACTGCTCTTAATCTGCTGCTGTATTCCTTGGCAGATAATATTTTGTTTGTTTTTGTTCCAGCAATTTGACAGTTTGACTGTGGATAATATATCTCTCTGGCAGCAGGGCTGGAAGCAGTCCTATGCAGCTCATGGGGGAGTGTCCAATATTTTATCTTGAGAATTTTTTTAAAAAACCTTTTGACTGATTTAATTTGATGTGAGCCAGAATATTCTGAAGCATAGTGCAAAGGGTCCTGGCTTTGAAGTCAGACATCTCAGGTTCAAATTCAAGTTCCACCAGTTGCAAGCTGAGTGAGCTTGGGCAAATTTCAGAGCATGTTTCCTTACCTGTGAAAAATACACACCTTGTGGGTCATGTGAGGTTTGGAAGTGAGAGTGGCTGGATTTTGAATGGCTGACAAAGCTGGGGAAGATTTTAAGTGACCTTAAAAATCTTAGAGAACCCTTAACAGAGAAGGGCTTGCTTAGAGGTGGCCAAACTGATTCAGTAACCATTTCCTCCAGTAGCCTAAACAGTAGAAGCTTGGAGGGTGCATTGTGGGAGAATCTTGGAGGGGAATTTGTAGGCATAGAGGATGCAGAGGGGAGGGTCAGGGTGCCTTTATCCTACCTCAGCCAGGTGACGAGCACCCCGAAAGAATGACTTAGCAAGATTGGGGGTACCAAAGAGGAGGGGAGACCCTCATTTCACTCCCTGCACTACTGGCAGAGTGTGGCTTGAGAGAGTTCTTGGGAGACCCTCATAAGTCACCTGAAGCTCAAGGGACCGGGAAACTGCTGGCTGGAGAGAGGGCAGCTGAGGGAGGGATTTTCACCTCACATGATGGCCAAGGGTTAGTGAGCTTCCTTGTGGGCTATGAGGATGCCCCAGGAGGTGACCAGGCAAGAGCTGTCTTGAAAAGACTACAGCAAGAGAGCTATTTTCTGAAAGGGGAGTCCCTTGAACACCCTAATGCTTTATCATTGAAGCAAGAGCTTAGGATGTTTGCAAGCGGTCAGGTAAAGAGGACATCATCCGCATCAGGAAATGAGATGGTGCACAAGTCCTCATCTGTGTGTTGAACACTCTCTGAAAAAGGGGCAGGACTTGGACTCCTGCATTGAGAAGGAACTGACAACAAAAGGAGATTTACCAATGGTCCCATCTAAGGTAGAAAGGTATTTGCCTATGTTTCCTCTAATTCCTCCTTCCTGATCTGACCTTAGGGAGGTTTGAAAGTGGAGGGGATCAAAGTAAATTTTTTAAAATATCAGAACTTGGACCTAAACTTGGAGGTTGGGTGCAGGGAGGTAGAAGAAAGGGTATAAGTGAAATAACACTTAAGTTGCACTAAAGATTTTATTTAAATTGGACTTGACATTTTTCATTTTACTTTTAACTGTGGAAAATTTCAAACATACACAAAAGTAGAGTGAAGAGTATAATAAGCTCTCAAGTATCTATTTCCCAGCTTCAATAATAATCAATTTGTGGCCAATCTTGTTTCATTTATAATCCTAAGTACTCCCCATCTCCTGTATTATTTTGAAGCAAATCCTAGACATCATACCATTTCATCTTATAGTTTTCAAGTATGTCTAAGGTATAAGAACACTGTATTTAAACATTGCGACAATATCATTATTATACCCAAATAGTTGAAATAATTCCCTAATGTCATCAAATATCCAATCAGTGTTTAAATTTCCTCATCCATCTCATAATATTTTTTATAGTGAGTTTGTTTGAATTAGGATCCAAAGTTCATACATTGCATTTGGCTTACTGGTCTCTGTATTGGTTTCCTAGGTCTGCTGAAACAAAGTACCACAAACTGGGTAGCTATAACAACAGAAATTTATTCCCTCATAGTTCTGGAGGCCAGAAGTTCAAATTCAAAATGTTAGCAGGGCCCTGCTCCCTTTGAAGCGTTTAGGGGAGGATCCTTCCTTGCCTCTTCCAGTTTCTGGTAGCCCCAGGCTTTCCTTGGCTTTGGCAGTTTAACTTCAATCTACCTCTATCTTTGTGTGCCTTTCTTCCCTCTGTGGGTGTCTGTCTTTGTGTCTCTTCTCATAAGGATACAGTCATATTGGATTAAAATGACCACATCTTAACTTGATTACACTGTAAAGAACCTATTTCTAAACAAAGTCACTTTCACAGGTACCAGGGGTTAGGACTTCAACATGTTTTTTGGGAGACACAAATTAACCCATAATAGTCTTTTAAGATGTTTTAATCTATTGATTTCCCATCCCTCTTTTTCTCCCCCCTTGAAATTTTTCTGAATTTCTCACATTCCAAATTTTCCTATACATTCCCACAGTGTCATTTAGCACATTTCTCTATAAACTACTTTTTATTTTATTTAATTTATTCATTTATTTATTTATTTTTGGCTGTGTTGGGTCTTTGTTGCTGCACGTGGGCTTTCTCTAGTTGCGTTGAGTGGGGGCTACTCTTCGTTGTTGTGCGCGGGCTTCTCACTCTGGCAGCTTCTCTTGTTGAGGAGCATGGGCTCTAGGCGCGCGGGCTTCAGTAGTTGCAGAACGTGGGCTCAGTAGTTGTGGCTCGTGGGCTCTAGAGCACAGGCTTAGTAGTTGTGGCTCATGAGCTTAGTTTCTCTGTGGCATGTGGGATCTTGCCGGACCAGGGATTGAACCCGTGTCCCCTGCATTGGCAGGCAGATTCTTAACCACTGCACCACCAGGGAAGTCCCTAAACTAGTTTTTAGATCTAGAAGCTTGATCTGATACAAGTTTGATTCTTCCCAAGAAGTGTTGTATTGCAAATGTTGTATTCTTCCATCAGGTGCCATGTAACTTTTTGTTTGGACTGGACTTTTCAATGTTGGAAAATAAGAATTTTATTATGTGAAAGAAACTAACAAAGTGTAGAATTTGCCAGTAATGTCATCCAGAGGCTGGGAAGGAAGTTCTGATATGGAGTGTGAGAGAAGTGGTACAAAAGAAGGGTAGCAGTGGCCTTGCCACATTGGACCAAGGTTCTCACCTCAACTCTGTCATAATCTATATGAGTGCTCTTGGGTAAATCCAGGCAATTCTGTGTTTTTGTCCTCATTTGCAAAATGACAGAGTAGCATAATTTCCATTCTAAAAATTAAATGCCTTATCAAAAAGCCTGTAACAGATCCTCGCTCTGAACAAGCCTCATGGTAGACTAGGAAACTTGAATAGTCACCTTAGACATACACCACCACTTCCCCATTAAAATATGGGTCTTCCTCATGCCTGACAATTTCTCTACCCTCTTTCTAGGATGACTCAGATCTCCACTTCAGGTTGGTAGTGATGCCAAGACCTGGGAAGAAGAGGAGGTAAATATCCCACATAATGATCTAGTCTGAATGCTAAAAATTGATTTCTAAAGCCTTTTTTAAAATTTATTTAATAAACACCTGTTACATTTATTTTCTTCCAACCATGGTTCAAAGGTTTTACAAATATTAACTAATTTAATTCTTACAATTACGCTCTGAGATAGGTACTAATTCTAATTTTACAGATATGGAAGATAGGTACTAATTCTAATTTTACAGATGTGGAAACTGAGACACATAGATTTTTAACATGTAAAGTCACACAGCTAAGGTCAAAGTACACTTAAAAACAGTTTAAAATATCTCATATAAATATAAAGTGTATATGTATCAAAATTGGACTCATTAATGAGAAGAACAGCAGGATGGTAAATGTAGTTCAAAGAGCATTTGGAGAAGAGTTATTTATATAAGTAGTTGGGAAAGCCCAGCTAAAGTAAGTTTGCTAAATTACAGACAAAGCTGGTTAATGTCTTACAGGGCAATAAAACTGTAACCTTTGGAGTTATCTTCTATAAGACAGAAATTGTTTGCATCTCTGCTGACGATTTGTAAGTTAGCACATAACACAGAGAGTCTGGGTTTTAATAAATAAAAAATAGTGCTTCAAACAATGGTTGTTCTCCTAAAGAATTAAATAGTCCTCTGGTCTCCTGTTAGATGAGGCTCCAGTGTCATATCAAAAAGTGGTGCATTTCTCCTTATGTCTCAGTTCCAAGTTTTGGATTCAAACCCAGCAGTTTGGTTATTAGAGCTCAAATTGGAACCACTGCATTATATTGCATTTCTAAATGACAGGATTCCCCTCCTCAGTTAAGTCATGGCCAATAAGAAAATGTATGATATAAAAAAGAACACTATTTTGTTTTTATAATCTTAGTATTGTAAAAGCACATTCATGTCCAAAGACCTGCATTTTTAAGAAAACTCCTTTCTCTGGTGATTCTTCTTTCTTTTCCATTGGGAGGGGAAATGTAGGAGGGAGGTGGGAAAAATCTGTTCCTGGGAAGATTAACCATTCTCTAAATTCATGTTGACCTCTGACTGGAATAGAAGCTGGTTGTCTTGGAAGAAAATCTGGGGACAGAGAATCTACCTAAGGGTCCCTCATGCCTGTCAAAGTTATCCCCTTCTATCTAGAGAAATGGACACTGACCTTTGGTTTCTTAAAAATATTTATTGTGATTATAACATTGCATAAACAACAAATTGATAACTATTATATAAAAGTATCTTGTTGGCTGAAGTTTGACTGTGGGAGTGATGGTAGCTGATGTGAGTGTAGAGTGGTGTACTAGATAACAGTGAGTTATTTAGTTGTGAGGAAAAGAGGTCCACTGAGTACCTTTCAATATGTTCCATTCCCTAGAGATTTTTTTAAACCCAGACTCCTTAGTGAGCTGTCCTTTATCAGCTTAGTTGTTTAATTCCTGCTGCCCTTTTATTGATTCTGGGCATGAGTTATCTTCATAAGAGTTGATTTCTGTCAATTTCTTCTCACTCACTGTTACTGGGACTCTATTTAAGATCTTCCATTTCTCTGGGCTTATTTGGGACCCACCACCAATTTCATGGAATAATTATCCCTTTCTTGACTTCTCTGTTGCTAAGTACCTAACACAGAAAGGGAAGTGTGCTGTATCTCAACAAGGGGGTAAGTCACCACTATTCATTGTCATATCTTCTGGGGACCTTGATTTCATATTACAATTTAGTCATATTATTATTACATATTATTATCAATATTATTACTTATTATAATTATTATAATTATTATTATTACATATTTTACAATTTAGTCTTGAAAATGTTTCCTGACAGAAGTGCAGATAGACAAAAAGATGACTTGATCCATTTGTAGAGGCCTGAAAACCAAGGACATAGAAGAAATTAAAGTTAACTTAAGAGGGAAAAAAATGAATAGTAGGTGAAGAAAGTATTTGAGGAAAAAATGTAAAAGATGAAATACTGTAATCATGGGCACAAGTTAAGTTATAGGACTCTAAGCAAAAATACAGAAAATGTTCTCTGTCACTTAGTAAATAGGTAGCAGTGGTAGAGCTGTATTGTTTGTAAAAAAACAAGCAAAAGGTGAGCATGAGCCATTCTTCTTGCCTTGACTTGTGCTCACTCTATTTATTTCTCATTTTATTCATTTTTCATTTATTAATTCATCATATGTTGGGCATTCGGGTATAGTGCTAAATTCAGAAGGTAGTGATGACCCTTCTGCCCTCAGAGAGTTCATGGTTTGCTCCTTCTCACTGAATTTTTCAGTTTGTCCGTACACGGTAGAAAATAATTATCTAGGAATTGGTCAACCTATATTTAAAACAGATAACCAACAAGGACCTACTGTATAGCACAGGGAACTCTACTCAATATTCTGTAATAACCTAAATGGGAAAAGAATTTGAAAAAAAATAGATACATGTATATGTATAACTGAATCACTTTGCTGTACACCTGAAACTAACACAACATTATTAATCAACTGTACTCTAATACAAAATAAAAATTAAAAAAAAAGTATTGGTCAACAAAATCCTATTATCAGGCTCAGTAATTTTGCTGAAGTATTACTTCAGCAAAGTAATACTGTATATATGTGTATCTATGAGTACATAGATATACATATATATATGTGCACACATATTTATAATGCATAAATATACATTTATAACATATAGTGCTTTATAAAGTTGTAACCTTGCAATGAATTGAATTTTTATTGAATTATTGATTATTGTTCCCATTTTCTCCCCATTAATTCACTCTGTTAATCTCCTGTGATATGACCATTGAGAGGTCATGACTCATTTCCTGGTTGTCAGATGCAATGACCTTCTCCAGTTTTCTACTGTCCTTGAATAGGGGACATGTTCTCTGAAATGTTTTCGGAGGATTTGACAGTGTTGACTACCCGTCCTTCCTAACCCCTCTTCTCCCTTCCTTGCATTCCTATCCTGGGCAGGATCGTGGGCTTTAGCATCAGGCCAAACACACTTTGAGTCCTTGCTCTGTCACTTTCTGACTTTATGACCAAGGAAGCAGTCACTTCATCTCTTGTGCTTCCGTTTGCTCATCCATCCAGTAAGAATGACATTACTGCCTATGTCACAGGGCTTCAGAGCGTGAGGATGAAATGAGATAACATATATGAACAATATAGTGAGACCTCTGGCTCAGTCTTCTTTCTTCCCTCCAAGTGCGTCCTTTGTCTAGGTCCTTGAATTTGAACCTCAGTCATCTCAGCCAACACCCTGTCTTTCAGATCCCATCTTTTCCTGTGGCTTTGTTGCCCGCCCCCATATGAATGAGAATGACTCTCCAATCATTATCTCTAATTCTAACCTCTATCCCAAGAGTCAGTCCCACCTCACTACCCAGAGTGCTCAAAGATAAGGGCACAACCTCCATTTTTCAGAAACAATGTAGGAGAGTGTTAGGGTTTCACCCCCATTGTACAATGATGGAGGAGGGGAAACCAGGCTGAGTATGATGGGCTAAAGCTAGGGTGGCCATCTGTCCCAGTTGCTCAGACCAATCCTGGATAATGCATGCTGTCCCAGTGTCCTGGGAGAATAAATTATTTGGCCACCTTAGTTAAGAGGCTAATGTTTGAACATAAATTGCTGGTTGAGTCACTCATTTACTTGCTTATTCATTTGGTCTTTTACTCCTCAAATATTGAGCTTTTCCTCTGGGTCAGGCCCTGGGGCCAGAGAACTGAATGACATGTAATCCCCACTTAAGAAATTCACAGTCCAGTGGATGGGACATATAGTAAGGCAATGATTATAGAATAGTGTGATCAGTGCCGTGACAGGGCTTAACCCAGAATGCCACAGGAATGTGAAAGAAGGAGAAACAGACAGACAGACACAGCCTGAGGGGTCTGTGAGGGGACCAAAGGGTACTGATGGACCTGGGGAGGGGACAGAAAAGAGGTCCCAGGAAAACAACGGCATTATGAGGTGAATATACTAGAGTACAGGTTTAGGGAAGGGAGATGGGAGAAACAATTCGGGCATTTACAGAAACTGGGGTTTTACCTAAATCACAGCCCAGGCTGCAGAGAATCCCTTAGCAAAAGAAAAAGATTGCCACAACTCCAGGGATGCTTCTTTCCCTTTACAAGGCTCTTCACTTCCTCCTGCTTGATAGCAATGTCCCAAAGAGCTGTCTTATAAAGAGAAGTTTAAAAATGGCCTTCCAATTAAGACATAATTTCCACACCATTTGGAATTTTTTCTTAATTTTTAATGTTGTTTGTCATCTAAGGGATTTTATTTTGCCAGTTTTCTCTTCAGAGGGAATAGGTGCAGCAAAATGTCTTCAGCCATCCCTGGCGATGTTTGGGGGATGGGGTAACGAATGAGGTTTTGCTCTCCAAATTGGCCACTATCTCACATGTGGGTAGAACCCCCTGAAGTGGTGCTTTAGAGGCCATTAGTCAGCTCTGCTCCAACAGCCTCCATGCCCACCACACCGCAGACAGGACTTGCGTTAGCTGCCTCCAGCCACAAAGAAGCCTGGGGAAATGTTTGAGAAATGCTTGAATTCCACTTAATGAGGATACGTGTAACTCGCCAGCTTTCAGTGGGCATGCAGTTTTCTTTACTGACATTTTGTGGGGTTTTGATCTTGCTGCTTTTACCAGACAGAATTCTTGATCTCAAACAGAACCTGAGTTAACGGGAGCAGAAAAAGAAAATTTATTGGAAGGATATTGGGTAGATCACAAAATCTATAAGAAGGCTGGAGAACTACACTGAAAATTTGACAACCAAGGCCACACTCATGAGTCTGCTAAGGACACCACCTGACATAATGGCTAACAGCCAGCTAGTCTGTGCCATTGGATTGCCCTGCCCCAGAAACTCACCCCTGTACTTCTGGACCCTTGGCTCCCTCAGGGCCCCAGTGAACTCTCTCTAATTCTCCCTGTGCCCTTGTGGCACTGCCAACTCAGCTCAGACAGGATCATCTGACTGACTGAGCCTGGACTGCTCATGTTGTAGTTGTAAGCAGGCTGGTAGAAGAAAGATTTTCTCTTCCTTAGGATGTATCGCCCACCTGTCTTGGGATTTCTCCCCCAAATAGGGCTGTCTGTGATGTAGTAAAAAGAAAGAGAAAAACCAAAAAAAGATAATCCAGATGTGTTACTGACCAAAATATGAAAGGTAAGACAATAAGCCGTCCAGAAGACAATTTGTAAAGGTTTCTTCATGACCCTGGAGTAGATAAAGATTCCAAAATAGGACACAACAAGAAGTAACCATAAGAATAGGTTGATAAGTTGGACTTCAATAAAATTAAGAACTTCTATTCACCAAAAGACATTATAATGAGACTGAAAAGATAAGCCACAAAGAAGGAGAAGTAGAAGATATTTGAGATATTTGCTATATATGTGCCATATATATAATACATATATAGTATATATGTATATGGCAAATATCATCCATCTATCTATCTATCTAACATATGTAAAGAACAAATAAAAGAGAGACAAACAATTTTTTTTAATGGGCAAAGACTTGAACAGGAACTTCACAGAAGAGGATGTCCAAGTGCCCAGTAACATATAAAAAGGCGCTCAACCTCATTAGTCATCAGAGGAATGTGAGTTCAAACCACAATGAGATACCACAATATATATCAAAATGGTTAAAATAAAAAAGACTGAGAGTAGTGGGTGTTGTTGAGGATGCTGAGAAATTGGAACACTCATATATTGCCGATGGGATTGATACAACCATGTTGAAAAACAGTTGGCAGAATCTAACATTCACCTACCTTATGACTCAGCAATTTCACTCTCAGGTGTAGAGCTGATGTGTACAGATGTCCACCAAAAGACAAGTGCACGAATGATCGCAGCAGCTTTAGCAGCAATATTCATAATAGCCCCAAACTGGAAACAACCTAATAATGTCCATCAACAAAACATAAAAATACAATTTGGTGTATTCATACAATAGAATACTGCTTGGCAACAGCTACCCACACGACATGAGTTAATCTTACAGACATGATAGTAAGCCACATACAAAAAAAAGCCAGAAACACAAGAGTATACACTATATAATTTCAGTGATGTGATTTTCAAAAAACAAGTGAAACTGTTCTATAGTGATGGAGGTCAGAAAAGTAGTTCCCTTTGGGGTATTTGAGAGAGGCCAAAGGGAAATTTCTAGTGTCTTGGAAACATTTGCTATCTTGATCTTGACTGTGCACTTGAGACTTGTGCACTTTATTGTATGTTAGTTACACTCCCATAAAAATATTTTTAAAAATTGGCTCACAAAAATGGCAAATGCTCTGTATGGTTTTTGTCAAATAAATATGTCCATATTGTAATAATTAAAATAGGACAGAAAAATCTATACTGAAAATTGACAGTCTCTTATCCCAACTCTCCTTTTTTCTAGTACTAATGGCCAGATTTAATTTTTAAGACAATTTCTTCTTTTAATTCTTCTTCCATAACTATAAATAAGTGCTTACACTTTAATTTCTTGATTTATATACTTTAGATAAGATATATGGATTTTTCACTGTGAATAAAAGATTTGGATCACATACATAATTTCCTCCTTCACTCTACCTAATATTTTATAATTTCAATATTATTATCTCTTCTTGTATTATAACTTTAAATAATATAGTAAACTGTCATATCTTGTCCTGTCAGTATTTGACAGTATCTCTCTATTACCAATTTTATAAGATAAGGATAATAACAGCCTACAATTTCTTTTATACTTTCTCCCCAATTCTACCTCCTTCCATCAGCTCACCTTTTCTTTTTTATTGTCAAGGTTGCTAAGGTTTACATTGTGTCCTGCAATCACAAGCAAGTCTTCTGTGCTTTGTTCACAGACAGACACTAAACATTAAGCAATAAACATTATTAATATTATTACTACTAGCACAGGGAACTATAGCTTATTATCTTGTAACAACTTTTAATGGAGTATAATCTGTAAAAATATTAAATCATAATGCGGTACACCTGAAACTAATATATTCTTATAAATCAGCTATACTTCAATTAAAGTTTTTCAAAAATATTACTACATAAATATTGAACTTTGATGGTCCAAGTAGTGGGCTAGAATTTTATTTCCTTCTCTATAGGTTCAATGCAATAATCACTATTGCATTAGATGAAGGATGAAGGATTATTAGATGAAGGATACTTCTAGCATTAAGGTAAAAACAAATGATTACACACTATCAATCACTTTAAAACATGCCTTCTTATTCAGAGACTTAAGAGCTAAAAAAAACAGTGTGTCCTCTTCTATACCCAATTGACAATGAAGACACACATATAGGATAATCAGAAGACAAATTGCCATTCAATAAGAGCAAAATTGGGAGCACAGCAAACACAAGTCTGTAGCAATCCTGAAATCCTGTTGGTAGGTGCTGCATGGGATCAGACTCCTGGGGGGTGAGTATGTTTCTGATCCTGTGCTTAGGGAGGAATTCCCAGCCACTTTTCTCTGAGGTTCTTTCCCTTCCCCTGTCCTTCTTGGCCACATTTGAAGTGGGCATTGGAGAATATGTCCTCCTTATTCTTTCAGCAGCTTTCTCAACCCACTTCCTTCTACAGAATATTGGAAGCCCAAGCATTGATTTAGGTCTTTAGCAACTTTTAATATTTTGATCTAGCACATTTTGCGGAAGGGGGAAATAAACACAGCTCTCTCAAGAATTTAGTCAGTTTCTTACCTATTTGATTCTAATTAGCATTGTATGCCAATACCTACACCCAAAATTTAAAAAAAAAAGTTTTCTCCTACCTCGTCCCCCCTGTCTCTTTCTCTTTCTCTCTCTCAATTTATGGGTGGGTATCTTGAATCTATCAGGCTTAGGTGGGGAAATCTTACTCTTGTCATCTTCTCTTTGAGTCATTTTGACCAACTGAAAGGATTTACTGGTATCACAGTCTTGACTGGGTATTTGCTGTCAGACATAATCCATTCAGAGGTTAACAATGGGTATGACAACCATATGTTTTGATTTGCCTCTCTCTTTTAAGCTGCTTGTTCTCCTCTTTGCCTGGAGGTCTTTGTCTTTCTGTTTGTTCCAACAGGAAACCTGACTAGGAGCTCTGAATGTGGTGGAGGATGATGGCCATTCCTACTTCACTTTAGGAATTCCCTATCATTCCCAAAGGGATTGACAAATCAAGAGATATAATAAAACATTATTAAGAATACTTGAAATTCTGCACCCAGAGCAGTAAAGTTGATGGGAATGATACATGGCATGTGTGTTTATGGTCATAGTAGCAGTAAAAATGCCACCTCAGATGTGGTCCCTGTTTCTCTGTGTTTCAGCAGGAGTCCTGGTTGACCTCTGATTTGGGGCAGACAAGGTGGCAGAAGGGATAAAGACAGGTCAATAAGCTGAAGGATGGTTTGGCACTCTGGTAGTCCAATACAACCCCGCAAGAGAGAAAAGACATTGTGATACAGTGGTTCTATACCAGGAACAACAGACCAGAGAGAGTGGTAGAATTTACACATTCTTGACACTGAAAAGAGACCCACTGTTTAGGGATAGCCTGGTGAGGATCCGTGCTAGTTTGTCAGACAACCAGAGACTGGATGTGGTGGATGGGGACCCATCAAGGTATGGTGGTACATCACAGTAATCTCTCCACTCAGGAACCAGTGGGAGGAAATCTGTCTGCCGTGGGACACTGCCTTTGAAACCCAAGACAGAATTTATAGGCAGTATCCTAATGGGACCAAAACACAACCCCAGGGCCAGACAGAGGGAGGTGAGTTGAGAGTGGAGGGCAGTGATGGGACTGGTCACTCTTGGAGGTGGGGGAGGCAGTGATCTATAAGCTGGGGGGTTTCAGACTCTCTTTTGTGGAACTATGTCCAGAGGGAGCAGTATTTGAGTCCATGGGACATGGCCAGTACTTGTCCAGTGAGGAAAAGGGTATTGTTGAGGAACAGATGGTACTTATCTCTAAGCAGGGGTTGATCCATTTCCTGAGGGAGAGGAAAAAACATCCACTCCCCACTGGGGGTACTGGGAAATCCACCCCGCCTCTCAGGGATGTGTGACAGCATGGCCGGGGGTGGGTGGGGGTCTCTCAGGGCCATAAACTGCCTCGTGTGTGGGAAGCAATGGAATAGACTCTTGTTCCCCACCTGTGGTGGAAGAGGCTGTGTGTCAGCCCCTATACCATCACTTGAGTGTGGTTGGATGGGATCGTCACTGTCAGGACAGAAGAGAGGAAGAGAGTGATTTGGGGTTGGGCAGCCTGGTTCCAATTCCAGTTTCAGGCCTTTCTGGTTCGGTGGCTTTGGGCACGAAGCTGAGGTCCTCTTGGCTTCCTGTTCTCCACCAGTGAAAAGCAGATAATAATATTAGTATCTAAATCATTTCACAATACATACGTGTATCAAATCATCACATTGTACACCTTAAACTTACACAGTGTTATATGTCAATTATATCTCAATAAAGCTAGAAAAAAATAACAGTACTTACATCCTCAGGCTGTAATGAAGGTTAAACGAGGCAGTCAATGCAAAGTTCTTGGTACAATGCCTACCACATAGTAAATACAAATTAAATGTTAGCTTTTATTAATATTTACCCCCCTACCTCCTGGAGCTGTGTATATCCTAGGCTAAAGCAGTGAAAGGGTGCTGTTTGTAATTCAATTCAAAGCTGTAAAGGAGACAGTTACTCTCTTGGTAGTAAGGCAGGTCGAGATGTCATGGTTTTTCAGATGTGCCACTGACTCACTAAGATAGCCTCCCTCCATTCCTCTCTCCCACTCTCCCCTTACCTGGCAGAGGAACTAGTAGGGGCAGAGAATGGCTAACAGCCCTTTCTGGGGTCTGTGGTATAATTGGAGGTGGGAGCTGGATGGAGGGGTTGGAGAAGGGGTTTGGGACTGGAGAGCTGTGGGACAAGGGAAATGACCCAAGGAAAGGATTCATGAGCGTACTGAGTATTTGACATCTGAAGGGGTGGCCACCATGCCTGTGGGGAGGCTCTGAGCCTGTGAATAGCACACTGAGGCAAACTGCCTCTGCCAGGGGCAGTACTCAGAGGAATAGTATCCAGAGGAACAGTACCCAGAGGAACAACACTCAGACGGACAGTACTCAGAGAACAGTACTTAGAGGAATGGTACCCAGAGGAGCAGCACTCAGGGGAACAGCACTCAGACGAACAGTACTCAGAGGAATACTACCCAGAGGAACAGTACCCAGAGGATTAGACTTAGAAGAACAGTACTCAGAGGAATAGTACCCAGAGGAACAGCACTCAGAGGAACAGTACCAGATGCAGCCAACCTCTACCAGGGTGGTCCCCAGGTTCTGTCACCCTTGGGTCTCAGAATGCAGTGAGCTATATAACCTGTATGTGAAGGAAACCACTGATGGGACATTATCGTGGCTGTCACAGGACATGTTGATGTGGAGCGTGGGTTGGTGGCTGCTCTTCCTCCTCAGATTCCCCCAGCCACCTACAAGGATTCTTCATGGGTGGAAGGCAGGTTGCAAAGAACCTGTATGAGGCAACATAATATCTATTTAAGTTACTGGATCTATCTCCACTTCCTTGTACATGAAAGGAATGCTGAGTTAACACAGGGAAAAGTACAATCAAGGGAGCTTAACAGAGAGTGGAGACCAAGAAGGGGAGGGAAGCTTCACTTAGGAATGGGACGTGGGGAGAGAGCAGGGCAAGCAGGAGTGAAATGTGAGGTAGGCGGGGAGTCTCATGTCCTCACGGGGGTGTAGGCACCCACCATCTCTGTGTGTTTCCTGCCGGTTGTGCTTAGCAAACATGTTAGCTTCAGGGCCTAATTTCTGTAGCAGCTGAGCTGCCTGGAACCACTACTGCTATTTATTTTCTCTGAGCCTGTGTTTAAGGCATGATGAAAAATAACTTAACGGCCCAAGCACAACTGCCCCATATTGAGAGACCATTAAGATAAAGTCCTGCGTAAGTGGCCCTAATAAAAGAAATTCATCACAAGACATGGAGAAGAAGGTGTCTTTATTTACTAGGTGAATAACACCAGGCATCGTCAACGTCGCTTTTCAAGGCTCAGAAATTATCATTCATTCTCCAAATTACCAACCGCACAAAAATTACTAAATGGTGCGTTATCACTCCCTCTCAGCGAGAGAATGTCTTTGTTTAACATTTGATTACAAATGGCTTTCCTACGATTATCATCAATAAATCACAGGTAAGTGTAGACGTGGCTGGGACCGAGGCAGAAAGACTTCATGAGCTACTGGGAAAAGGAAAAACAAAAAGCGTGCACAAGCTGACACTTCAGGGAGGGCTGGATATCTAGGACTGACTTTTTTGGGGGCCTTGTGTGGGTATCTCAGAAGCAAAGCATGGACTGTGTCTATTCAAGGGAGGTGGGAGTTCTCTAGGGGTTTGATGATGTGCTTTGCAGTCCTACAGCATTTGGAGATGGAGTTTCACCTCCGAGGAAGAGAGTGTATGCAGAAAAAAGTACACAGAAGGGAGAGAGGTCTTTGTGCAAGAAAGAGGGGACCTGGTCATTAAGAATCTTTGAGAAGAGAGAAAATTAAAGCAATGGAATTATGATCTCTATTGTTAGGAAGGAGAGCAATTAGAGAATGTTCCATTATTTCATTCATTCCTTCATTCCTCCAGTCTTTCAGTCAGCAAATATTTATTGAAGTCCTACTATGTGCCAGGTACTGTTAAGGGGCTAATATGGGAAAGTAAAGAGACAGTCCTTGCCTTCATGAAGTTCATGCTTCTGGAGAGAAATAAACAAATGAGATAATGGTAGTTTTTAATAAGTGCTATGGAGAAAATAAACAGGTTAGGGATAAAGAGGAACTGGTGTATGGAGAGCTACTAATACTTTGGTTACAGTGCTCAGGGTTTCATGTCTCTGGAGAGGTATAATATTTGAAATGAGACCCTAAGGGTGAGAACAATGAATCTTCTGAAAGAACATTTCCAAGAAGGAGTCTGAGGACACAGAGAGATGAAAGTTTCTAGCAATAATCTAGACAAAGTGATCAGCTTTGGACTCAGGTCTAACAGTGTCACTCAAGTGTCAACAGGCTATTTGGGAGACAAAACTGAACGTGGAATGAAATGGAATGAATCCTTTAACTCCTCACCTGGATCTGTGCCTCCAACTGGAGTGCCCACTTGGCCACTGCTTTTTATCCAGGTTTCTCCAGACCTCCTTGGAACTGGGACGGTACCCACGTGGTCTCCCAGTGCAGGTATTTAATAGACGGGCTTCACCCTGATTCCGCAGTGCCTGCTGTTTGACTGGCTCTCTTGTAAACGTTTTGCTCCCAGGCCTGGTTCAGGTTGTGTGACAGACACTACCAACCAGGACACTAGCTAAGGGGAGACAGTTATTTTGCCGAATTAGCAAAATATACGCATCAAGGATCAAAAATGTCACTCTCTTCCCTTTTGCCACATACATTTATCTTAAGCCTCTGCTTCTATTTGTGAAAATTTGCCAAAGTGTAATTTTCTTTCTTAACAACTTCAGAGATTGTTGACAATGAATTGAGAACTACTGACATGTTAAAATTAAATGTGGCCTAAACTCTCTGGGAACTCTTGAGAATTTAAATCTGATGGATGTTGGGACTTCCCTGGCAGTCCGGTGGTTAAGGCTCGGCGCTTCCACTGCAGGGGTCACGGGTTTGATCCCTGGTCAGGGAACTAAGATCTCACATGCTGTGCAGCACGGCCAAAAAACAAACAAACAAACAAACAAACAAATAAATAAATCTGATGGGTGTTTATGAGAAAGACAAAGGAACAAGAGAGCTAGAAGGATGGAGAGGGAGATCCAAGACCCTACAAAGAGTGAAGGAAGGAAAGAACCAGACTGTGAAAAAGAAACAAAGGGAGGTGGCCACAGAGAAGTACAAAAACAGTACAAAAAGGGGTCAGGGTGGAGGGAAAAGAGATGGAGAGAGACAGAGCCAAGAATGGGGAAGGAGGGGGTGGGCAGCAGGGCTGCTGCCCTGTGAAGGGGACAGTGTGGAGATTAAGATCTCTATCTGAGCTTGTGGCTGGAGCGATTACAGTGTATTAGGGTCCTGTCAGTGTTGACAAACACTGCCCCAATTAGGAATTAGTTCCACAAGCCATCAGATATCGAGGCTGCTGTTGACCTGTAAATAGACGGGTCCTCCCTTCTGCCTCTCTTATTCAAATAGGAGCAGCTGTTTCCTAGAATAGCCCAGGAAGCCCAGCCCTCTAAAGCTCCTCCTACAGCAGTCCCCAGGGAACAGAAGTGAATATCAGTCACCTGGTATTCAAAAAGAAATTTTTTTTAAACACTGGTATTCTGGTAAATGCAAGTTCTTTCCCTAAGAATGCATGTTCAACAACCACAAGAGTTCATTCTCCCCACACTTCATCCAGCATCAATCACAAGACCCATCTTTTTACCACAGTTTCAGGGACGTGGAAGTACTGTCTAGGGGAGGTGCCTATTTCATGGCCAATAGTCAATAGGCAATTTTAAATTAATTGCCAAAGATTGGATCAAGAGGGCAGTTGAGCACACACTGCAGACTCATCCTTACCCAAATCTGAGGAAATTATAGAAAAAGGGTATAGTTCTTGGAAAAAACACCCACAACCAGAGTGGAAAATAAGAGGTTTCATGGATGCATCCAAAACTAGAGGGGAATCTCAGAGAGATGACAGGTAGGTGAAATCAGACAGAAGCAGGAAAAGTCTGCAGAAAAGCATGGCAGCAAAGGAGGGTGTGGCTGGTGGAGAGCCCCAAGCCTCCTGAGGCCTAGTCCTCAGAACAGGAGCGCTGCTGGGTCCAGAGTGGGAGCCTCACTTGGCAGGAGAAAAGTCTTCAACTCCCTACCCTTCTCTCTTCTGTCAAGGCAGGCAGCATGGGGAGGGTGGGCTTTTGCCCAGAGAGGAAGGACAGCACCTCAGGAGGTTGGTGCTCCCCGAGAGCCTCCAATATTCAAGAACCCAACTAACTGGGTCACACTGCCCAACATGTGTTCCATGCCTCTCCAATAACCTTTGGAGGCAGGCTTTCACCTATAGGCTAAAGGGAATTGAAAATACAGACATGAACACACAACCAAGATTCATTAAATATCTGAGGGAAGCCAAAACTATGAAAGTGAGTACCAAAATCAACAAGTGGATGAGCTGATATCAGGAACTTGGGCTAATTAAGAACAAAAAGAATAAGATGTTAGAATAAGGATAATTAAAATCATTAGAGAGGCATAAAGGATATTATATTCATGATAATCACCTAGAGACTTGGAAGTGAAAATTTTGATTTTTGAAATAAAAACTCAACAGACTGAATAATAGGATGGAGGCAGCTGAAGAACAAGTGAGTAAGCTTGAAGACCAAGCTGAGAAATTCTCCTGGAAAGCAAAAATATGAAATAAAAATTAAGATGCATGGCACATGTGCCAACACGCATCTAATGGAAATTGGGGGATAAGTCATTAGCATTAGCTCACAGCAAAGAAAAAACAAACAGAAACACAAGGATCAATTGATAAATCCGTAATTACAGTGAGAAACCTTAACTTACTATGCTCACAATCATTAGATGTCATAGAAAAAAAAAGAAATGAAATGAATTAAAGTATGTAGAGAAATAGAATGACAGAATTAACTGTATATCTTAACTTACTCCAACAGAGAAAACATATTTTTAAACACAAAAAAATCTTTCTTAAAAAGTGATCATGTTTTAGGTTATAAAAGAAATCTTGATAAACTCCAGAAAACAAAAAAATCATATGATTTGTATTTATTGATCACAAGGCAGTAGAAATATAAATTAATAACCAAAAGAAAGCTTTGTCCAGAAAAATTAAAAATCATGCTTCTAAATAATTTTGTAACAGAAAAGGAAGTAAAAAATGGTTATTACCAACTCTGCAAATGCACAAAATTAAGAACACACCTATCAAAGTCTATGGATTGGGCAGAGACAGAGGAGTAGGCATAGTACTACATGCATTTACTAGAACACAAAAAACATGAAAATCAATTAGCTAAGCTTTCAGTTTAAGAAACTAGAAAAATAATAAAGTGATCTCAAATAAATTAGGAAAAATAATTAGTAAAAATAAAAGCAGAAATTGTTAAATTACAATATCAAAAATAGAGGAGATGAATACAAACAGCAAAAAGATTAATAAAATATACAAATATTTGGCAAATCCTGTGGAGGAGGAAAAATAATTTTCCTTCTGCCCAGTTAAGGAAAACAGAGGGAAGGTAAAATAAACAACATAAATTTAAAAGGGATATGGCTACAGGTGTATAGAAATAAAATTATAAAGCAAAACTTTATACCAATGCATTAAAAATACTGTAGACAAAATTAAAAATGCTTGGGAAAATATAAATCATAAAAATTTGCTTAGAAAACAGAAAATCTGACTATAACATTAATCATAGAAGACTTTGAAAGAGTAATAAAACAATTACCTATTAAAAGGGCACCAGGTCCAGACAATGTTAAGGATTAGACTTACAAACTTTCAAGGAACAGATAATTTTCATGTCATATAAATTATTCAAAAACATTGGGAAGAAAAAAAGAGATATGGTAAGAAGCCACCCAATTGTTTTATCAGACTAGCAACGCTAATGACAAATAACTATTGTTCACTGCACAGCACACTCCCACTGGCCCATGCAAGGTCCCTCAATTTGTCATTTGTTCTCACTTTCATTTTTTTCCTTTGCCCTTCAACTCTGCTGCCTGCATCCTGTCCCCTCCCCAGCCCTTGTCATGGGTCAGTCAGCACTCTAGTATATTTGCAACCTTGTAAAAGTCTTTTGTATGCCTATGTTTTTAAATTCCGCAAATGACATGCTGTAAAATTTTAAAAAAAATTGTAGGGAAAGAAAAAACTATTGGCTTATCTCATATCAGAATTTAGACACAAAAGTCTATCACGACTACTTTTCCAGTACACACCCTGGTATATTACATGCACTATTATGCTCAGCTGTCCAAGACACAGTTCAGCAAAAATGTTGCAAAAAAAGTGCCCAATATTATCCAACTTTTTGTGTGTGTATCCTTGTAATATTGTAAATTACCCTTAAATTGCCAGAAGGCTACTCAAGAAACTGTTAGTAGTGGTTGCTTTGGGGCGGTGGAAATGGAATATTGGGTGGGGTGGGGTATTCGGGAATATTTCTTGTCACTTGTGTTCTTTAGAACTTTTTTTTCTTTTTAACCATGAGTGTGTTTACTTTTAAATTTTAGAAAGAAAAAACGGGGTGGGGGGATACAATGGTTTTTATTGTTCACTGATCTAAAGTCTGATTTCTAGAACCCTCTCCAAGACTTAATTATTCTTTCATTTGTGGGGTTGAGTCTCCCTAACTTGGAGAAAGAGACTTATTTTCTGGGATCCCAAGGAGCAGAGATAGGAGGAATGAGTGGAGACTGTAAGAAGAGAGAGATGTCAGCTCCCCTTGAGGAAACTTTCTTCAAATTACAGAGAGCCAAAGATAAAATGGACCTCCCTGTTTCTTTTTGAAACAATTTTTCCTGTCAGGCAGAAGTTGGATGAGGCCAGCTGGGAGCAGTCAGTTTAACCCTGAGGTTCCTAATTCTTTCCTTAAACCCGATTATTCTGATCTTAAAAAGTAGGTAAATATTTGTTTTGCCAGTTCTGTACGCTTGAAATTTCTTACTATACATACCCATATATATGACTACTCTGTGAAATTTAAAGTGCTACAAATCAAAGACACGTTATTTTAGCATATTAATCAGTAAGAGCCTTAATTCCCCATTTAATTCGTGCTTACATTACATTATTTGTAGGTTTTGAAAACATATAATTTTTTTTCTATCATAACCTTAAAATCCTTATAACAATCTTGTTAGGCAAACAGAATGAGTACCATGACCACTTTTTTGGAGTCAAGCCACTAAGCTGCTCGGTCAGGTTCACCCAGCCCAGTTCTGGCTAGTTTAGGGGGCCACCACATTCTTAACTCTAAACTCAGGGTTCACATAAATTGCATCATTAGGTCGCAATATGCAATCTCAGTCAACAGAATCAAACAGACTCACAAATATAATGAGTTGGTGGGATACTTGGAGCCAAAGAAAATCTGTTTTTGTTTGTTTATCCGTCTTCTTCCTGAATGATTTACCTGGGCGAATAAGGAGGGTTGTTGCCTAAGTTTTCTAGGCATTTCTTCGAAACAACGGTGGTTTACTTTGTACTGTGTAGACCTGCGCTGGCCAAGCTGCATTTCCGAGAGGCACGTGAGTCCCCGGGTCTGGTGAAAGCCAGGCTTTTTTGATCTACCCCTATAGTCCTGGAGGTTTCAGACAATCCCCGGCTCCGCTTTGTCACTGGCGGATGAATCATTCATTGGAAGTTGCTAATAGGCTGGGAAACAGCAACCGGATCCGGTAAACGGTTGAGTGGTGTTATTCGCGCATTGTTTACACTAGACTGTAGAATAACTCAGGGGCGAATTGGCCTTAAGTGAATTACTGACACAACCAGGGCTAGGCCTGAGGGAGCTGCAATTAACGCATTAATCACAAGGAGCCACCGGGGCCCGCGTGTTAACACACGGGATTTAGTAGCACTCCACTAAGTTGGTGATGAGGACTGCGGCGGGATGAAAACCCTTAGAATACAAATGTGACATCCATGCCCCTTTATTTGTTAGTCAATAATCTGAATAGCCCCAGTTTCACAGCTTCTGTGTTGGATTTGCTCTTCCTTTCTCTCCTCCGCTAATCGCCAGCGAGGCGCGATAGGGTAGACTTTAACTTTGATTTGAACCCCCTCTCCCTCCCCCTAAATAAAAGCACAGGTTTTTATCCACATGCGTATATTGCATAGACATCAAAGAAAAAAAAAAAGCCTCATGCATTTCCATTAAAGCCGCGCGGACCAGGGGGAGGCACCAAGCTGGGTGCGGGCTTTTGAGGTGGTGGAAATTGATAAGGTTCATCTGCATACAAAAGACTGAATGGAGAGGCAGCGGGGTGAGCGAGGTCGGACACCCAGATGGATTTTTTAATTCTGGGGAAAATAACACCACGCTCACAAGTGATAACTGAGCCTTTCTTCCCAACTCAGACCAAAATATGATTTCCATTTGTGCATTGGAGGAGAAGAAAATTATACAGAATTTCATTCTGCAGCATAATAAGGCTTCACACGGAATAATGCTACCATAAGGCAGTGTAATTACTGAAGGGCAGAAAATACACTTTCAGTTTATATCTAATCACAATACCACATTGTCTGCTTTGGAAAAAAAAATCTGGGGCGGGGGTGCGGCGCGTTGCTAGATTGGGAGTGGGTCCGAGGGGAAGTTGTTGGTCTCGAGCTTATCAGAGTGCTGAGCAAAGGTGTTAGTGGATGCCTTGGCATCATCTACGACTGGATGCATCCAGGAGGTATGGGCTTCTTTCCTCTGAGGATCTCTAGATGTTTCTCCTCTTCTAAAATGAATTGTCCTGCTCTATGCTGACCCATTAAGACCATGGGTAGTGCACACAGTGATCAGATAAAAGAGCTGAGACTCTTCAGGGACTGAAAGAGACAGAATCAGTCAAGTTATTATTACTGTTTGATTGTCCTGATTATTTGAAATGGCTGAAGAGGAGTTTTGGTTATGTGTTTCTCGCTGGTACTTGACCCACTACAAAGTGTTCTTCCATTTTGCGATCTATTTCTTATCCGCTCTAAAGTAATATATGTTTATTATAAAATATTTTGAAACATAGAGAAGTCTAGTGGAAAAAAACCCATCAATTTTTCTACCAGGTGAAAAAATAAAACAATATTTTGGTGAATTTTTCTTCGTGGTGTGTGTGCTGTGTTTTGTTCTGTTTCATCCTGGATAATAGAAAAGAGTTTTCACAGTGGCAGAACTTGTTTGCACAGTAGATATTAAAAGCAATTCTGGTTTGAAAGCAATGTATTTTAGAGTTATATTTTAGATGCAGTGTAAGAAGCCTCTAGGCTTAATAGTTTCTAGCCCAGTGGTTCTTAAACGTGTATACAATCAGCTGGAGAGCTTGTTAAAACATGGATTGCTGGGCTCCACCTACCCAGAGTTTCTGAACCTGCAGGTCTGGGGTGGGGCTGAGATTCTGCATTGATAACAAGTTCCAGGGTGATGTGATGCTGGTACAGATTTGGGCGTCACACTTTGAGAAGCACTGCCTTTGACTGGCTGAGGGTGTGGTTGGGAGAACCACAAAAATTGTAAACTCTCAGGGCAGAGAAATGCACAGATTTGGGGGAGGTCTTAAAATATTGAGTAACTGTTTTTGAAGCAAATTTACTGAAATTATCTCATTAGTGTGGTAGACAGAATAGTAGTTCCTCAAATATATTCACATCCTACTCGCCAGAACTTGTGATTGGCAAGAGAGAATTAAGGTTGTAAATGGAATTAAAATTGGTAATCAGCTGACCTTGAGATGCGGAGATTATCCTTGTTTATCTGGATGGACCCAATGTAATCAAAAGGTCCTTGTAAGTGAAAGAGGGAGACAGGAAAGTCAGTGTCAGAGTCAGAGAGGGATCTGAATATGCTGTGATACTGACTTTGCAGATGGAGGAAGGGGCTACTAGCTAAAGAATGTAGGTGGCCTCTCTTGACTGGAAAAGGCAAGTAAAATTCTCTATTAGACGCTTCAGAAGCAATACAGCCCTGCTGGCACCTTGATTTTAGCCCAGTGAGACTCATTTAAGACTTCTGACCTCCAGAACTATAAGATAATAAATTTGGGTTGTTTTAAGCTACCAAGTTTATAGTAATTTGCTGCAGCAGCAATAGGAAACTCATACCAGTAGCCATCCACTCACATACACACACACACAATGTGCTATGAC